>NC_139993.1:1024002-1571502 GCF_964263955.1 Coregonus lavaretus | reverse complement strand
AATATTTTTGGTCAATATTCTCTGAATATTCTGATTGGGAAGTACAATATGGAGGTGATGTGTATAAATGCTTTACAAATCTAAAAAAATATAATGATTCTATAAACTAATAGTATCTAGGCCTGTTAACTTTTTTCTTCAGGGTTCACTAATAATGCATCTGATCTCAACTTGCTGCATTGAAAAGAGTGCGTTTGCTGCGGCAGAGATTCTACTGATAAGAACAACCGCCAGGTAGCAAACATCCCGAAAACCAACAAGACAGAGAAATTACATGGACATGACTGGTGAAACTCATCTCACGTCACACGTCAGGTCGTAACATACGTTTCGATAAGCACCATACATAACCTATAACCTCATGTCATAGCACATACTGCTCGAGATGCTCTTTGCATAGGCTACAAGGGCAATGGATTTCAAGAAGAAATTGACATTCAAGAATTCGATATGAAAGCTAATTTGAACACCAATACATTGTCCCAAATGACAATGTAATCTTTGAAATTGTTTAGACCTTTATGAATTTTAGCTTACTCCTTTCACGCATTCGATTAATATCGAGGGGCTCTCAGCCGTATCAATAAGCTTGAAATATCCAGCCATTATTGATACTCAAATAGATACAAAGACATAAGCAACCAATGTCGTTTTTACATCTGGCAATGCATTTTTTTTGTGACAATCGAATCATGTCATTTGCAATGTAGACTATAGGCTACCGTAGACTACGGATATATTCACGCAAGCGCAAGCAGACATAAAGCCTTATCAATAAGATGCCCACATAAACGATAACAATATATTCCACATAGGCTATAACAAAGGGGGAAAAATTACTTACTGCGTGCGAGGATGATGATAGGTAGGTTTGCGTCGCGGATGTTTACGGGAAAAGCAGAGAATGGTGAATACCGTGCTGTTACCGTGGTGATGTCTGATTCACGGCAGGATTGCGCATGTAAATCCGTACTGGTTGCATCCTCCAGAGGAAATTGGAGCCTCTACACGATGCGCAACAGATTAAACGTGTCTGGGTGATGCTGGGAATAATAAAGCAAAGGGAATGAATATTTTACACATGAACTCTGATATGTTATTGTAAAGGTGAACGTTTTTAGATGGGTAGGCCTATAATACAAATAAAAGGGTAGGCAGTAGGGTCACCACATAACCTTGTCTATAGGCCTACTGTATGCCACACACAGTCAGATCAACAGTTTTACACATGTTGACGAAGTTTATTTACTTCTGACATGGGAAAAATGTATTAGCCTACTATATTGAATTCCACTAAATGTCTTAGCACATTTAGTAACTAAAAATATTGGATAGTGACTGTGAGACCGAAATGGTGTGGTATACCCTAAATCAGTTTGTGATATTCATATAGACATTTCATGAAATATTTGTTGAAAACCAATTACTAGGCCTACAGATGAAATAAAACCAGTAATCTGTATGCTTGGTTAAATCATTCAACCATTCAATCATTGGCAAAAATGTTTTAATGAAATGTTGAATGAAAATGAATAAGATATTTTAATCCAACCAAACACTACCTGCACCAAACTTGCTCATATTTAAATGACATAGCCCCTAGTTCCTCAAAGACTGACATAAATGAAAGTGACTTGTTGTGAACCACAATGGCCACAATGTGACATGCAGCAGCTGCTGCAGCTGATGGGCCCTGTCTATGGGATGGCTCTGTGATTCATCAGTGCCTCTAATTATGCCTTTCAATAGAGGTGAAGAGGTGATGCAGATGCCAAACAAGTGAAAGAGTGAAAACATGTTTTGTGTGTGTGTGTGCCAGTGTTTGTAAGAGAGAGAGTGAGAGAGAATGTGTGTGTATCCGAGAGTGTGTGTGTATCAGAGAGAGTGTGTGTGTATCAGAGAGAGTGTGTCTGTTGTGTGCATGTGTGTGTGTGTGTGTGTGTGAAAGAGAGAGCGAATTTGTGTGTGTTTGTGTCAGTGTGTGTGTTCTGTGTGTGAGTGTATACGTCTGTGTGTTTGTTTGTGTGTGTGTGTGTGTGTGTGTGTGAGAGAGAGAGAATGTCTGTGTGTTTGTGTCAGAGAGTGTGTGTGTGTGAGAGAGTATGTGTGTTCTGTGTGTGTGTGTGCGTTTGTGTGTGTGTGTGTGAGAGTGTGTCTCTGAGAGGTTAAGCGAGCAAAGGAGAAACAGACAGAGAGCGAGAGAAAGAAAGACTGATGGCCTACAAAAAGAGTAGGATGCAGGAGCCAGGCCTGTCTGCCGAGTAAAAAACCCTATTCTCTCCGCGAGGACCCCTGCTACTCCGTCTTTGGTTATGCCTGATTCTATGAATTCATCATGCCTTTAGTACACTGTGAGGGACTGCCCGACCAAAATACACCATTCGCCCCCCTTTTGGAGCCTTTTGTCCCCCCCTGCATACCCTTCAATTGGACCTACATTTATTATTTTGACCTTTGCTTTGCGGGGGTGTGACTTCAAAGCGGACCCTCTATTTCTGCCTCTTTAGGGGGAGGGTCATGTCAACCTCACAGTGTGAGAGGCAGACTGTTCTGTTCTGTCTCCTCTGGTTTTGTTGTTCGCTGGGAGACAGAGAGAGAGAGAGAGAGAGAGAGAGAGAGAGAGAGAGAGAGAGAGAGAGAGAGAGAGAGAGAGAGAGAGAGAGAGAGAGAGAGAGAGAGAGAGAGAGAGAGACCCTGGGAGAAGATAATGAAAATGAGAATCAATTAGGTTATGGTCTTTAGAGTTAGAAGGGAAGGAGGGAGAGGGGGAGTGTGTGTGTGTGTGTGTGTGTGTTTGTGTGAGATAGAACGCAAGAGTGAATGAGATTCAGTTTGTGTGTGTGTATAGAAGGGTGTTCTGCATTAAGAACTACACATGAAGTACAGACGGAGAGCATCACTAGGGAAGTACTGGTGGGAAAATATAGCATTGAAGTGGAATGGTGAATTCTACACATTCTATGGACGTTTACATTGTATCAGTATCAATAGAATACATCATGTGTTTAGTACTGCAATAAGAAACATGACAAATGTAAGAGATTCAGCTATTAGATTAAAATATCTTCTTGCATTCTACTTTAGGTGACCTTATGCATTAATGAAGCCTTTATAAAAGTGATACAACATAAGATGGCTAAGTACTCCATAAGCTTGTGTTATAACCTGTTATGTCGTTTTTATAATACATTCAAAAAGGTAACCTGATTAGTGTTACCTGTTAAGTGATTAGTGTTAGTGATTATTCAACAGTTATGTCACATAATGATGTCAAAAGCATTTTATTTGTATACTGTATATACCATTCTTAGACATGCAGTGTTTATATTGAATCAAGTCATGCTTTCTGATGGATGGACGTTGAATACTGACTTGTATCACGGGTGACCGACCTGCTTGGCTTTATTCTTGGTTGTGGTAACTGAATGGGTTATCCGAAATTACTGTTGATGAGAAATGATTAACAATACTGCCATCTAGTGACACATCTCTTCAAATCCCTTCAATAGTATTACAGTAGTGCACCAGTTACTGTACCTACTATAGCATATTATTACAAGGTGTATGCTGTAGCTCACTAAGCAATTTAAACATACTAGGTAAGAATGCACTTCTGTGAATGCGGTCTGTTTTATTAACTCAAAGAGCTTTCATGATGTTTGTTATTTACCAATCAAGTCTTGGAACCACTGAATTAACTTTGCTTCAGCATTGGAATAGAAATTACAATGCAAAAATGGCAATACAAAGCCCCTTTCTAATCTTGCACTGGAATCTCAATTAATCTAACGATTTGACTGCATTGAAATGACCGTGAAATATGACTAACTCTCTGATTTATCTAGACTCCCTTCACAATTCACAGTGTTATTATCCTGGTTACCAACAGATGGCAGCACAGTGACAGTCAGTGGATCCATGCTTCAATTCAGTTCTGTATGTTCACCAACTTAGAAATAATACATTAAATGGTGATTAACTATTCAATAGATCATGATGATAATGTCAAACAAATGTTATGTCCTGTATGAGCCTGTTTATTAGGAAACCTACCTTTAGCCTGGTCTCAGATCTGTGTGTGCCTAATTCACCTGCCACCTGACTTTAGATAGGCCTTCAACATGACTCGGTTAAATCACGTACACAGCATGATGACTTGGCTGGCATCAGTACATACTGTCCAGTACAGGGACCAGGTTTATAGAACTAGGCTACTTACCGGTGACTGTTTCTCTAGACTACAAGTGGAAGTCAGGAGGAACTCTGAGCACCACCCTCCCTCTCTCTGGGCAATTAGATTATTTCACTTCAGACTGTGTTATCCTGTCTTGCTATTACCTATGTGATCAACACCTAGCCTGTTAGCCTATATTAGCCATTAGGAGTCACTATTCCTGACCTGGCCTTAATCCACATGTCTATATCTGGCCCTGGTAATAAGGAAATGGGCCTTTAAAATAGGACCACAATAGGATGCTATTGCTAGTACACATGTTAAGTATAACCCTTTTTAGAGAGGGGTTACCAAAGTGTCACTGTCACCCTATGCTGTAAGGAGATTGATTGGAAAACATAAACAGTCTAGCAAAATGCAGCAAATTCAGGTACATGACAGATGCTAAATTACAATGCTACTTCTTCTTGTTTATAGTAGCCTAGCTAGTTACATTAGATTTCCTGTTAATTAATTAATTTTTAGGTTTAAAATATTTGTTTGATTCCAGAGGATAGCACATTATATGACCAATAAAAACACTTGTGGTCCTTGTCTTTAGGGCAGCATGTTACAATTGAGCTCTGAGGTTAGATTACGAGTGTGTTCAATGGGACAGAGTCATTTGATGAATTTAGATTAAGGCCACAGTCTGTTTTTTAATTCATTAATCTGTCTTGATCACCAGGAGCTCATTAGCCCTGTTAGTCAGTTAGGGAGCTGTCGTTGTAAACTGTGACAATGGGGGTGTTGAAGGGTTTGCAATTAAAGGGCAATTGAAGGGTGAACTGTAACAGTGTTTTCAATTGAATTATTACTATATAATGACTATAGGGTCATATGTTTTTCCTGACCACATGACCTGACCAGGAAAACCTCTAGGACTTTTTCTGGTCAGGAAAAAACTCCTGACCGTAATCATGGCATTCAACACGTGCATGGAGTTTGAAAATGAACACAAGAAGATGTCTAATGAATTGAGTACATTTGGGGGCGGTTTCCCAGACACAGATTAAGCCTAGTCCTGGACTAAAAAACTAGTTCAATGGAACATTTCTAAGGGCAAAAGAGGGTGCAACTCAATATTAGGAAGGTGTTACTAATGTTTTGTACACTCAGTCTATTTCAAATAAACAAACATTGCAGTAGAACAGAGTGCAATGCATCACTTTTAACCCTGCAAAATATTTTGTCCATGAGTCTTGATGATTCCCAGAATGTTATCCCAGTTTGCAGATTTGGTTCCTTGGAAGTTATGGGAACATACGTTTTTGGTTTTCCATTGGTTCTAAGAACGAAGCCATAAGTTTCCTGACTGGTAAAACGACATGTTTTTAAAATGTTCTGAGAATGGAAGTGAACATTTTGCCTGATCTGGGAACATTCATTTTTAGGTTGTAGGGAGGTTCTGAGAACATTTTACTATGGTTCAATGGGAGGTTTTATTAACGTTCTGAGAACATGTTTAGATAAGACTGCTAGCTTAGGTTAACTGTTTTGAACTCCAAGCACATATAGGACACATGGAAATTCATTTGGTTAGGCATTAATCATGCAAATACATTTATTTTGTTATTGTGGCACAGCATCAGGGAGATTCTAACCTATTAGTCCACTGCGCCACCAGGATGGAGCTAGCATGCCATGTTTTTTTTTTACTTATACAAAGCTGTTGTCATGACGTGACTTTCATTATTGTGATGACTATTATTTATTGAATAATTACCTACTATGTTTAATTGTTACTAGATTAAATTAATCATGTAACAATTAACTCATTAGGAATTTGGGGCACCACGGGAAAAGTTGTTTAACGAGTTACCGTTTCCCGAATTAACTCTAAAGATATCTAGATATCTCTTGTCATTTAACAGTCATTTATTAATAATTTACCTCATATCAGTCTCATTCTGAAAGTCGTAGACTCTTTAAGTCTGCATGAACCCGGGTCTTACTGATCATTCCGTACCACACAAATTGATTTAATTGTTTATTTACTAACTAATTAAAATGATAACACAAGATACAAACACGTACATGGTATAGGTAGGGATTAGACACTTACTACAATGAAAACGGGTCCCTAGCGGACGAACACAATATGACACTTGTTACAAAAGATGGCAAGATAAAGAGAGAGAAAGAGAGAAAACACTTGGATACACATGGGCCTACGCTCACAGTAATCCTAATACCTTGCCCTGAACTGCCGCCCGTTTGGTAAGAAGTAATGCATGTATTTACATGTTGGAGGTCTTTGTCGTGTATCTCTGTTGGACCCAGGCCTTCGTTGGAAGGGGTCGATTGGGCCTTCTCTTTCGGATGGCCTTTTATATGAAGGCCTGATTCACACAGTCTCCTCTGCACAGTTGATGTTGAGATGTGTCTGTTACTTGAACTCTGTGAAGCATTTATTTGGGCTGCAATCTGAGGTGCAGTTAACTCTAATGAACTTATCCTCTGCAGCAGGGGAAACTCTTGGTCTTCCTTTCCTGTGGCGGTCCTCATGAGAGCCAGTTTCATCATAGCGCCTGATGGTTTTTGCGACTGCACTTGAAGAAACGTTCAAAGATGTTGAAATGTTCCGTATTGACTGACCTTCATGTCTTAAAGTAATGATGGACTGTCGTTTCTCTTTGCTTATTTGAGCTGTTTTTGCCATAATATGGACTTGGTGTTTTACCAAATAGGGCTATCTTCTGTATACCCCCACTCCCTTGTCACAACACAACTGATAGGCTCAAATGCATTAAGAAGGAAAGAAATGCCACAACTTTTAACATGGGCAATGTAGAAAATATTAAAATAAAGAAAAACCCTGGAATGAGTTTGTGTGTCCAAACTTTTGACTGGTACTGTATATAGATAAAGATATCTCCTGATGTTGACCCTTTCGCCCAGTGAGGGGGAGGTTGACTTCCAGAAATGTTATTACAATGTGTTATGTGTTAAACCCTATACCCCAACCTGAGCACTCTGTTCTGCCGCATCTGGTCTCTTGGCCTTCTCAGACCGTCAGCTTGCACTCGCACTCGCACTCATCCCAGTCAAATCTTTTCTCTGTCCTGGCACCCCAATGGTCGGAACCAGCTTCCCCCTGTAGCTAGGACAGCAAAGCCCCTGCCCATCTTCCGAAAACGACTGAAATCCTACCTCTTCAAAGAGTATCTTAAATGAATCCTTTACTTATTGAGTGAAAATGAACTTGCTACGACTGTGATATGGGATTGTCTCACCCAGCTATCTTAAGATGAATGCACTAATTATAAGGCGCTCTGGATAAGAGCGTCTGCTAAATAACTAAAATGTAAATGTTACTAGAGTAATTACAGCGTTACTACACCGGTATTAGAGCAAAGTGTTACTGAAGTGTAAAGTGTTACCAAACAACACATATTGCAGATAGACTATTTTCACATGGGGACCTACAGGTTGTATACTGCAGTGTACTCAATAAAGCTCCCATTTGACCTTGAAGGCTATAAATAGAGCACTAGGAGATGGGCTAATACAATACATTACGATCAGGCAGGACGAGCCTAGAGCCTCCACCCCTAGGTCTGTTTCTACTGTCTATTAACAAAACGTAAGTCTGAAAAATTAAAAAGTGATACATCGTCAAAACTCCATAGAATCGCACATTGGCTCCTATCACAAAGTCACCTAAAATGGATAAATCTGCTGTTAAGTAACAGTGACCCTCAACTGAGGAGGATTTGAGCAATATACAGTAAAACAACATTGAGATAAGTTCACACTAAAACAAGGATGTTATTCACCACTTTCTGAGCCAGTTTCTGAGGAACAGTGCTACTGAAGTCAGACAGTTGCCTGAGTCAAGGTTTGCGGGAAGGACAGTAGCCTGGCCTTCCATTGCAGTGTGACCGCAGCACTCTCTGCATATTTCGGCTCACCCATCATCACCGGGTCTAGTAATTCAACACTTCTAAAGGAAGGTTAGTGTTGAGAGCTGTGTGTTGTGTGTAACAGCCTCTTTGGAGGTTAAAAGGAACACAGTGAACCAATTAAACTCAATTTGCTTCAACATTAAAGGCGTCAACGATGATTTTAGCTATAGTTTTTTCTTTAATCCGGCTGCTGATTAACTTCGATATTGTGGCTTGACTCATACTCTATAGCACCAAAGGAAGCTAAAATGATTAAAATAATTATTAATGTTATGATGAATGATATCACCCTGACTCCATCTTTACATGGGATATGTCATGTTTTCAGGCTTTGTCTTCTCTAGAGACACCATTCAAAGTGCAGTTTGGCAGACACAAACTTTCCACCCAAAATGTTGCCCTAAAAGTATTTTATACATACAGAATCAGCAGTAGTTTGTTTGTGATGTTCATGCATGACCATGAGCTCTGAAATGACCCAGTTCAGATGTACAGTAAGTTACATGTCACGAGTTATGAGTCACAGTTAAAGTAAAGATACATGGTCAGTCAATATTAGAGAAAGGCAGACATATCCGGTGGATCGGAACACAATGTATGGTTAGTCTCTCTCTCTCTGTGGGGTCGCTTTGCAGTTTTAATGGACGACTGTCATTATTTGTTGACAGTTGTTCATCATTTAGATGTTTTATTGTCCTCACTTAGTCTCCCTCCCCCCCTCTCGCTCTCTCTCTCTCTCTCTCTCTCTCTCTCTCTCTCTCTCTCTCTCTCTCTCTCTCTCTCTCTCTCTCTTTCAATTCAATGTCAATTTAAGGGCTTTATTGGCATGGGAAACATGCTTACATTGCCAAAGCAAGTGAAATAGATAATAAACAAAAGTGAATTAAACAATAAAAAATGAACAGTAAGCATTACACTCACTAAAGTTCCAAAAGAATAAAGACATTTCAAATGTCATATTCAAATAGAAAATAAATAAACATAAATATGGGTTTTATTTACAATGGTGTTTGTTCTTCACTGGTTGCCCTTTTCTTGTTGCAACAGGTCACAAATCTTGCTTCTGTGATGGCACACTTGTATTTCACCAAATAGATATCGGAGTTGATCAAAATTGTGTTTGTTTTCGAATTCTTTGTGGGTCTGTGTAATCTGAGGGAAATATGTGTCTCTAATATGGTCATACATTTGGCAGGAGGTTAGGAAGTGCAGCTCAGTTTCCACCTCATTTTGTGGACAGTGTGCACGAAGCCTGTCTTCTCTTGAGAGCCAGGTCTGCCCACGGCAGCCTTTCTCTATAGCAGGGCTATGCTCACTGAGTCTGTACATAGTCAAAGCTTTCCTTAAGTTTGGGTCAGTCACAGTGGTCAGTTATTCTGCCACTGTGTATTCTCTGTTTAGGGCCAAATAGCATTCTGGTTTGCTCAGTTTTTTTGTTGATTCTTTCCAATGTGTCAAGTAATTATCTTTTAGTTTTCTCATGATTTGGGTGGGTCTAATTGTGTTGCTCGCCTGGGGCTCTGTGGAGTCTGTTTGTGTTTGTGAACAGAGCCCCAGGACCAGCTTGCTTTGGGGACTCTTCTCCAGGTTAATCACTCTGTAGGTGATAGCTTTGTAATGTAATGTTTGGGAATCGCTTCCTTTTAGGTGATTGTGGAATTTAACGGCTCTTTTCTGGATTTTGATAATTAGCGGGTATCGGCCTGATTCTGCTCTGCATGCATTATTTGGTGTTTTACGTTGTACACTGAAGATATTTTTGCTCAATTTGGTGTTTGTCCCATTTTGTTAATTCTTGGTTGGTGAGCGGACCCCAGACCTCACAACCATAAAGGGCAATGGGTTCTATAACTGATTCAAGTATTTTTAGCCAGATCCTAATTGGTACGTCGAATTCTATGTTCCTTTTGATGGCATAGAAGGCCCTTATTGCCTTGTCTCTCAGATTGTTCACAGCTTTGTGGAAGTTACCTGTGGTGCTAATGTTTAAGCCGAGGTATGTAGCGTTTTTTTTGTGCTCTGGCAACTGGACCTTTTTTGGAACACCATTATTTTTGTCTGACTGAGATTTACTGTCAATTTTGATTTGTTTAACACTTTTTGGGTTACTACATGATTCCATATGTGCTATTTCATAGTTTTGATGTCTTCACTATTATTCAAGCCATGTAGAAAATAGTAAAAATAAAGAAAAACCCTTGAATGAGTAGGTGTGTCCAAACTTGTGACTGGTACTGTATATGTTTTGATCATGTATATGTCTCTCTCTTTCTCTCTCTCTCAATTCAATTCAAAGGGCTTTATTGGCATGGGAGACATGTTTACAAAGCAAATGAAATAGATAAACAAAAAATGGAGGAGGCAGGTGGACCTGGTCTGTTTGCCAAATATAAAGGATCAAAACTGTCGGAGGAACAAAAATAGCATAAATAGGGACGTATACCAGTTTCATTTGAGGACCAGGATGATTTTTTAAGTACCAATTCCATGGCACAGGGTGTATGAGTTGATATATAAAACGACTCAAGATTCAAGACTTCGTGCTTTTCAGCTAAAATTATTGTACAGAATGTTGAATATTTGGGGCGTACAATCATCGCAGCTCTGTAGATTTTTTTGCGAGGACACCGAATCAATAGACCATTTGTTCTGGTATTGCCCTCAGGTAGCCTGTTTCTGGTGTCAGGTTCAGGTATGGCTGAAAAAGCATAACATTCATGTAAAATTGACCCTAAAAATAGCATTGCTGGGAGATTAGGAGAGACCTGGTCAGTCAATTACTAATATAAAATCAAATCAAATGTTATTTGTCACATGCGCCGAACACAACAGGTGTAGACCTTACCGTGAAATGCTTACTTACAAGCTCTTAACCAACAATGCAGTTTTAAGAAAATAAGAGTTAAGAAAATATTTACTAAATAAACTAAAGTAAATATACTAATACTGATAAATATACTATACTAATAATATACCAATACTCTTAGTAAAAGTATTTACAGTATCTTCAACTTGCAATCTGTGTATTCTATTCGATTAGATAGATTCAAATGGTTATGTTAAACATCACCACATAGTTGAACGATTACGAAGATGGCATCGACGAAGATGGCGGCCTCGCGACTAGCTCTTAGGAAACTTTGCGGTATTTTGTTTTTCTATGTATTATTTTTGACATTATTAGCTCAGAAAGTGTTTTTGTATCATTACATACAGCTGGGAAAAACTATTGGATACCAGAGCGGCGGTAACTCACCAGCATAACGACCAGGAATATGACTTTCCCAAAGCAGATCCTTTGTTTGCTCTCCCCAGGGCAATTAAACTGATTCCAGCGGCTGACACAAAACATCGCCGGCGGAGGAGAGGCACTCGGAGTGGCCTGCTGGTTCGACTTAGGAGGCGCGTACACCACCCACCGCTTTCAAGTATACTACTCGCTAATGTTCAGTCTTTGGATAACAAAGTCGACGAGCTCAGGGCAAGGATTTATTTCCAGAGAGACATCAAGGCCTGTAACATACTTTGTTTCACGGAAACATGGCTCTCTGGGGATATTCTATCGAAATCAGTCCAGCCAGATGGGTTCTCAGTTCATCGCGCAGACAGAAATAAATATCTCTCCGGGAAGCAGAAGGGCGGAGGTGTGTGTTTCATGATTAACGACTCATGGTGTAATTGTAGTAACATACAGGAACTCAAGCCTTTTGCTCACCCGACCTAGAATACCTCACAATCAAATGCCGACCGTATTATCGCCCAAGAGAATTTTCTTTGGTTATAGTCACGGCCGTGTATATCCCCCTCAAGCCGATACCATGACGGCCCTCAAAGAACTTCACTGGACTTTATGCAAACTGGAAACCACATATCTTGAGGACTAGGCTGCCGAAGTTCAAACAACATATCGACTGTTGTACTCAGGCTGCTAAAATCCTCGACCATTGCTATTCGAACTTCCGGGATGGTTATAAGGCCCTCCCCCGCCCTCCTTTCGGCAAATCTGACCACGACTCCATTTTGCTCCTCCCTTCCTATAGGCAGAAACTCAGACAGGAAGTACCTGTGCTAAGGACTATTCAACGCTGGTCTGACCAATTGGAATCCACGTTTCAAGATTGTTTTGATCACACGGACTGGGAAATGTTCCGGGTAGCTTGCGAAAATAATTTTGACGAATACACTGAAACGGTGACTGAGTTTATCAGGAAGTGTATAGGTGATGTTGTGCCCACTGTGACAATTAAAACTTACCCTAACCAGAAACCGTGGATAGATGGCAGCATTCACACAAAACTGAAAGCGCGAACCACCGCATTCAACCATGGCAAGGTGACTGGGAATATGACAGAATACAAACAGTGTAGCTACTCACTCCGCAAGGCAATTAAACTGGCAAAACATCAGTACAGAGACAAAGTGGAGTCGCAATTTAATGGCTCAGACACGAGACGTATGTGGCAGGGTCTACAGACAATCACGGACTACAAAAGGAAAACCAGCCACGTTGCCGACACCGTCGCCAGACAAGTTAAACACCTTCTTCGACCGCTTTGAGGATAACCCAGTGCCACCGACGAGGCCCACTACCAAGGACTGTGGCCTCTCCTTCTCCATGGCCGACGTTAGTAAGACATTTAAGCATGTTAACCCCCGCAAGGCTGCCGGCCCAGACAGCATGCCTAGCCGCGTCCTCAGAGCATGCGCAGACCAGCTGGCTGGTGTGTTTACGGACATATTCAAGCTCTCCCTTTCCCAGTCCGCTGTCCCCACATGCTTCAAGATGGCCACCATTGTTCCTGTACCCAAGAAAGCAAAGGTAACTGAACTAAATGACTATCGCCCCGTAGCACTTACCTCTGTCATCATGAAGTGCTTTGAGAGACTAGTCAAGGATCATATCACCTCTACCTTACCTGTCACCCTAGACCCACTTCAATTTACTTACCGACCCAATAGATCCACAGACGATGCAATCACCATCACACTGCACACTGCCCTATCCCATCTGGACAAGAGGAATACCTATGTAAGAATGCTGTTCATTGACTATAGCTCAGCTTTCAACACCATAGTACACTCCAAGCTCATCATTAAGCTTGAGCTGGGTCTGAATCCTGCCCTGTGCAACTGGGTCCTGGACTTCCTGACGGGCTGTCCCCAGGTGGTGAAGGTAGTAAACAACATCTCCACTTTGCTGATCCTTAACACTGGGGCCCCACAAGGGTGCGTGCCAGGAAAATAACCTCTCACTCAATGTCAACAAAACAAAGGAGATGATCGTGGACTTCAGGAAACAGCAGAGGGTGCACCCCCCTATCCACATCGACGGGACTGCAGTGGAGAAGGTGGAAAGCTTCAAGTTCCTTGGCGTACACATCACTGACAAACTGAAATGGTCCACACACACAGACAGTGTGGTGAAGGAGACGCAACAGAGCCTCTTCAACCTCAGGATGCTGAAGAAATGTAAAACCCTCACAAACTTTTACAGATGCACAATTGAGAGCATCCTGTCGGGCTGTATCACCGCCTGGTACGGCAACTGCACCGCCCGCAACCGCAGGGCTCTCCAGAGGGTGGTGCGGTCTGCAGAACGCATTACTGGGGGTAAACTACCCGCCCTCCAAGACACCTACAGCATCCGATGTCACAGGAAGGCCAAAAAGATCATCAAGGACATCAACCACCCGAGCCACTACCTGTTCACCCCGCTATCATCCAGAAGGTGAGGTCAGTACAGGTGCATCAAAGCTGGGAACAAGAGAATGAAAAACAGCTTCTATCTCAAGGCCATCAGACTGTTAAATAGCCATCACTAACACATTAGAGGCTGCTGCTGCCTCTTTAAGAAATGGAACACTACATTTACATTTACATTTTGGTCAGTTAGCAGACGCTCTTATCCAGAGCGACTTACAGTTAGTGAGTGCATACATTTTCATACTTCTTTCATACTAGTCACTTTAATAATATTTACATATCTTGCACTACTCATCTCATATGTATATACTGTATTCTATAATATTCTACTGTATCTTAGTCCATGCCGCTCTGTCATTGGACTTAGTAGGAGATCTGTCAACGTGCCCTTGGACAGGGCGCTTGACCCTGGTTGCTCCTGTGGGTCGCTCTGGATGGGATTGTCCGCTAGATAACCGAATGTCATGTAACTGTTGAGCGGCTTCACTGCAGGTAAATTGTATTGTCGTGGAAATTCTACACAGGGACACTCAAAGTCAATCTTAAATGAATCATTGTTTATTATCAGCGTGCTGGAGAGCTTCCAACCAACTCAATGCGCCAAGTACACATGTCGATCAGGAGCTCTGTCGGGGCAGTCCCGTTAGATCTCTTATATACTGGATACGGACACGTTACATAGGCATAGTTCATAGGGTTGTGTCTGGCACCGTCTCCTATCTTAATTTATAGAACATATTCTGGGCATTCTGCCAAATGGTCCTAAGGAGGAGGTAATGTCCCCCCCCCCCCTCATTTCTTTACCAAGCACAGGCAGGAACCAAGGATTATTTATGACACAAAGACAAGATGAACATTTTCAAGGCTGTCTCTTCACAAGATAACATTTTCCATCACAGTATGTTTTGAGAAAAAATAAGAAACCCGCACACTGCTCTTGCTAGTATCACTGATCTTTATTAAGCTTTACGTATCGGCCTCAAGGCCTTCATCAGCGCTTTTGTGAGTGTTTATCATTTGCACCGTTATGTAGACATTGCTCCACCCACATCTGTTCAATGCAAGTGTTACCAAATAGAACAATGTGCATTTCATAAGTATTCTAATAAAGTGTGTACATAAAATGCATTAAACAAGTCTGTAAAACCACAATGAGGACATCGACCTATCAAGTACGTTTTCATAATTCATTGGGTACAGTGCAGGAAGAAACATCTGAGTAATAATATAATATTCCATTTAGCAGACACTTTTATCCAAAGTGACTTACAGTCATGTGTGCATACATTTTTACGTACGGGTGGTCCCGGGGATCGAACCCACTACCCTGGCGTTACAAGCACCATGCTCTACCAATTGAGCTACAGATGTGGTGGTGTTAATTCATGTTCACATTTACAACATAACATGCATTGGCATTTCATCATTAAGACCTTTTGGGAATAATTTCTGGAGGGTGAAAATTCTAAAACATTCTCTTTCGCTCAGAGTATTATTTTATATCACCTCCCCTGTCTGATATCTTGACTTTCTCTATGCCACAAAATCTAAAGGTAGAAATGTCATGTTTTTGGTCATTAAAATGTACTGCGACTGGATGATCCCTATTTTGTTTCTCCTGATTGAACTTTTATGTTAACTAATTCTCTGTTTAAGTGAAAGAGAGGTTTTACCTACATACCACAGCCCACATGGACATTTAATCATGTAGATGTGGTGGAGCACGTAATAATGTCATTTATTTGGAATCGTTTTCCTGGATGTGGGTGGCAGAAATATTCACACCATCATATTTTTGCACTGTGCGCAACCTCTGCATTTATAGCTACCATTCGGAAGAGGGTGTAAAAGAGCCTGGCTAATTTTCTTTTGTGGCTGGCAGTTGGCATGGACCAATTTGGGGGGGTCCCGGATGGTTGAGGGGCAGCTCTCGGTGAACTGTTGATGGTTGGTGGCCTGGCTGGTTGGGAGCTGGTTTTTGTCCCAGATTTGACTTTGTGGGAGATCTGTCGACGTGCCCTTGACTCGCTTGACCCTGGTTGCTCCTGTGGGTCGCTCTGGATGGGAGTGTCTGAATGTAATGTAAATGTTGAGCGGCTTCACTGCAGGTAAATTGTATGTTTTAAAATTCAATAAAAAAAAGTGAAATAAACAATCAGAAATTAATAGTAAACATTACACTCACAAAAGTTTCAAAGGAATAGAGACATTTCAAGTGTCATATTATGGCTATATACAGTGTTGTAATGATGTGCAAATAGTTGAAGTACAAAAGGGAAAATACATTTGGATTGTATTTACAATGGTGTTGGTTCTTCACTGGTTGCCCTTTTCTTATTGCAACAGGTCACAATTCTTGCTGCTGTGATGGCACACTGTGGTATTTAAACTAATAGATATGTGAGTTTATCAAAACTGGATTTGTTTCGCGCGCTCTCTCTCTCTCTCTCTCTCTCTCTCTCTCTCTCTCTCTCTCTCTCTCTCTCTCTCTCTCTCTCTCTGATCAGTAACCTAGTGAGCTACCTGGTGTCTGCTCTCTGCTCCCAGGTGTGATGAGCCTCCCATAAGGTTTAGCAACAAAAGGCCATGGGAACAGAACAGTATGTGTGTCTCATCTCTACTCCTTGTTCCTCTGATTATTTTACTCTAACCCCAATATGACAGAGAAATCATTTTTTATGACACAGCAACATTATGTTCTAAATCAGGGGTGTCAAACTCCTTTCCTTGAGGGCTGAGTGTGTAAACGCACATGCCCCCTGAGTTCTCACCCACACATTTCAACATTACACTTAGCCAAAACCCCACCTGACACTCATTGTTTACAAACAAGTCACACTCTGAGCCAAGTTACAGTAAACAACAGCACTTCTGTGCCCAGTGCTATCCTTAGCATGACCATTAGCTCTGAAATAACCCAATTCAGATGTACAATAACTTACGTCATGAGTTATCAGTCACAGTTCACACATGGTCAGTCAATATTAGAGACAATTATACATTAGGGATGCAATGTATGGTTAGTCTATCTCTCACTCTCACACTCACACTCACACTCACTCTCACACTCACACTCACACTCACACTCACACTCACACTCACACTCACACTCACACTCACACTCACACTCACACTCACACTCACACTCACACTCACACTCACACTCACACACACACACACACACAACAATAATAATCCAGAGTCTGTTTCATCTCTACTTCCTGTTCCTCTGATTACTATACTGTAACCCTGATAAGACAGAGAAAACAAGTTTATGTCATAGCAATATGTTCTGAACACACAGGCGGAGTTTCACATACTGTATCGTAGTTAATATACAGGTTGGGAGAAAATACTAACAGGTAAACTAAAATGTAACAGAGAAACTGTATGTTATATATTTGTTGTAGAAACTATGGCATTAAATTATGTCAACTACATAAAGTATGTTTTTCTACAATAAAGTAATTTATGCATATACCTAAAGATGTCCAGTTCATGCCCCATGAGTTCTCTTCTCACCCACACATATCAATATTACACCTAGCCGAAGACCCACCTGGCATTCACCTCTTTACACACACAGACACACTCTGAGCCAAGTTAGAGTGAACGACAGCACTTCCATGCCCATGGCTATAATGGGATAATGAGATATAAAAGCTCCACCTGATTCACTGATCCCAGTATAGCACTACAGACCTCAGACCTGCTAGTTACCTCTCTGTTAGCCATAGCACTGAGAGACAGTGGTATACAGGACACAGAGAGAGAGTTTGCGATACACAGAGGAATACCAACAAGAGAGGGATACAGTCTAGACAATACAGGTAAGACAATGTTAGTATTGTTTGGGGGTGGTGATGGTGGTGGCGGGGCTGGGGGGCTAAAACTCGTTGTAAGGATCCAGTATCTTTAAAAAAACAAATATTTCAGATTCTCTTTAAACCCTGTAGGATTGTTTGCTATTTTATGATGTTATGCTATTCTAAAGAATAAGGTATTTTCTACATGGTCCATAAGATAATGAGCAATATTCTTACAGTTAGTGGATATGTACTGTACATAAAAAATGAGCATAGCAATCAAATCATAGCTAGTGTATCAACAGGAAACACATCTCATTAGTTTGGATGGAAAATCTTCACATAAAAATATCATTTAAAAAATGGAAAATATTAAAACATTTTCTATGTATTTCCACGCTGTTTTTACAGGATGAAGCCCAGACGCCTGCTTTCCTCTGTGGAGCTGCTGCCCACCATCAGTGAGATGCAGGAAGGAGATCTGGAGGACGGGGAAGACGATTACCCCACTATGGAGGAGTATGTGGACTCCATCAAGGAACTCTCTCAGCCCGCCCCGTACCCCCTCCACAGCCTGCCCCGGGGGCACCGACGATGGATGACCAGCTCGGCCACCCAGCCCGTCGGAAGATGCCCCACTGTAGCCCAATTGGCGCCCTATAACAAATCCATGGCATATTCTCCTCGGATCCCCAGTGGTCTATCGGATGTGTCACTCATGGTCACCCACCCTTTGGACGGTGTAACCCGGGTATGTTCCGGCCGAGACCCCCTGGATTGGTTGTTTGCGCAGGCCCAGTTTTCCGGGTTGACGTGACTAAGAAAGTCCCAGGCTTCTGTTTGTGACGGTGCTCTGGAGATGGCTGCAGGGCTTTACGGAACTCTTTGATGAACAGGAAGCATAGTCTGGATTACATTACTGGATTAACCCAGCGTGGGATTTGAGGTCGAGGTAGTCAGGGATGATTTGTGAACGTTGTCTTAACTCTCCCATGTATTCTACAGTATGGACTGAGTCCCTCCAGGCATGACCAGAGTTGAAGGGTGTCCTAATATGGACAAAGTGAGTGGTGAACAAGGAGGGGGCAGAGGGATTCAGCCCAATTAATTTACACTTTAGCTGCTTTATCTCTCTGGATATCCTCGTAATGATAATATTTTTGTAAGGAACTCTTTCGTAAATACTGTACATGATTGTCTGTAAATCTCTTTGTTTGACCAACACAATTAAAACAACATGGTATTCAAAAACATTGTTATCACAGTCATTGACTCTGTCACTCACAATCAAAGCAATTATTTTCTCTTTTTCTTAAAGAACAGACATGTCTCTTTCTTTATGGGCTAGAAAATTGTATCTATTGTCTTTGTTAAGCACTGCTGTGTGCTCTGGTTCTGGTCTGTTAGGCTCCTTAAGTTTCTGTTTCTTCTAAATGTCGCACGCGTGTGGTGAGCCAAGACAGCTGGCCCTACAGTGCATGAGCAATAAAGCTACCTTGGCTGAGGTCCATCCCCCTATCATTGCAAAGACGAAGGGAGGAAACAGGGAGGCCTGCTCTTTCCAGTGATACATTTTCACTGAAATGTAAAGCAAAATTAATGTTTACAATACCCAGAATATAGCTGACTAATACTGTACGTATTCTACTGAAGCGTCATTAGGTCCTGTTCCAAAGAAACACTCCACTCATTTTAAGACGTTGAGTAACAATGTTTTTCAGTGGTCCATGCAATTACACTTTATGAGAAAGTATTTGCAAAAAAAACCAAGTTGTGAACTATGGCCTAGTTTGCATCAGTCATGATCTTGGACGGCTCATTAATTGGAAGCGGTAGTCAGAGTACAGTATTGGTCAAACAATGATAAATCGTGTATGGACCAAAAATTCAAATCAGGTCATTACCACTCAACTTGCTGAGCAAGGTCCCACTTGGTTAATTAATTTGAGCAGAATTGGTCAAATATCCTGCAACCACAGGAGGTTGGTTGCACCTTAATTGGGGAGGACGGGCTCTTGGTAATGGCTGGAGTGGAATAGGTGGAATGGTATCAAATACATAAAACACATGGTTTCCATGTGTTTGATGCTATTCTATTCGCTCTGTTCCAGACATTATTATGAGCCATCCTCCCCTCAGCAGCCTCCACTGCATACAACTAGATAATACACAAACATGAAAAAAATTACTTTGCAGATGTAGTGTAATTACAATTAAATACATGTTTTAGCATCACTTAAAACGGGATATCTAACGCCACAGAATAGGAGACATTTAGTACAACCGTCTTCCATATTTTCTTCAAGAAAGACATGGGGACAGAAGCCCAAAAACTAATCTCTGACAAGACACAACACACATGACTGAAAACTGGTAGTCCCGTGTAGCTCAGTTGTACAGTGAGAGAAAAAAGTATTTGATACCCTGCTGATTTTGTACGTTTGCCCACTGACAAAGACATGATCAGTCTATAATAATAAGACAGAATAACAACAAAAAAATCCAGAAAAACGCATGTCAAAAATTTTATAAATTGATTTGCATTTTAATGAGGGAAATAAGTATTTGACCCCTCTGAAAATCATGACTTAGAACTTGGTGGCAAAACCCTTGTTGGCAATCACAGAGGTCAGATGTTTCTTGTAGTTGGCCACCAGGTTTGCACACATCTCAGGAGGGATTTTGTCCCACTCCTCTTTGCAGATCTTCTCCAAGTCATTAAGGTTTCGGGGCTGACGTTTGGCAACTCGAACCTTCAGCTCCCTCCACAGATTTTCTATGGGATTAAGGTCTGGAGACTGGCTAGGCCACTCCAGGACCTTAATGTGCTTCTTCTTGAGCCACTCCTTTGTTGCCTTGGCCGTGTGTTTGGGTCATTGTCATGCTGGAATACCCATCCACGACCCATTTTCAATGCCCTGGCTGAGGGAAGGAGGTTCTCACCCAAGATTTGACGGTACATGGCCCCGTCCATCGTCCCTTTGATGCTGTGAAGTTGTCCTGTCTCCTTGGCAGAAACCCCCCCCCCCCCAAAGCATAATGTTTCCACCTCCATGTTTGACGGTGGGGATGGTGTTCTTGGGGTCATAGGCAGCATTCCTCCGCTTCCAAACACGGCGAGTTGAGTTGATGCCAAAGAGCTCGATTTTGGTCTCATCTGACCACAACACTTTCACCCAGTTCTCCTCTGAATCATTCAGATGTTCATTGGCAAAATTCAGATCAAATCAAATCAAATCAAATTTTATTGGCCACATGCGCCGAATACAACAGGTGCAGATATTACACTGATTCTAAGGAACAGCGCCGGAGAAGATGGCTGCCGTTTTACAGCCCTCTAACCAATTGTACTATTATGTGTGTTTTTCCGCGTTATTTGTAATTTATTTTGTACATAATGTTTCTGCCATCGTCTCTTATAACCAAAAAGAGCTTCTGGATATCAGGACAGCGATTACTCACCTCGTATTGGACGAAGATTTTTTCTTCAACGAGGCGGCCGCGAAGGATATCATACAGACACCCGAAAAGGCCCAAATCCCCGTCATTCGCGTGAGGAAGAGACGGAGATATCGTGGACGTAGATCGGGGTGCCTTGTAAGGATCCGACGGCGAGCGAGTAAACTGCCTCTTCCATCAATCCTATTAGCCAACGTTCAATCATTTGAAAATAAATTGGATGACTTAAGATTACGGTTATCCTACCAACGGGACATTAAAAACTGTAATATTTTATGTTTCACCGAGTCGTGGCTGAACGACGACATGGATATCATACAGCTAGCGTGCTATACGCTACATCGGCAGGATAGAACGGCTGACTCCGGTAAGACAAGGGGTGGCGGTCTGTGTATATTTGTAAACAACAGCTGGTGCACAAAATCAAATACTAAGGAAGTCTCAAGGTTTTGCTCGCCTGAGGTAGAGTATCTTATGATAAGCTGTAGAACACACTATTTACCAAGAGAGTTTTCATCTATATTTTTCATAGCTGTCTATTTACCACCACAAACCAATGCTGGCATTAAGATTGCACTGAATGAGTTGTACAAGGCCATAAATCAACAGGAAAACGCTCATCCAGATGCAGCGCTCCTAGTGGCCGGGGACTTTAATGCAGGGAAACTAAAATCGATTCTACCTAATTTCTACCAGCATGTTAAATGTGCAACCAGAGGAAAAAAAACTCTAGACCACCTTTACTCCACACACAGAGACGTATACAAAGCTCTCCCTCGCCCTCCATTTGGCAAATCTGACCATAACTCTATCCTCCTGATTCCCGCTTATAAGCAAAAACTAAAGCAGGAAGCACCAGTGACTTGGTTAATGAAAAAGTGGTCAGATGACGCAGATGCTAAGCTACAGGACTGTTTTGCTAGCACAGACTGGAACATGTTCCGGGATTCTTCAGACAGCATTGAGGAGTACACCACATCAGTCACTGGCTTCAACAATAAGTGCATCGATGATGTCGTCCCCACAGTGACCGTACGTACATACCCCAACCAGAAGCCATGGATTACAGGAAACATCCGCACTGAGCTAAAGGGTAGAGCTGCCGCTTTCAAGGAACGGGACTCTAACCCGGACGCTTATAAGAAATCCCGCTATGACCTCCGACGAACCATCAAACAGGCAAAGAGTCAATACAGGACTAAGATTGAATCGTACTACACTGGCTCTGACGCTCGTCGGATGTGGCAGGGCTTGAAAACTATTACAGACTACAAAGGGAAGCACAGCCGCGAGCTGCCCAGTGACACAAGCCTACCAGACAAGCTAAACCACTTCTATGCTCACTTCGAGGCAAGCAACACTGAAGCATGCAAGAGAGCACCAGCTGTTCCGGATGACTATGTGATCACGCTCTCCGTAGCCGATGTGAGTAAGACTTTTAAGCAGGTCAACATTCACAAGGATTACCAGGACGTGTACTCCGAGCATTTGCTGACCAACTGGCAAGTGTCTTCACTGACATTTTCAACATGTCCCTGACTGAGTCTGTAATACCAACATGTTTCAAGCAGACCACCATAGTCCCCGTGCCCAAGGACTCTAAGATAACCTGCCTAAATGACTACCGACCCGTAGCACTGACGTCTGTAGCCATGAAGTGCTTTGAAAGGCTGGTCATGGCTCACATCAACACCATTATCCCAGAAACCCTAGACCCACTCCAATTTGTATACCGCCCCAACAGATCCACAGATGATGCAATCTCTATTGCACTCCACACTGCCCTTTCCCACCTGGACAAGAGGAACACCTACGTGAGAATGCTATTCATTGACTACAGCTGAGCATTCAACACCATAGTGCCCTCTAAGCTCATCACTAAGCTAAGGATCATGGGACTAAACACCTCCCTCTGCAACTGGATCCTGGACTTCCTGACGGGCCGCCCCCAGGTGGTAAGGGTAGGTAACAACACATCTGCCACACTGATCCTCAACACGGGGGCCCCTCAGGGGTGCGTGCTCAGTCCCCTCCTGTACTCTCTGTTCACCCATGACTGCATGGCCAGGCACGACTCCAACACCATCATTAAGTTTGCCGACGACACAACAGTGTTAGGCCTGATCACAGACAACGATGAGACAGCCTATAGGGAGGAGGTCAGAGACCTGGCCGTGTGGTGCCAGGACAACAACCTCTCCCTCAACGTGACCAAGACAAAGGAGATGATTGTGGACTACAGGAAATAAAAGAGGACTGAGCACGCCCCCATTCTCATCGACAGGGCTGTAGTGGAACAGGTTGAGAGCTTCAAGTTCCTTGGTGTCCACATCACCAACGAACTATCATGGTCCAAACACACCAAGACAGTCGTGAAGAGGGCACGACAAAGCCTATTCCCCCTCAGGAGACTGAAAAGATTTGGCATGGGTCCTCAGATCCTCAAAAAATTCTACAGCTGCACCATCGAGAGCATCCTGACTGGTTGCATCACCGCCTGGTATGGCAACTGCTTGGCCTCCGACCGCAAGGCACTACAGAGGGTAGTGTGTACGGCCCAGTACATCACTGGGGCCAAGCTTCCTGCCATCCAGGACCTCTATACCAGGCGGTGTCAGAGGAAGGCCCTCAAAATTGTCAAAGACTCCAGCAACCCTAGTCATAGACTGTTCTCTCTGCTACCGCACGGCAAGCGGTACCGGAGTGCCAAGTCTAGGTCCAAAAGACTTCTCAACAGCTTCTACCCCCAAGCCATAAGACTCCTGAACAGCTAATCATGGCTACCCGGACTATTTGCACTGCCCCCCCACCCCATCCTTTTTACGCTGCTGCTACTCTGTTAATTATTTATGCATAGTCACTTTAACTCTACCCACATGTACATATTACCTCAACTACCTCAACTAGCCGGTGCCCCCGCACATTGACTCTGCAACGGTACCCCCCCTGTATATATAGCCTCCCTACTGTCACTTTATTTTACTTCTGCTCTTTTTTTTCTCAACACTTTTTCTGTTGTTGTTTTATTTTTAAGCTGTAAGTAAGCATTTCACTGTAATGTCTGCACCTGTTGTATTCGGCGCATGTGACCAATAAAATGTGATTTGATTTGATTTGATTTGAAATGCTTACTTACAGCCCTTAACCAACAGTGCATTTATTTTTTATAAAAAAGTAAAATAAAACAACAACAAAAAAGTGTTGAGAAAAAAAGAGCAGAAGTAAAATAAAATAACAGTAGGGAGGCTATATATACAGGGGGGTACTGGTGCAGAGTCAATGTGCGGGGGCACCAGCTAGTTGAGGTAATATGTACATGTGGGTAGAGTTAAAGTGACTATGCATAAATAATTAACAGAGTAGCAGCAGCGTAAAAAGATGGGGTGGGGGGGCAAAATGTTTGACCATGTAAATTGATGTTTATAACTCTCATTACAGCTCAATACGTTCAAGTTGCCAGGTGCAAATGCCCAGGAACCATCATGAACACTGCCGAAACGATTGTTGACTTTGAAATCATTGAAAACACACATTACTACGACACTACTGAAATCATGTAAGTACTATATTTATTTAAGCAGAAAGTGGTTTCTCTCTGTTTGTTAGTTTTTTTGTTTGTTTGTTTGTTTGTTTGTTTGTTTCTTTCTTTCTTTCTTTCTTTCTTTCTTTCTTTCTTTCTTTCTTTCTTTCTTTCTTTCTTTCTTTCTTTCTTTCTTTCTTTCTTTCTTTCTTTCTTTCTTTCTTTCTTTCTTTCTTTCTTTCTTTCTTTCTTTCTTTCTTTCTTTCTTTCTTTCTTTTCTTTCTTTCTTTCTTTCTTTCTTTCTTTCTTTCTGACATTAACTTATGACATGACAATCACCTCTATCAGCCTTATATCAGTTGTGTGACTATGCATAAATAATTAACAGAGTAGCAGCAGCGTAAAAAGATGGGGTGGGGGGGCAGTGCAAATAGTCCGGGTAGCCATGATTAGCTGTTCAGGAGTCTTATGGCTTGGGGGTAGAAGCTGTTGAGAAGTATTTTGGACCTAGACTTGGCACTCCGGTACCGCTTGCCGTGCGGTAGCAGAGAGAACAGTCTATGACTAGGGTGGCTGGAGTCTTTGACAATTTTGAGGGCCTTCCTCTGACACCGCCTGGTATAGAGGTCCTGGATGGCAGGAAGCTTGGCCCCAGTGGGCCTGTATATGTGCTTTCTTGAGCAGTGGGACCTTGCGGACGCTGCAGGATTTCAGTCCTTCACGGCGTAGTGTGTTACCAATTGTTTTCTTGGTGACTATGGTCCCAGCTGCCTTGAGATCATTGACAAGATCCTCCCGTGTAGTTCTGGGCTGATTCCTCACCGTTCTCATGATCATTGCAACTCCACGAGGTGAGATCTTGCATGGAGCCCCAGGCCGAGGGACATTGACATTTCTTTTGTGTTTCTTCCATTTGCGAATAATCGCACCAACTGTTGTCACCTTCTCACTAAACTGCTTGGCGATGGTCTTGTAGCCCATTCCAGCCTTGTGTAGGTCTACAATCTTGTCCCTGACATCCTTGGAGAGCTCTTTGGTCTTGGCCATGGTGGAGAGTTTGGAATCTGATTGATTGATTGCTTCTGTGGACAGGTGTCTTTTATACAGGTAACAAACGGAGATTAGGAGCACTCCCTTTAAGAGTGTGCTCCTAATCTCAGCTCGTTACCTGTATAAAAGACACCTGGGAGCCAGAAATCTTTCTGATTGAGAGGGGGTCAAATACTTATTTCCCTCATTAAAAAGAAAAATTAATTTGTAAAAAATTTTTGACATGCGTTTTTATGGATTTTTTTGTTGTTATTCTGTCTCTCACTGTTCAAATAAACCTACCATTAAAATTAGACTGATCATTTCTTTGTCAGTGGGCAAACGTACAAAATCAGCAGGGGGTCAAATACTTTTTTCCCTCACTGTATGTATGTATGCACTCACTAAACTGTAAGTTGCTCTGGATAAGAGCGTCTGCTAAATGACTAAAATGTAAATGTGGTTTTTAGTCCCGTGTAGCTCAGTTGGTTGAGCATGGCGCTCGCAACGCCAGGGTTGTGGGTTCGATTCCCATGGGGGACCAGTGTGAAAAAATGTATGCACTCACTAACTGTAAGTTGCTCTGGATAAGAGCGTCTGCTAAAATCTAATTCTCACCAGACACATCCTGGGTGTTAGGCCCAGTCATTATTCATCACCATGATAACCGTTCACTTCTGGTAAAACAGGTGTCGGTCTACAGACATGTTCTAGTGTTGATTAGTATGACATGGTAGATTTAGGTTGGGGGTTCACAGAATAGAGATGACTGGTCATTGCGTCATCATGATGTTGCTGTTGCTACTTGCCCCAAACAGCATATCTGATCTGGGCATGTAGGTGGAGAAGGGAAAAACATCAACATTATAAGCAGTTTATACACTTTTGTTATTTCTATCCAAGAAAGTTTGGGGTGAAATTTGTCTTAATACGAGACCCTCTTCCGAAGTACCCCCAGATCTGTGATGTCATAAAGAGCAGTTTTCAGAAGGAGGAAGTAATCGGAAGGAGACTTCGGATCTGTCCAACTAATGAAGACGAGACAGCCTAATCTACATTATTTAAAATAACAGGTTTGCAGACAGCTCTGCCTGCAAATAGGCCACTTCAACATTAATCACCGTGACTTGCAACGCTGACTCACCCTGGCATTCCCTCAATCACAGTTAGGAAGTTTGGAGTTAAGACTCCCGCGGCCGCCCCTGCATCTGCAGATGTCCAGCTTCCCTCCGCCCCTTCCATCCTCCCCTCTGTAGTACAACATTCCTTCATTTCTCCCTAGTGAGCTGGGAAATTCCAGGGAGAGGTCTGCTGTTTCTTGAACGTTTGCCGGGAAAGAACATGGGATGCCGGCAGCTTATAAAAAGGACAATGGATCCCACTAGTTCTTCACTTTTCACTTTCACTTCAAGTGGATCTTACTGTCTCTTGACTCCTCACCTCCCAATCTTCTCACCTCTCGCTACTTATATTCACGATGGCCTTCGCACCAAAAGCCTGCAGTCTTTTCCTGGTGGTTTTGCTGGGAGTTTGTATTCAGCTCTACGGAGGTAAGATTTCAAAGTAATTTCTAGCAATGTCAGCTACAATATATGGAATGTACAGTGCAGTATGCATGCTTTACTAGTTACCTGACTGACTAGGGATTTTGCAGTGACTATGCTACTGTATATATAGTGGCTGTCATATAGCGTCAAATGAGTATAGACTAGTATAGATATTGCAGTTATGTACAGTTTATTCTCAGAACAAGCATTGTGCAAAAATGCATTCATGTGAATTTTTATCCAAAATCCAATTTTAAAAACAACTTTTCCATCAAAATGTTTGACCATGTAAATTGATGTTTATAACTCTCATTACAGCTCAATACGTTCCAGGTGCCAGGTGCAAATGCCCAGGAACCATCATGAACACTCCGGAAACTATTGTTGACTTTGAAATAATTGAAAAGACACATTACTGCGACACTACTGAAATCATGTAAGTACTGTATTTATTTAAGCAGAAAGTGGTTTCTCTCTGTTTGTTTGTTTGTTTTTGTTTGTTTGTTTGTTTGTTTGTTTGTTTGTTTGTTTGTTTGTTTGTTTGTTTCTTTCTTTCTTTCTTTCTTTCTTTCTTTCTTTCTTTCTTTCTTTCTTTCTTTCTTTCTTTCTTTCTTTCTTTCTTTCTTTCTTTCTGACATTAACTTATGACATGACAATCACCTCTATCAGCCTTATATCAGTTGTGTGACACAAGCATTAATTGTGTGTATATGTGGTTTGTCCATTTCAGTGTTACACTGGCGGAAGATGGAGCCAGACGGTGCCTGAACCCTGTTGGAAAAAAGGCCATGCTTTTCGTCAAATGCTGGAACAAGTAAGATAGATCAAATCATTATACTCATCACCACCATAATAAAGTATTGGTAGAACTATACTGCAGTTATTAATGTGTAATAACTTATAGATCCACATTTATCACAATCTAATGACATATATATCTAATGTTAAAAAAGAAAAATGCCGTAATACTGTAATTATAGTTGTATCACACCATTAAGTAGCAGACATGAGGCTAAAGCATGTCAACGCAAAATACCTTAGCACATACTTTAGAAACATCCTACAGCACTTGATTTAATATAATCCATGTAACATTAGTCCTTTGTGAACCTAACACTCTTCTCCCTCCTTCCAAATAGAATAAACAAGGACGACAAGCAAAAGCTGAGGTGTCTGAAGAGAAAAGCAGAGTGAACATAATGGAGGAGGGAAGAAGGGCCATGGAAAACTCACCGGCTGGATTTTCCCAGAAGTCATGTGACCAAACTCACACAAGAAGAATGTTTGGGACTGACACTGCACTTTAGAGAGAGAGAGAGAGAGAGAGAGAGAGAGAGAGAGAGAGAGAGAGAGAGAGAGAGAGAGAGAGAGAGAGAGAGAGAGAGAGAGAGAGAGAGAGAGAGAGCGAAGAGGAGCTTTCTATTTCATGAGTTTCCTTTTTGATTTTGTGTCCATACTGTTACAGTACTACAAGAATACAACATTAATTGTGAGACATTTACAGATATCATAAATAAAACTCTTTATTTATTTTTCAATTTATTATTTAAATAAGTGTATATTTAATGAACAGATAAATATGATTTTGATACAACTGAAATCTGAAGTAAACATGTTTTTGAAACAACTTAAAGATTCAACGTTCTCTTCATCATAGCACTCCATTTGTTATGAATGCTTATACCAAGTCTTATAATGCAAAATGGGGTGACACAAGCATTATTACTGTCACAATTAATGCATAGGGCTTAATACTCATGGTTTATAGAGAGTGCCACGGGAACAGCTCCTTTAACATTTGGTTACAGAGTGTGATACACTCTGGAGGGAGAGAGGGTCCCATGTATGGCATCACTGAAATAAGGCCAATGATCATAACTTAAACACAGCTGGTCTCAACAAATGCAGGGGTTGGCTGAGAGACTTCCAGGTCAGGAACAAGATGTAGTGACGCCATGGCGACCTGGGGTGAACCTCGACGCACATGACGTTTCTCAACTACTGGAATACATGCAATGAACACACTAGGGTTAGATATATTACAGTCACTTGTAATAATCCTATATAAACTGATTTATTAACGCAAAAGAAATGATTTGCAGCCATTACAATACTGTCAATGTGCACCATCTACTGGAGGTCCTTAGTACCTAAACCCAGATAATCATTGACTTGTGTAATTACAGTGTTACCACACAAACATAAAGCAACTTCATGTAAAGGTATAAAATCAACTTAATGTAAACGTATAAGATCAACTGAATGTAAAGGTATAAGATCAACTTAATGTAAAGGTATAAGAGAAACTTAATGTAAAGGTATAAGATCAACTGAATGTAAAGGTATAAGATCAACTTAATGTAAAGGTATAAGAGAAACTTAATGTAAAAGTATAAGAGAAACTTAATGTAAAGTTTGACCTAATAGTCAACTCCACAGGTATAAGAGCAACTTAATGTCAAGTGTTACCAAGTAGTCAATGATAAAACTAGAAAATTATTTAGATGCCAATATTTACCTTCTAAATAAATCAAGATAACGTAGCTTTCTAAATGCGTCATTGAAAACAACAAAAGGCTCTAGGATAGGTCTTGAATATAGACATGTTTCTGTAACACTTACTGGTATACTGATTTGCTGCAGCGGCCGAGTTTCTTCCCTTTTAGAAACACCATGGATACATCCCAAATGGCACCCTATTCCCTATATGGTGCACTACTTTTGACCAGAGTGCCAGTTGGGACAGACATCCATTCTCCAGCATGATGAGCTCTAAGGCAGCATGTCTTGCGTTTTGACCATTACTTTGCTGTGGAGATAAACTTTGCTGGAGGATATCAGAACTGGCCTTCTCACTCGGGGGAAATCAAAGGGCTGCTGGTGGTCAGAGGGAGCCAAGGAGTGTGGGAGAGAATAGATCCTCCATAAACGTTCTCATTCCCAGACCAGAGTCCTGAGGCTGCTGCACTTCCTTTTGTGTGAGCGCGCGCGCACACACACACACACACACACACACACACACACACACACACACACACACACACACACACACACACACACACACACACACACACACACACACACACACACACACACACACACACACACACACACTATAATAAAATCTGCCGCATGAGCTCACAAACCAAAAACAAAGCCTAGAAACATAGCAGATGAAGGGGTGCTTAGTCATATCTGCCTGTGGCGTACCCTGCAGTATATACAGTATCTCCCTGAATTAAATCATCTGTTGAGACAGACAATATCTCAGTGAAGTTGTTGGGAGAAGACGAGGCTAATGTTACATTACTATGGCTACATCCCAAATGGCACCCTATTCCCTATTTAGTGCACTAGTTTTGACCAGGGCCTATTAGGCTCTTGTCAAAAGTAAGCACTATGTAGGGAATAGGGTGCCATTTGGGATGCTACCTATATGAACTGTTGTCAGCATACTATTTGGAACACAAGATGGAAATGGACGTTTACTAAAATGATCATTGATTGATCATTGATCATCCCCACCTGAGGACCGTTCAACATGGTTAGGTAAGTGTGTGTGTGTCCCATATCCTCGGTGCTGAGTGGAAAACACTGTACTTGATGTTAGAAAGGCATCCAATCTGGTTGCATGCTGTTTCATTTGTTGCCTGTTGTTCCTCTCTCTAGCTGTCAAAACAGCAGAACCTCAGCATAAGAGAACCTTTCCTTAAGAAACTAAATCAACAAATACATCATCAATTAATCATCTGCATGTTATCAACAAAGCAGTTGGATTTTTAATGGGTGACGTTTCATGTTTCAGCAAAATTGCTACTAATAATTTGTCTGGCACTTTTGCAGAAGCCTCCCACCGATGCGTGTGTTTAATTTTTAAACATTCTGCGGCAAAGGCACAAATCCTGAGAGAAATATTTTTCATTTTATTTCCATGATATGTGTTGTTCCCGCCTGCTTTAAAGCTTATGTATAGCTTTTTAAAAAGGACTGGGCTGTCTCCCACAGTGTAATACTTTCTCGTTTAGATGAACAGCAGCAGCTGTTAAAATCAGAGATGTGTGAGAGCTGCCACTGCCTGGCTTCTGTTGGAATCCAAGAAACCCATGCTGTTCGTCAGATGTAGGAGAGAAAAAACTTTTTCAAAAAACAAAAATGGCAACCCAATATTTTATTTATACATGTGAACCATGCCCAATCGCTTGTTGATGTAGCTGTCAGACAAAGGGAAGATTGTAAATTGCCCCTATCCCCATGCAATATTCATACAGCTACTGCTATAACAAGGCTTTCATACGCTCTCATTGTTGCTCTACCGGCCGTGAAGAGAGTGGGCATCAATTATATGAAAATAGTCAAGAGGGAATGCTGTGTAGAACGGAACGGCACACGAACAAATAAACAACTGTGCCAAACGACTGTAGAAAAGCCCTGCTTTGGCTATGTTGGCTATGGGTCTCTTCAAAGAGTGTGTGTGTGTGTGTCTGTGTGTGTGTGTATGGATACACTGTGTACATCCATATGTGTGTGCACTGGCAAGTGCGTGTGTGTGTGTGTGGATACATTGTATACATCCATGTGTGTGTGTGTGTTTTATGCGTCACCATGGGTATATGACTGTCTTGTCAATCACCCAGCTTCAACCCATAAATAAAGAATGACACATGCACCCAGCTGCTCTCTCTCATTGTCTAGTGGGCCTGACTGCCTACCCAAGTCCCACTGCTCCCCAGATGCAGAGATGCAGACCACATGTCATTTTAAGTGTAGAGAGAGGTTACTATACAGGCAGTCAGGGAGAGAGGACACATCACAGAGTAACTTGCATAAAAAGAACAGGAGACCCACCAGGAGGTAACGTGGAAGGCAGCACACACCACAGGGAAACTCCATCTTAAATAAATCAAGCTGTTGTCCCATCAATCTAAACACTGAACTCTATGTGAAATCTAGATTAATCGAGGTGAATGACGTGCACATGGCATGGTATGAAATGTCACCTGATACTTCGCCTTTGTTAGGCTTGAATAGGTGATTTGAGGAAAATACGTCAATACATGACTTTTCTCTAGCTGGTTTGGACAGAAATTAATTTGAACTATTGTTTTATTCATCGTGGTAATGGATCTTGGTAATGGATCGTGGTTATGGATCTTTGATTGAGATATTGCACAATAATAGCTCAATCAAATAAATGGGATTTTCTTCCACCTGCTAACATTGAAGTCCAAAGCGAATGGTAGGGTCATTTGCAGGGGAGAGGGAGAGACAAGCACACGGAAAACAGAAATACAAAGCCTGTTTGGGGGATTGTTTCTGGACACTGGTTCAGGTCTCTGACTACTGAACTCCTCTGTCTGTCAAGAGTTGAGATGCAATGTCAGGAGCTTATACACACACAAACATGGACACACACACACACACACCTCTCTTACAGAGGGTAAGGCCGCTTGCAAATTTGCATGTGCTGCTCACTGACAAGATTACAGGAGGCTGAGAATGGAGTGTGATGTGATCTCACCACACAATACTGTAGTATATTCACACTTTGTTTGTATGTTAATCTTCTTCATATGGCCATAGAGCTGGGGTTGCACTGTGCCATCTAATTATCACAAAGTCACTGGAACATGCAGCCGAGAGACACTCTGCAAGGAATGAGACAAACATCATATTGAAATGTATTCAGGCCCATAGCTCCAACGGTAGTTGTAATAGGTAAATCCACATTTCCATGAGACACAGCAGTTAGAATCAATCAGGCAAGTTTAATTCCCATGTCACAACAAGGGAACAAGCAATCAGCTGAAAAGAGCTCCAACCTCCACCAATACCTTAAAAGGAACACAGACGTTGCTTAGTCTGTTTTGCTTGTTTCTTGGAAATAAAGTAGATGGTTGTAGTTACAAATCTAAGCCTACAGGGGGCAGCATATACACTCTGTTCTACTAGTCCCCCTTATCAGCATGTTGGAACAATCTTCTGTACCAACTGACTCCTGTTGTGCCTACTGTTAAGGAGGAGACAGGTCTTACAACAGTATTGAATTCATTAACCTTTTCTCCACTCTGGTCCAAAATGGGAGCAGGACCGCAATTGTTGGAAATAACCCCCTCAGCACTTTAAACTGTTTATTGTAAGGGTCACGGATGGAAGAAGAGGGGCTGAAGAGGGGGCTCGCCCCTATTTGTTACTTATCCGAAAAGTGTCATCTTGCATCAGGCGGTTAGTTATTCAGAAACTCACCGTGCGATAATAGGCGTGACTACGTCGCCCATTACCGTCCCCTTAACCTGCGCTTGACGTGCTACTTTCGGACAAGTGACAAATTTGAACGAAAACTTGGTGATTGTCTCACTGGAGACTGTCTGATGGGGAGCTGGAGTTGAGAGGGAGCGTTCAGCTAGCGTCTGTGTCAGGTTAGTCAGTGTAGCGTGGCATCATAAGGAGTAAGAGGCTTCGGCTCGGAGAGAGACATGTCTTTTATGTCCTAAAAGCAAACTGCTTCAACACTTGGTTCATCTCACTCGAGTTTGGGCGATTGCTATTGGCAGTATCACTTTGGCATGGTGACTTCTAAACAACAGGATGTTGTTGAACCATGATGCGGCATGAAGTCTTTGAAGAGCATTATATTTGTATAAGATCATTAGATTGTATGTCATATTCTGTCATCACTGACAGTTTCATACTGCATGTGAAAAAGCTCAGAGTATCATATTCAAGGTAGTTCCTCAGTAATTCCCTACTAAGGGAAAGAAAGATGGAGTTAGAGATCGCTTCATCTTTAAATTGAGTAGAAAATCATAGAATCTGAATCTTTTAAATATTATGTGAATTGTAAATTAAAGGTTTCCAAAAGTTAAAGCAAGGAGGCGTTAACTTTTTTTGGCTACCAATAACGAGTGCCAACACGGCAGGAGAACAACACGGCTGGAGACTATAATTTATGCAATATCTGATCAACATTTTCAAGATAACGCTGACATCTTCCAGTTCCAAATGCCAAATGTGATGTTCAACGGCACAAAGCAGACCACTTCGGTTGCCTGAGGGACATCTAAACACTTGTAGAGCTCGGCGCTCTGATGAGCAAGGAAGAGCACAGTGGCACAACTATTACATTACAAGAGCCAAAAAAGCCAACTATGTTTAGTTTCTACAGTGAACTGTGGTAACCAAGTCAAAATGACCCCAGACATTTCAACCAGTGGCGGTTGGTACTGTTTAAGATGAGGGAGGATGATTTTTGTTTTTATGAACATGGCCTTATTTCTATTACAGCATATTGGATGACTGTCATTCATATTCCATTCATCCAGCTCAATATAACATCAATAGGTTTAGGCTACTATATGATACTCACATTTTCCCTTTACCCATCATGAGGTTGCTACAACCTAGCCAACGTAGGTGCACAGGTCGAGAGAATTTTGAGTAATCAAGGTGACAGACAGTGACACATTCAATACCGCCTTGCACACTCTTGCCTGCATCTAGCTGATCTAGAGTGTAATCTCCTGAGTGGCGCAGTGGTCTAAGGCACTGCATCGCAGTGCTAACTGTGTCACTAGAGATCCTGGTTCGAATCCAGGCTCTGCCGCGACCGGGAGACTCATGGGCGGCGCACAATTCGTCCAGGGTAGGGGAGGGAATGGCCGGCCGGGATGTAGCTCAGTTGATAGAGCATGGCGTTTGCAACGCCAGGGTTGTGGGTTCGATTCCCATGGGGGGCCAGTATAAAAAAAGATGTATTCACTAACTGTAAGTCGCTCTGGATAAGAGCGTCTGCTAAATGACTAAAATGTAAATGTAAATGTAATCATTAGTCCAACAGTTGCAAACAGGAGTTTCTATTGGAGAAATTCAGGTATGTCTATCCTCGTTTTGTTCTGCTTGCTTCCGTTTATTTCTTTTTTCTCCAACAAAATCGGTGCAATGAATACACCCCTGATCACATCGCAAACACAGTTCACTTTCATAGCAGCCACATACAAACAGCTCGTTGTATATATATCATTCCTTCTCACATCTATCTACGTGCTCTTCTCCTCTCACCTTTTCCCTTCGCTTGTGGACTTCAGTGCACAACACATCAGCTGTCTGTGACCATGCAAAAAAATATTTCCAAGCCAAACCTTCTTATCATGACCGTTAACCGCTACACACAGCCTACATTGTTGTCAGGTCATAGTCAACATAGCTACGAGAACTAACGCGTTAGTAAACCCTCTACAATCATGCAGTACAGTGTACAGTCAGCAGCAAGCAGTTTAGCAGTTACACCTGCAGTAAATTAATAAAACCAAAAGCTTACCTTGACTTGGAAGAGTTCCAGTGTTGGCTAGTCATAGCCAGCTAGCTAACATAGCATCCCTCTCTGTTTGAGCCGGGTGTTTGAGTAGGCTAAACTAGCTAGCTGCATTCGATGCTAGCTAAGTAAGTGAAAGTGAAAAGAAATATACTACGAAATATAGCTAGCTCTCTCTCTCTCTCTCTCTCTCTCTCTCTCTCTTCTCCTTTATTCTGGAATACATTAATTTGTTCAAAACTGTTCAGCTATTGTCTTTCTCTCTCTTTGAGTCAACTACTCACCACATTTTATGAACTGCAGTGCTAGATAGCTTATGCTTTCTGGTCTAGATTCATTCTCTGATCCTTTAACTGGGTGGATAGTATGTCAGTTCATGCTGCAAGAGCTCTGATAGGTTGGAGGACATCATTACTGTGTTAGTCTATGGAAAGGGGTGAGAACCACGAGCCTCCTAGGTTTTGTATTGAAGTCAATGTAGCCAGAGTAGGACAGAAGCTAGCTGTCCTCCGGCTACACCATGGTGCTCCCTACAGAGTGCTGCTGAGGCTACTGTAGACCATTGCAAAACAGTGTGTTTCAATCAATTATTTGGTGGCATGTGACTATATTTAGTATAGTTTTATCTAAAAAGGTTATATTTTTTAAAGTTTCACTATTTTTATTTTTATGAAATTCACTGAGGAGGACGGTCCTTCCCTTCCTCCTCTGAGGAGCCTCCACTGATTTCAACGCCCATCACAGAGTGACAGAGAGAGGGAAAGCATGGGAGATCAAGAAGAATTACAACCAGAGCGGAGGAGGAGAGGAACCTCTGGTGAATGAGGGACATGGAGAAGAGAGTAGGAAGAGGGGGATCAAAAATGGAGTGCTGAGAGAATGAGAACAGAGTAGAAGAGAGAGATGAACTGAAGTTACAGAGGCCAGCTCCAGAGTTAATAGGTAGGAACCTGTGAGAGAGAAAATGATTTAATGAGCGAGGAGGAGGAGAGGAGTGAGAGATCAAGGAGGAGAAGACTCTAGGAAGCACCAGAATAGAAACTGTCCCTTGTAAAGTGAAACTTTTGATTGGAATCGAGGGACTACTGTAGCTCAGGTGTGGCAGATAGTCAACCAGATAGTTATATTCTATTATTATACTCAACTGTTAACAAACTTAACTTCACAAAAGAGTCTTCATAAAACAATCAAAGCCAATCTCAAAGGGAAAATATTGATTGGCTACCTGACTGCGTTGCAGCCCTGCCCTCTAAATGAGTCTTCACTGAGTTGCTGGTGAGCAACAGACAGGCTAAATATAGCAACGCTTGTTGACTGACAGGTAAACCACACCCATAATTGGTTTGGAGCCCCTCTGTGCCCAATTTACCACCCGCGGCTCCCTGAGCTGACTATAGCTACTGTTACAGACTGTAGCATCAGGCCAAGGACCAAGCATTGTTGGAGAGCTACACCTACCATCTGTCTTCTAAACCAGTTATTTGTATTGTACTATAGTACTTAAGACTCTGTAAGTAACTTCTAGAACAAAAACAAGTCAGAGCTTGGATAGTGGCCTGCTTGATGAAGTTGAATGTATGAACTGAGTGCTATACTATAGCTTGTGGCCGAACTTCAGATATGTGTGTGTAACCCCATTTCATTTCGATCTCCCATTGACATCAATGCATTATTTGATTTATTGTACAGTATCCTATAATAGGATTCGGTCCTTAGAGTATCTGTGAATATAATAAGCATTCAGAGCCAGACGAACAAACAGTGCAGTATATCTTCAACACAAACAAAGTTGTTAAAAGGACGCTGGCGAAGCTGAACAAGAGGCCTTACTCCTTTACAACTGCAACAAGGAATGTGTCCCAAATGGCACCCTATTCCCTACATAGAGCACTACTTTTGACCAGGGCACAAAGGGCTCTGGTCAAAAGTAGTGCACTACATAAGGAATAGGGTACCATTTGGGATGCAGCCAAGCATTACCACTGTGCCGTGCAATTACAATATAACATACTTTTACAAGATGGCTATCAGCAATGAGAATTTGATTAATGCTATGGCCTCTGGACTCAAGTACTGCGGCAGGCGAGGGCTGTGGAACACCCATTCTGAAGACGCTAGCTATACCAGTCACTAATCACCACCAGCAGTGTGATGGTAGTAATGGTGTGTGTGTGTGTGTGTGAGGGAGTGAGTGTGTGTGTGTGTGTGTGTGTGAGGGAATGAGTGTGTATGCCTGAGTGTGCGTGTGGTTGTGCCTGTATGTCTCCATCTGTATGAGTGTGTGTGTGTGTGAGGGAGTGAGTGTGTATGCCTGAGTGTGTGTGTGGTTGTGCCTGTATGTCTCCATCTGTGTGAGTGTGTGTGTGCGTGTGTAAGGGAGTGAGTGTGTATGCCTGAGTGTGTGTGTGGTTGTGCCTGTATGTCTCCATCTGTGTGAGTGTGTGTGTGTGTGAGGGAGTGAGTGAGTGTGTATGCCTGAGTGTGCGTGTGGTTGTGCCTGTATGTCTCCATCTGTGTGAGTGTGTGTGTGTGTGTGGCAGCAGTGAGCAGACATTCAGACATCACACACACATTGTGTGCTGGGGAGAGAAGAGAGAGTTAGCAGCGCCACGGGCTAGCAGACTTAAAGCACAATTAATGTAATGCGATGGAGCGGCTCAGCCCACGTTCTGTTTTCTCTCAATCAGCGAACAGACACTTTATCTGTCCCACGTTGTCACGGTTTCGGCCGAGGCTGCCTCTCTTCCTTGCTCGGGCAGGCTTCGGCGGTCGTCGTCTCCGGAGTACTAGCTGCCACCGTTGTATGTTTCGATGTTCGTTTGGTTTTGTCTTGATGTTGTACACCTGTTATCGTTTAGCGTTCATTATTGTCCTATAAGTTCTCGTTGTGTTTGTCAGGTGTTGTGTGTGATTGCGCTACTGTTGGTTGTTTGTGCTTCGTTGTTTCCTCCTCTGTTTGGAGAGGGTTCTCGCACATGTTAGTGCGCATTTTGTTTTACGCCTGTGTGCGTATTTACTCGCCTCCGGGCTTTTTGGCTCGTGTTCTAAGTGATTGTTCACTAAAGTCTTTTGGACTAAGTTTCTGCGTCCTGCGCCTGATTCCTGCACCACACCCACCTACAGCACCCACTGACACACGTTTGGTAATCTAATCAACACAATGAATTGCTCTCTGTCTCTGTCTCTCTGCTGTATAGCTTCAGTGAGGGATAGTTTTTAAAAAAGCTGCAAATCTTGAACTAAAGACAGAAAGCAACATAGTGATTACAGTGAAGTTCTGACCAAATGTATGATGTGCCATGATGGTATTTATTTATTTGAAATTTTGCAGGATGAAATCTCTTGAGATCTCGTTTTCAAGAGTGTCCAAATTAAAAAACAAACTAAAATTATTAACAAGAATAATATTACTGTCTAATAATAAAACAATGCAATAATAATCATAATACAAATTAAAAATAAACTTACATTAACAGCATAAAAAAGTAGTTGTACAAGTATTAATATGACTACAACTAATAAAAACTACTGCTACAACTACTAATACAACTAATGCAACTACTGCTACAACTACTAATACAACTAATAAAACTACTGCTACAACTACTAATACAACTAATACAACTACTGCTACAACTACCAATACAACTAATACAAACTACTGTTACAACTACTAATCCAACTAATAAAACTAAGTACCTATAATATACACTACCATTCAAAAGTTTGGACACACCTACTCCTTAAAGGGTTTTTCTTTATTTGTACTATTTTTTACATTGTAGAATAATAGTGAAGACATCAAAACTATGAAATAACACATATGGAATCATGTAGTAATGCCAAGAGTGTGCAAAGCTGTCATAAAGGCAAAGGGTGGCTATTTGAAGAATCTCAAATATACAATATATTTTGATTTGTTTAACACTGTTTTGGTTACTACATGATTCCATATGTGTTATTTCATAGTTTTGATGTCTTCACTATTATTCTACAATGTAGAAAATAGTACAAATAAAGAAAAACCCTTGAATGAGTAGGTGTGTCTAAACTTTTGACTGGTACTGTATACATACATATTTACAAATATATTCACATGGTGATGTTTCTATTAGGCAGAAACACAAACAGTTTGTTCTTAACATTTGAAAAGGGATTTCTTAAATTTACTGTGTGATTTTAATGTTCTGATTTCTATAGGTGTCACGAACCGGCTCAAGTTCGTAACAAAAGGGAGACACGTGGAGACAAGGAATACCCAAAATATATATTTATTAGCTAAAGTAAACTAAATCAAATAACAATGGTGTGTGTAATCAGTAATCAGTAGTGTAAGTGAGTGTTTGCAGGCATAAATGTAATAATGCAAAGTGTTGAAAGGTGCCAAAGCAAACAACCAAAAAGGCCACAAAAATATCACAACCAAAGTCAAAGTATCTGCCTGGAGAGAGTATCTTCAATGAATGTGGAAGAGGTCCATTTATGCTGGGACACACCCGGCCCAGGTGTTTCCCATGTAGCTGACGACCCTCCCAACTCCGCCCACCGGCATCCTAATAAGGAAACAAGAGCAAAGAGAGAATACGGCAGACAGAGTGGGAGGGTCGTCACATAGGTAAATTATTCCAGTCAGTTGGGCCTTTGTATCTGAAAGATCTTAATCCAACCTCATGATGTACCCTTGGAATATATTTGCTGCTGTTGTCGAAATGAGTAATGTGAGTCTTGTAAAGTTAGGTGTTTGTCACGATCGTCGTAGGAGTGAGTAGACCAATACGCAGCGTGTTGCACGAACATGGTGATCTTTATTATCGACAGCGATAAAAAGCACACTAAACAAAACAAATACACGACTCGTGAAGTCCACGGTGACACTGACCGAACACGGAACAAAAACCCACAAACACAAAGTGAAACACAGACAGTTAAATATGGCTCCCAATCAGAGACAACCAGCACACAGCTGACACTCGTTGCCTCTGATTGGGAGTCACTCAGTCAAACATAGAAACAGACTAACTAGAACCCCCAACATAGACATACCCACATAGAACAAACACACTCTGGCTCAACAAATAGAGTCCATTAGCCAGGGTGTGACAGTACCCCCCCCTAAAGGCGCGGACTGCGACCGCGCCTCAAAAACGCAAAACAGGGGAGGGCTGGGTGGGCATACCTCCTCGGCGGCGGTTCTGGCTCCGGGCTTGCCCACCACCCTCCAATAAACCCCCCATAGCGCCCCTGGTCCGGTCTGGTCCCGCTGGCTGGAGCTGACCTGGACGTAGCAGGAGCGGCTAGCTTCAGCTCCGTTGTGGAGCCGTTGACCGGTACCTGATTAGGCACCGGTGACCCAGACACGGGTTGTGCCGGACAGACGATGCGCACCCCTGGCCTGGTGCGTGGAGCAGCCACGGGCCGGACCGGGCTGACGACTCGCACCCCTGGCTTTGTGCGTGGAGCCGGAACGGGCCTCACCGGACTGACGACTCGCACCCCTGGCTTGGTGCGTGGAGCCGGAACGGGCCTCACCGGACTGACGACTCGCACCCCTGGCTTGGTGCGAGTAGCAGGAATGTTCTGGACCAGGCTGACGACTCGCACCCCTGGCTTGGTGCGAGTGGCAGGAACAGGCTGGACCAGGCTGACGACTCGCACCGTAGGTTTGGTGCGTGGAGCAGGAACAGGCCGGGCGACGCACACCGTAGGCTTGGTGCGTGGAGCAGGAACAGGCCGGGCTGGGCTGGCGACGCACCCCGTAGGTTTGGTGCAGGGAGCAGGAACAGGCCGGGCCGGGCTGGCGACGCGCACCATAGGCTCGGTGCGGGAAGCAGGAACAGGCCGGGCCGGGCTGACGACACGCACCACAGGCTCGATGCGAGGAACAGGAACAGGCCGGACCGTACTGGGGACACACACCACTGGCCCTACGCAGGGATCAGGAACGGGCCGGACCGGACTGGTAACACACCCCAGTACCTCTCGCCGTGCCTCCACACTTTCCCTCTCCTCTGTGACCAGTGGCCCCCTTAACCTGGCGGCCTCCTCTGCACACCCGCTGGACCGCTCCATCGCGGCCTCCTGCTGCCCCGTCGTCCACGTCGTGAGCCCCCCCCTAAAAATTTTCTGGGGTTCTCTCCTCCCCGTGGACCAGGCCTCCCTAGTTCTCGCCAGACTCTCACCCCACTGCTTCCAAGTCCAACCTCTCTGCTCTTCACTTGGCTTGGCCCAGTCGAGACTTTTAATCCACTGCTCCATAGACCAGCCCCTCTTCTCTTCACTTAGCGGGGCCCAGTCGAAACTCCTACTCCACTGATCCCAGGTCCTTCCTCTCTCCTCTTCACACTGCTTGGTCCCGTTTTGGTGGGTTTTTCTGTCACGATCGTCGTAGGAGTGAGTAGACCAATACGCAGCGTGTTGCACGAACATGGTGATCTTTATTATCGACAGCGATAAAAAGCACACTAAACAAAACAAATACACGACTCGTGAAGTCCACGGTGACACTGACCGAACACGGAACAAAAACCCACAAACACAAAGTGAAACACAGACAGTTAAATATGGCTCCCAATCAGAGACAACCAGCACACAGCTGACACTCGTTGCCTCTGATTGGGAGTCACTCAGTCAAACATAGAAACAGACTAACTAGAACCCCCAACATAGACATACCCACATAGAACAAACACACTCTGGCTCAACAAATAGAGTCCATTAGCCAGGGTGTGACAGTGTTCCTTAATATATACAGGTACATTTAAGATGGTACATTTAAAACTGGTACCAATGCAGTTGTCTTCTGTTTGGGAGTGACAGCCAATTTAGTGTCTTATAATGGCATCCAAGAATGAATCTGCAAAGATTGTTATAAATTACATCTAATTTGCAAAGTAAGGTCTTGGTTGTGTTTTGATAGATGATGTCACAATAGTCTAGGATAAGAAGCAGCAGTTGGGTTACTAAGGTCTTTCTAATGGATACAGTAAAACAGTTCTCAGATCTGTATAGTAACTCAAGCTTATAGTATTTTTTTTCTAATAAAATCAATATGCTTTCCAAAAGATAAGTCAGAATATATCCTCAAACACAGATATTTCAAACAATCAACACTTTCAAGCATTGTTCCATCACTTGCATGAATTCTGAAATTGCCAGCTGTGGAATTTATTCTTTGACATGTACCAAACAGCATGATATAGGACTTTGTTTGATTGAAAACCAAATTATGTGCTAGAAACCGCATACAGCACTGTATCATCAGCGTGTAAGTGAACATGTGTATTCTGACAAATTAGAGGATTAAATTCATTTATGAATATAGAGAAAAGACTGAGCCTTGAGGTACACCTCTACTGAGTCCAAGAAGTTGTGATTTGTGTCCTATTGCAATTACATTGTTTTCTATTGCTAAGATATGCATGGAACCAGATTGGTGATCTGTTAGTGAAACCTAGTAAGATAAAATGATCAACTAAATCAAATGCTTTTGATAAATCAATAAAGACGGCACCAGTTAGTTTGCCTTGGTCAGATGAAGAATTTATATAATTAGTAAGTTTCTCTAATGCTGTAGTGGTAGATTAGTTGGGTATAACGCCACATTTAAAGGGTGAAATGAAATTAATCTAGGTCCTGATACATTTGGGAATGTATTTTTGCTATTGAACAGATTATAGACATAGTTCTATAGTTATTTGGGTCTAAGGAGTTTCCACCTTTATGAAGGCACAATTCCATACAAAAGGTATTTCACCAGTCGATAAATATCTGCTAGAGGATACATTACAACATTAGAATTTGGGTTCCAGTCCATCGAGGCCAGCCCCTTTGTAGATACAGTATTTATTTCATTGAGGAGAGGCAGTATATCAGTTGGTTTAATCTTTCTAAAGTTAAATGTCTGATTTGAGGTGTTGGTCTCCTGGTTCCATGAAATACCTAGCATTGATGGAATTGTGGGTGAAATTATTATCAGATAGGTAACAGATGAGCTAATTGAAGATAAATGCTGATTAAAACATCAGCTATGCTGGCTCTTGAATGACACGGTCATTTAGGATTATTTGCTGAATAAGTTGATTATTTAACCTACTATATTTAAAAGGTAAATTGCATATTTCCAGAACTGCTGTGGATTAAAAAAAAAATACATATTTGTAAGACTATCCATATAGAAGTAGGCTTTTGCATTTCTAGTTGTAGATTTACTGGCGTTTTTTAATTTTCTATAGGACTCCAATCAGTTGGATCTTTGGTTCTACGATACATAGCCAGGCTTTATCCCTTTCTCTGAACAGATGTATTAAGGCAGAGCTAACCCAGGGCAGGTGGCGGCCCTTAACTTTCACTGTTCTCTGTGGTATGATGGTATATACAGTGGGGAGAACAAGCCAATTTTGCAGGTTTTCCTACTTACAAAGCATGTAGAGGTCTGTAATTTTCAGAAAATCAAAAATCCAGAAAATCAAAAATCCAGAAAATCACATTGTATGATTTTTAAGTAATTAATTTGCATTTTATTGCATGACATAAGTATTTGATACATCAGAAAAGCAGAACTTAATATTTGGTACAGAAACCTTTGTTTGCAATTACAGAGATCATACGTTTCCTGTAGGTCTTGACCAGGTTTGCACACACTGCAGCAGGGATTTTGGCCCACTCCTACATGCAGACCTTCTCCAGATCCTTCAGGTTTCGGGGCTGTCGCTGGGCAATACGGACTTTCAGCTCCCTCCAAATATTTTCTATTGGGTTCAGGTCTGGAGACTGGCTAGGCCACTCCAGGACCTTGAGATGCTTCTTACGGAGCCACTCCTTAGTTGCCCTGGCTGTGTGTTTCGGGTCGTTGTCATGCTGGAAGACCCAGCCACGACCCATCTTCAATGCTCTTACTGAGGGAAGGAGGTTGTTGGCCAAGATCTCGCGATGCATGGCCCCATCCATCCTCCCCTCAATACGGTGCAGTCGTCCTGTCCCCTTTGCAGAAAAGCATCCCCAAAGAATGATGTTTCCACCTCCATGCTTCACGGTTGGGATGGTGTTCTTGGGGTTGTACTCATCCTTCTTCTTCCTCCAAACACGGCGAGTGGAGTTGAGACAAAAATTTAGATTTTGGTCTAATCAGACCACATGACCTTCTCCCTTTCCTCCTCTGGATCATCCAGATGGTAATTGACAAACTTCAGACGGGCCTGGACATGCGCTGGCTTGAGCAGGGGGACCTTGCGTGTGCTGCAGGATTTTAATCCATGACGGTGTAGTGTGTTACTAATGGTTTTCTTTGAGACTGTGGTCCCAGCTCTCTTCAGGTCATTGACCAGGTCCTGCCGTGTAGTTCTGGGCTGATCCCTCACCTTCCTCATGATCATTGATGCCCCACGAGGTGAGATCTTGCATGGAGCCCCAGACCGAGGGTGATTGACCGTCATCTTGAACTTCTTCCATTTTCTAATAATTGCGCCAACAGTTGTTGCCTTCTCACCAAGCTGCTTGCCTATTGTCCTGTAGCCCATCCCAGCCTTGTGCAGGTCTACAATTTTATCCCTGATGTCCATACACAGCTCTCTAGTCTTGGCCATTGTGGAGAGGTTGGAGTCTGTTTGATTGAGTGTGTGGACAGGTGTCTTTTATACAGGTAATGAGTTCAAACAGGTGCAGTTAATACAGGTAATGAGTGGAGAACAGGAGGGCTTCTTAAAGAAAAATTAACAGCTCTGTGAGAGCCGGAATTCTTACTGGTTGGTAGGTGATCAAATACGTATGTCATGCAATAAAATGCAAATTAATTACTTAAAAATCATACAATGTGATTTTCTGGATTTTTGTTTTAGATTCCGTCTCTCACAGTTGAAGTGTACCTATGATAAGAATTACAGACCTCTACATGCTTTGTAAGTAGGAAAACCTGCAAAATCGGCAGTGTATCAAATACTTGTTCTCCCCACTGTAGGTAAATGTGGTCCTCTGTAGCTCAGCTGGTAGAGCACGGCGCTTGTAACGCCAAGGTAGTGGGTTCGATCCCCGGGACCACCCATACACAAAAAAAAAATGTATGCACTCATGACTGTAAGTCGCTTTGGATAAAAGCGTCTGCTAAATGGCTTATTATTATTATTATTAAATACTGTGCACCTCACATTTAAAAATGTTAACATTTATACCTGTATGTCTTCTCTTTACAATACATGATCTAAAAAAGCACAATTTACAGTCCATAGGCTTTTAGTGGCTTCGAACCATTTGCTTTGAAAATATGGCTGATAAATAGAGAGATAGAGCTCCTTCGGTCTGGTCTTAACCAAGAATGGGATATTTCACAGGCAATTAGCGGTGTAGCCACTGGACTGGACGCTCTCAAATCTTATGCTGCGAGTCAAGTAGTCGAGAGACCTCGTTTAGCTATGTACAAATTAAATTATCTTGTAGCCATGCGACTGTAAAATGTATAGTAAAAAGATTCCCATCAGAAAGTCTATCAAAACCTCAAACAGCACGACTTGAAATGGATCGCTGAAATGAGTGGATATTGTGTTAATATTGGGGCCCCATGCTTGGAAGGGTGGAGCCCTGCTGCTTTGTCTGTTTGCGATATCGCAATTTACCGACAACCACACGATATGATGTGTGTGCAAAGGAGTCAGCATCTTTTTATATACAGTGGGGGAAAAAAGTATTTAGTCAGCCACCAATTGTGCATGTTCTCCCACTTAAAAAGATGAGAGAGGCCTGTAATTTTCATCATAGGTACACGTCAACTATGACAGACAAAATGAGAAAAAAAATCCAGAAAATCACATTGTAGGATTTTTAATGAATTTATTTGCAAATTATGGTGGAAAATAAGTATTTGGTCAATAACAAAAGTTTCTCAATAATTTGTTATATACCCTTTGTTGGCAATGACACAGGTCAAACGTTTTCTGTAAGTCTTCACAAGGTTTTCACACACTGTTGCTGGTATTTTGGCCCATTCCTCCATGCAGATCTCCTCTGGAGCAGTGATGTTTTGGGACTGTCGCTGGGCAACACGGACTTTCAACTCCCTCCAAAGATTTTCTATGGGGTTGAGATCTGGAGACTGGCTAGGCCACTCCAGGACCTTGAAATGCTTCTTACGAAGCCACTCCTTCGTTGCCCGGGCGGTGTGTTTGGGATCATTGTCATGCTGAAAGACCCAGCCACGTTTCATCTTCAATGCCCTTGCTGATGGAAGGAGGTTTTCACTCAAAATCTCACGATACATGGCCCCATTCATTCTTTCCTTTACACGGATCAGTCGTCCTGGTCCCTTTGCAGAAAAACAGCCCCAAAGCATGATGTTTCCACCCCCATGCTTCACAGTAGGTATGGTGTTCTTTGGATGCAACTCAGCATTCTTTGTCCTCCAAACACGACGAGTTGAGTTTTTACCAAAAAGTTCTATTTTGGTTTCATCTGACCATATGACATTCTCCCAATCCTCTTCTGGATCATCCAAATGCACTCTAGCAAACTTCAGACGGACCTGGACATGTACTGGCTTAAGCAGGGGGACACGTCTGGCCCTGCAGGATTTGAGTCCTTGGCGGCGTAGTGTGTTACTGATGGTAGGCTTTGTTACTTTAGTCCCAGCTCTCTGCAGGTCATTCACTAAGTCCCCCTGTGTGGTTCTGGGATTTTTGCTCACCGTTCTTGTGATCATTTTGACCCCACGGGGTGAGATCTTGCGTGGAGCCCCAGATCGAGGGAGATTATCAGTGGTCTTGTATGTCTTCCATTTCCTAATAATTGCTCCCACAGTTGATTTCTTCAAACCAAGCTGCTTACCTATTGCAGATTCAGTCTTCCCAGCCTGGTGCAGGTCTACAATTTTGTTTCTGGTGTCCTTTGACAGCTCTTTGGTCTTGGCCATAGTGGAGTTTGGAGTGTGACTGTTTGAGGTTGTGGACAGGTGTCTTTTATACTGATAACAAGTTCAAACAGGTGCCATTAATACAGGTAACGAGTGGAGGACAGAGGAGCCTCTTAAAGAAGAAGTTACAGGTCTGTGAGAGCCAGAAATCTTGCTTGTTTGTAGGTGACCAAATACTTATTTTCCACCATAATTTGCAAATAAATTCATAAAAAATCCTACAATGTGATTTTCTGGATTTTTTTTCTAAATATTTCTCTCATAGTTGACGTGTACCTATGATGAAAATTACAGGCCTCTCTCATCTTTTTAAGTGGGAGAACTTGCACAATTGGTGGCTGACTAAATACTTTTTTCCCCCACTGTATGTCATCGTTGGCGTTAACAACTATCCTCTTCATTATTCATATTTGTTGCCTCAACGAAATGCCAACAGCTTTACGTTTTGTTGTCTAAGCATGCTCATGTGTGAGAGTTTATTTTATTCATAGACTACCAGAAAGTGTGTTATGCTCCGTTCCATTCCCTGCCTCACTTTTAAAAATGCCTAGGACCCATTCATTAACATTTTAAATCTTGTTCTCATGGAGGATTTACCCACTGTTTTCAGATCAGCCCCTTCACATTGTTTGGGGAGAAAGGGAGGGAGAGAGGGAGGAAGGGAGGAAGGGTAGAGAGGATTGGAAGGTTTCTTGAGGTTGGGTTTCGAATCACAGTCGCATGCCATTTTAAAGATGCTGTACTTGATTTATTTATTTATTGGACGGGGAAGTTTTATTTGGATCTTATGGGACTGCCAGGTGTAGGGAATGGAGGTTGGGTTGGAGTGAAATGACTAACACTATAGAGTTTTAGAAGGTGTGTAAAGATGAATAACTTCCAAGCAGTTTACATTTGGTGCTTGTCAGCTGACCTTCTCTGGGTTTGAATACTGACTCAGAGTTACAAGAATCTTAGGTAGGCCTACTTTCAGCAGCCTTATTCAAATTACTTCTTAGATTGCTTAGAACTCACTACTTGCTACTTAAGGTCCTGGTAAAGAATGTTCTGAGATGCAGTATCTAATGACTATCTTCTTATATATAATGCAAAACAAAAAAATCACCCAGAGATCATACATTTTGGACATAAAAGTTCCTGGGTGTCTTGGAAGGGAGAATGCCAGATGAGATAGTTTAGTATGCCTGCAGCACCCTGACATTTAAATGATTAAAGTCAAACTGAAATCACAGCAAAAGTTTTTCGAAGGACTACTTTACAATGGCGATTCACTTGAGATGTGTCACGCCCTGACCTACAGAACTCTAGTTAGTTTGGTCAGGGTGTGCATGTTGAGTTCTATGTGGTGGTAGATCTATGTTTAGATCTAGGTTTTGTATGTCTATGTTTGGCCGGGTGTGATTCCCAATCAGAGGCAGCTGTCGCTCGTTGTCTTTGATTGGGGATCATACTTAGGCAGCCTGTTTTCCTGCCTGGGTTGTGGGATCTTGTTTGTGTTCGGTGAGTTTTGGCTTGTTAGTGTATAGCCTTCAACGTCACGCTTCGTTGCCTTTTGTTGTTTTGTATGTTTATTCAGTTTAATAAACATGTATGCATTTCACGCAGCGCCTTGGTCCTTCCTTCAACGACCGTGACACTATGGTTTATAAATTGAAAGTTAAAGATGAGGATGTCTGATGTCTCTCAGCCTGTTGAGGTCATGTCAGTTCCCATTGTGGTATATTTGTTGGACTTTTTTGTGCTTGCAGGTAGCCTTGAAATGCTATTTTAGAGAAATCCTTGTCTTGATATTTTCCCTTTGGCAAATCTGACTATAAAGCTATCCTCTTGATTCCTGCTTACAAGCAAAAATTCAAACAGGAAGTACCAGTGACACGCTCAATACAGAAGTGGTCCGATGAAGCGGATGCTAAGCTACAGGACTGTTTTGCTAGCACAGACTGAAATATGTTTCGGGATTCATCCAATAACATTGAGGAGTTTACCACATCAGTCACTGGCTTCATTAATAAGGGCATCGATAACGTCCCCCCTCAGTGAGATACGTACATATCCCAACCAGAAGCCATATATTACAGGCAACATCCGCACTGATCTAAAGGCTAGAGCTGCCACGGACACAAATCCCGTTATGACCTCCGACAAGCCATCAAACACGCAAAGCATCAACACAGTTTCAAGTTCCTCATTGTCCATATCACTAAGGAATGAACAGGGTCCACTCACACCAACACAGTCATGAAAAAGGCACGACAACGCCTTTTCCCCCTCAGGATGCTGAAAAGTTTTGGCATGGACCCTCAGATCCTCAAAAGGTTATACAGCTGCACCATTGAGAGCATCTTGACTGGCTGCATCACCACTTGGTATGGCAACTGCTTGGCATCTGACCGCAAGGCACTACAGAGGCTAGTGTGTATGGCCCATTACATCACTGGCGCCGAGCTCCCTGCCATCCAGGACCTCTATACCAGGCGGTGTTAGAGGAAGGCCCTAAAAATTGTCAAAGACTCCAGCCACCCAAGTCATAGGCCATCTGTAATCAACAGGGCCCTGAACATCTTCTACCCCCAAGCCATGAGACTGCTAAATAGTTAACCAAATAGCTACCCGGAATATCTGCATTGACCCCCTTTTGCACTAACTCTTTTGACTCATCACATACGCTGCTGCTACTGCTTATTATCTATCCTGTTGCCTAATCACTTTACCCCTACATATATGTACATATCTACCTCAATTACCTCATACCCCTGCACATCGACTCGGTACTGGTACCCCGTGTATACAGCCAAGTTATCGTTAATTGTCTATTTATTCCTTGTGTTATTATTTTTCTATTTTTCTCTGCATTGTTGGGAAGAGCCTGACTGTTAGTCTACACCTGTTGTTTATGAAGCATGTGACAAATACAATTTGATTTGATTTGATTTCTCACTTTAGTGTGAACTGTGAGGGTACTGCATGCTAATTTATTGAAAACTAATATCTCATAGAATAGTACTTCATACAAAGATCACAATATCGATGAACACTTTCAACGCACTTTTTGAAACTGTTCACAGTAAGTGAGTGCTAATTGTCTTTGGTAATTACAATGGTCACATAGCAGATTACTTGTTGGCATGCAAATCGATAAACTTGACCACAAAGTGTGACCAGAATTTAGAACGCCAGATGTAAATCTGAGTATGTACGTTTAAGGAATTATAATGTGAGATCAATTGATTCTACTTGACACCGCCGGAATGCAGATTAGGAAAAGGAGAAGCTTGAGAATTTCTCAGACACACTACGGTAACTACGGCAAAAGATTGAGACATGGAATAGAAACAAGTCGTTACGGCATAGAAGGACATTTGGCATATCTGAGATTCAGTTAAAGTCTGCATTTTGCAACGTAGAAATCAAGATAATAGCAATGCATATATCTGCATAAAAGGTGGAAATTAAATTGTTTCATATTGCCAGATATTTCCCTTGGCACATCGAAAAGTTGCATATTAGTCGACATCCAAGATGACTAAACGAATCCACCACATAGCCTAATCAAACTACATTTACTCCCACAATTAACAGTTTACACATCGATCTGTGTGTGTGCGTATGTGTTGCTAGGCTGCAAGGCAGGACTGGCCTTCTCTTAATAATAGCATGCTGCAGAAAACTCCTGACCATGTTGTCTCCACACCAGAGGAGGCTGGTAGAAGGAGGTATAGGAAGACAGGCTCATTGTAATGGCTGGAATGGAATAAAATAAAAGGAGTCAAACGTGGTTTCATATGTTTGATACCGTACCATTTATTCCATTCCAGACATTACGATGAGCCCATCCTCCTATAGCTCCTCCCATCTGCCTCCACTTCTCCACACAATTTGCTGGTGTGACACCCAAGGCTATAAAGAGTGGAGAACAGGTCAGTGGGCTGAATCATTACATCTTACTGCATATACCGGGCCAGGTGTCACGGTTTCGGCCGAGGCTGCCTCTCCTCCTTGTTCGGGCAGGCTTCGGCGCTCGTCGTCTCCGGAATTCTAGCTGCCACCGATAGATGTTTCATGTTCGTTTGCTTTTGTCTGTTTGTGTCACACCTGTTTCTGTTTTACGTAATTAGTGTCCTATAAGTTTCTCGTTGTGTTTGTCATGTGTTGTGTATGATTGTTTTTCGTCAGTGTTGTGTTTTGCTCGGTTGAGCATATTTTCTCCACTGCGCTGGAGCACAGTTGCACTTGTTCGTGCACCACTTCGTTTGTCGCACCTGTTTGTGCGCATTTGCCTTTTCGCCTTGTGCGTAGTTTAGCTGTTGGGCTTAGTTGTCCTGTTGCCTGTGTTGGGCCAGAAATACAGCATTTGGAACCTACCGTCGGCGTCCTGCATTTGATTTCCTACACTACACCTACACACGCCCTGACAGAATCATACACCAGTCATGGAATCAGCAGGAGCCGAAGCAGCCCAGACAAGACTGGAAGCCCAGGTTCGGGACCAGCAAGATCAACTCCTGCAGATGGGGAACGCCCTGCAGGAGGTGATTACCACACTCCGAGGCTGGGGTTCGCCTCCACCACCGCCCGCCCTGCCAGCACCATCGGCCAGCCCGCCCATTCCAGCGCCGGAACCTCGAGGAGTCCGACTATCTCTCCCGAGGGCTTACGACGGGACAGCGGCTGGGTGTCAGGGATTCCTGCTCCAGGTAGAGCTATACCTGGCCACCGTGCACCCGGCACCTTCAGGGCATGAGAGCGTGTCCGCCCTGATCTCCTGCCTGGCCGGAAAAGCGTTGGAGTGGGCCAACGCGGAGTGGAGGAAGATCGACGCCACGACCATCACGTACACCGAGTTCTCCCGCCGCTTCAGGGCGGTGTTTGACCATCCCCCGGAGGGGAAAGCGGCGGGGGAGCGTCTGGTCTTCCTCCGACAGGGGAGGAGAAGTGCCCAGGAATTTGCGCTCGAATTCCGTACTCTGGCGGCAGATGCAGGGTGGAATGATCGGGCCCTCATCGATCTATACCGATGCAGCCTACGTGAGGACGTCCGTCGGGAGCTGGCGTGCAGGGACACCAGCCTCACTTTCGACCAGCTGGTGGATATGTCCATCAGGCTGGATACCCTGCTGGCTACCCGCGGACGTCTTGCGGAGGGTCCGTCCATTCCACCCTCCAGCGCCTCCGAGCCTTGTCCCATGGAGCTCGGGGGCGCTGGCGCTAGAGAGAGGAGGAGTCGGCAGGCTAGGGGGTCCATCCACTGCACCAACTGTGGTCGGGGAGGACACACCGCGGCTAGGTGCTGGGGATGGCCTCCTAGGGGAGATGACGACAGGCCCCGCACTGGGGATTCCTTCCAGGTGAGTAGGCGCCCCACTCACCCAGAGCTCTCTGTTGCCCATTTTTGTATGCCTGTATGTTTTCCACAGGTAGCACCTCATGCCCAGCATAAGGCGCTGGTAGATTCAGGCGCAGCTGGGAATTTTATTGATAAAAAGTTTTGTTTAGCGTTAGGGATTCCCCTCATTCCTGTTGATGTTCCTTTTCCCGTTCACGCCCTAGATAGTCGTCCGTTGGGTACGGGCTTGATCAGGGAGGTCACGGCGCCACTTAGGATGTGTGCGCAGGGGGATCATCAGGAGATGATTCAGCTGTTCCTGATTGACTCTCCTGCGTATCCGGTGGTGCTGGGCATGCCCTGGTTGAGTACCCATAACCCAGTGATTTCGTGGCAGGAGAGGGCTCTGATGGAGTGGTCTGCTCAGTGTGTGGGTAGATGTTTGGGCGTTTCCGTAGGGGCTACCTCGGTGGAGAGTCCAAACCAGGTGCCCGCATTGCACATTCCACCTGAGTATGGGGATTTGGCTATTGCGTTTAGTAAGGCGAGGGCGACGCGGTTGCCACCCCATAGGCAGGGGGATTGTGCGATAAACCTCCAGGCAGGAGCTGCGCTCCCACGGAGCCATGTGTATCCTCTGTCTCAGGAGGAGAAGAAAGCTATGGAGATTTACATAGACGAATCACTGAGACAAGGATACATACGGCCGTCCACTTCCCCCGCGTCCTCGAGTTTCTTTTTCGTGAAGAAAAAGGATGGTGGTTTGCGCCCATGCATCGATTACCGTGGTCTCAATCAGATTACGGTGAAGTATAGTTATCCACTCCCGCTGATTGCGACCATGACTGAGTCGTTGCATGGGGCGCGTTTCTTCACGAAACTAGATCTCAGGAGCGCCTACAACTTGGTGCGCATCAGGGAGAACGATGAATGGAAAACAGCCTTTAGTACCACCTCGGGCCATTACGAGTATCTGGCGCGCCACCTAAACTCCGCCCCTGTGCTTTTTACTCTAAGAAGCTCAGTCCGGCGGAGCGGAACTATGACGTAGGGGACAGGGAGCTGTTAGCCGTGGTACAGGCTCTAAAGGTGTGGAGGCACTGGCTTGAGGGGGCTCAACACCCTTTCCTCATTTTGACGGACCACCGTAACCTGGAGTACATCCGGGCGGCGAGGAGGCTGAACCCTCGCCAGGCAAGATGGAGTATGTTCTTGACCAGGTTTACGTTTAAGATCACGTACATCCCTGGGTCACAGAATGGCAAGGCAGATGCGCTGTCTCGGCGGTATGACGCGGAGGAGAGGTCCGTGGAGCCCACTCCCATACTGCCTGCGTCGTGTCTGGTGGCGCCGGTAGTGTGGGAGGTCGATGCTGAACTCGAGCGGGCGTTACGCACCGACCCTAGTCCATCACAGTGCCCGGAGGGTCGGAAGTACGTTCCGCTCGAGGTTCGGGATCGATTGATCTATTGGGCTCACACGTCACCCTCCTCTGGACATCCGGGTATCGGCCGGACAGTGCACTGTCTTAGTGCCAAGTACTGGTGGCCCACGTTGGCTAGGGATGTGAGGGTTTATGTTTCCTCCTGCTCGGTGTGCGCCCAGTGTAAGGCGCCTAGACATTTACCTAGGGGTAAGTTGCTACCCCTGCCCGTTCCACAACGGCCATGGTCCCACCTCTCAGTGGACTTTATAACAGACCTTCCCCTCTCCCAAGGGAATACCACCATCCTGGTCGTTGTGGACCGGTTCTCTAAGGCCTGTCGTTTGCTCCCCATGCCGGGTCTTCCTACGGCCCTGCAAACTGCCGAGGCACTGTTTACCCATGTGTTCCGGCACTACGGGGTGCCCGAGGACATTGTGGCTGATCGGGGTCCCCAATTCACCTCCAGGGTCTGGAGAGCGTTTATGGAGCGGTTGGGGGTCTCGGTGAGCCTCACCTCGGGCTACCACCCGGAGAGCAATGGGCAGGTGGAACGCGTAAACCAGGATGTGGGTAGGTTTCTCAGAACATACTGCCAGGACCGGCCGGAGGAGTGGTCAAGGTACGTTCCCTGGGCCGAGATGGCCCAGAATTCCCTACGCCATTCCTCCACGAACCTAACCCCATTTCAATGTGTGTTAGGTTACCAGCCGGTTCTGGCACCCTGGCAGCAGAGCCAGATCGAGGCTCCTGCGGTGGATGAGTGGGCGCGGCGCTCGGAGGAGACTTGGAACGCTGCACACGTCCACCTGCAGCGGGCCCTCCGACGTCAGAAGGCGAGCGCTGATCTCCACCGCAGTGAGGCACCGGTGTACGCACCTGGTGATCGAGTCTGGCTCTCTACCAGAAACCTGCCCCTCCGCCTGCCCTGTCGGAAACTGGGTCGGCGGTTTGTAGGGCCATTTAAAGTCCTGAGGAGGTTGAACGAGGTTTGTTATAGATTACAGCTTCCTGTGGAGTATAAGTGTATTAACCCCTCGTTCCATGTGTCCCTTCTCAGGCCGGTGGTAGCGGGCCCACTCCAAGAAGATGAGATCTTGGAGACTCCTCCGCCCCCGTTGGACATCGAGGGGGCACCGGCGTACTCCGTGAGATCCATCTTGGATTCGAGACGTCGGATGGGGGGTCTCCAGTATCTAGTGGAGTGGGAGGGGTACGGTCCGGAGGAGCGGTGCTGGGTGCCGAGGAGAGACGTGTTGGACCCGTCGCTCCTGACGGAGTTCCATCGGAGGCATCCGACGCGCCCTGCGCCGCGTCCCCCGGGCCGTCCCCGAGGCCGGAGTCGGCGCGCGTCTGGAGCCGCGCGTCAAGGGGGGGGGTACTGTCACGGTTTCGGCCGAGGCTGCCTCTCCTCCTTGTTCGGGCAGGCTTCGGCGCTCGTCGTCTCCGGAATTCTAGCTGCCACCGATAGATGTTTCATGTTCGTTTGCTTTTGTCTGTTTGTGTCACACCTGTTTCTGTTTTACGTAATTAGTGTCCTATAAGTTTCTCGTTGTGTTTGTCATGTGTTGTGTATGATTGTTTTTCGTCAGTGTTGTGTTTTGCTCGGTTGAGCATATTTTCTCCACTGCGCTGGAGCACAGTTGCACTTGTTCGTGCACCACTTCGTTTGTCGCACCTGTTTGTGCGCATTTGCCTTTTCGCCTTGTGCGTAGTTTAGCTGTTGGGCTTAGTTGTCCTGTTGCCTGTGTTGGGCCAGAAATACAGCATTTGGAACCTACCGTCGGCGTCCTGCATTTGATTTCCTACACTACACCTACACACGCCCTGACACCAGGGGTGTCAGCAGGCAGGTATGCACACGCGTGTGTGTTGTATGTGCGTACAGTGCATTCGGAAAGTATTCAGACCTTTTTACTTTTTCCATACTTTGTTACGTTACAGCCTTCTTCTACAATGGATTAAATTGTTTTTTCCTCATCAATCTACACACAATACCCCATAATGACAAAGCAAAAACAAGTTTTCAGATTTTTTTGTAAATGTATTAAAAATAAAAAACGGAAATATCACATTTACATTATTCAGACCCTTTACTCAGTACTTTGTTGAAGCACCTTTGGCAGCGATTACAGCCTCAAGTCTTCTTGGGTATGACGCTTCAAGCTTGGCACACCTGTATTTGGGGAGTTTTTCCCATTCTTCTCTGCAGATCTTCTCAAGCTCTGTCAGGTTGAATGGGGACCGTCGCTGCACAGCTATTTTCAGGTCTCTCCAGAGATGTTCGATCTGGTTCAAGTCCGGGCTCTGACTGGGCCACTCAAGGACATTCAGAGACTTGTCTGAAGCCACTCCTGCATTGTCTTGGCTGTGTGCTTAGGGTTGTTGTCCTGTTGCAAGGTGAACCTTCGCCCCAGTCTGAGGTCCTGAGCACTCTGGAGCAGGTTTTCATCAAGGATCTCGCTGTACTTTGCTCCGTTCATCTTTCCCTCGATCCTGACTAGTCTCCCAGTCCCTGCCGCTGAAAAACATCCCCACAGCATGATGTTGCCACCACCATGCTTTACCGTAGGGATGGTGCCAGGTTTCCTCCAGACGTGATGCTTGTCATTCAGGTCAAAGAGTTCAATCTTGGTTTCATCAGACTAGAGAATCTTGTTTCTCATGGTCAGAGTCATTTAGGTGCCTTTTGGCAAACTCCAAGCGAGCTGTCATGTAGCTCTTACTGAGTAGTGGCTTCCGTCTGGCCACTCTACCATAAAGGCCTGATTGGTGGAGTGCTGCAGAGATGGTTGTCCTTCTCGAAGGTTCTCCCATCTCCACAGAGGAACTCTGGAGCTCTATCAGAGTGACCATTCGGTTCTTGGTCACCTCCCTGACTAAGGCCCTTCTCCCCCGATTGCTCAGTTTGGCAGGGCGGCCAGCTCTAGGAAGAGTCTTGGTGATTCCAAACTTATTCCATTTAAGAATGATTGAGGCCACTGTGTTCTTGGGGACCTTCAATGCTGCAGACATTTTTTGGTACCCTTCCCCAGATCTGTGCCTCGGTGCAATCCTGTCTCTGAGCTCTACGAACAATTTCTTCGACCTCATGGCTTGGTTTTGGCTCTGACATGAACTGTCAACTGTGGGACCTTATATAGACAGGTGTGTGCCTTTCCAAATCATGTCCAATCAATTGAATTTACCACAGGTGGACTCCAATGAAGTTGTAGAAACATCTCAAGGATGATCAGTGGAAACAGGATGTACCTGAGCTCAATTTTGAGTCTCATAGCAAAGGGACTGAATGCTTATGTAAATAAGGTATTTCTGTTTCTTCTTATTATTTTTGGTGCAAGAAATGCACTGTATGTGTGTCTCTGTGTGTAAGGGATGAGGGAGTATCAGCGTAAAAAAAATAAAAATACATTGTAGAATAATAATGAAGACATCAAAACTATGAAATAACACATATTGGAATCATGTAGTAACCAAAAAAGTGTTAAACAAATCAACGTATATTTTATATTTGAGATTCTTCAAATAGCCACCCTTTGCCTTGATGACAGCTTTGCACACTCTTGGCATTTACTCAACAATCTTCACCTGGAATGCTTTTCCAACAGTCTTGAAGGAGTTCCCACATATGATGAACACTTGTTGGTTGATTTTCCTTCACTCTGCCGTCCAACTCATCCCAAACCAACTCAATTGGGTTGAGGTTGGGGGATTGTGGAGGCCAGGTCATCTGATGCAGCACTCCATCACTCTCCTTCTTGGTAAAATAGCCCTTACACAGCCTGGATGTGTGTTGGGTCATTGTCCTCTTGAAAAGCAAATGATAGTCCCACTAAGCCCAAATCAGATGGGATGGCGTATCGCTGCAGAATGCTGTGGTAGCCATGCTGGTTAAGTGTGCCTTGAATTCTAAATAAATCACAGACAGTGTCACCAGCAAAGCACCCCCACACCATAACACCTCCTCCTCCGTGCTTTACGGTGGGAACTACACATGCGGAGATCATCCGTTCATCCACACCGCGTCTCACAAAGACACAGCGGTTTGAACCAAAAATCTCAAATTTGGACTCCAGACCAAAGGACAAATTTCCATCAGTCTAATGTCCATTGCTCGTGTTTCTTGGCCCAAGCTAGTCTCTTCTTCTTGTTGGTGTCCTTTAGTAGTGGTTTATTTGCAGCAATTCGACCATGAAGTCCTGATTCACACAGTCCCCTCTGAACAGTTGATGTTGAGATATGTCTGTGACTTGAACTCTGTGAAGCTTTCATTTGGGCTGCAATTTCTGAGGCTGGTAACTCTAATGAACCTATCATCTGCAGTAGAGGTAACTCTGGGTCTTCCATTCCTCTGGCGGTCCTCATGAGAGCCAGTTTCATCATAGCGCTTGATGGTTTTTGCAACTACGCTTGAAGAAACGTTCAAAGTTCTTTAAATGTTCCGTATTGACTGACCTTCATGTCTTAAAGTAATGATGGACTGTCGTTTCTCTTTGCTTATTTTAGCTGTTCTTGCCATAATATGGACTTGGTGTGTAAAGAGAGTGTGCAAAGCTGTCATCAAGGTAAAGGGTGGCTATTTGAAGAATCTCAAATATATAACATCTATTTTGATTTGTTTAACACTTTTTTGGTTACTACATGAGTCCATATGTGTTATTTCATAGTTTTGTGTCTTCACTATTATTCTACAATGTAAAAAATACTAAAATAAAGAACAACCCTTGAATGAGTAGGTGTGTCCAAACGTTTGTCTGGTAGTGTATATATATATTTTAGGGGGTAGATCAGCTTTAATATTGCAGATTGTGGCTTCTGTCAATATATAATTGTCTGCATCATTTCCAATCCCCCATATATTTTTTTTTGGGTAAATATATATATTATTTTCCCTTAATAAATGTTGCAATTTTTCAGCCATTCCTGAACCTGTGACCAAAAACAAGCTACATATGGGCAGTACCAAAACAAGTGATCTAATGATTCTGTCTCTTCGCAGCAAAATCTGCAGAGCTATGATGGTTGTATCCCCCATACATGTAACATTATATTGGTTGCAAGAATTGTGTATAATAATTGAAAGTGAAAAACTCGACATTTCCATATATTTTTGTTAACCGCATGTGTGACATAACTCCACCAGTCCTATTTATGATATAATTTACAAAGATTATTCTGTTTATAAACATTTTTTACAAAATAATGTTTTTTTAATCTATTAGTATATTTGAGTTTAACCATAATATTTGTTATAATATTTGTGTGTGTGTGTGTGTGTGTGTGTGTGTTTGTTTGTTTGTTTGTTTGTTTGTGTGTGTGTGTTTGTTTGTGTGTGTGGTGTGGTATCAGAAGGCGGGTGGCTGCTCAGTGTCATAAAGAATAATAATCAAAAGATGGCAAGGTTCTACTTGGTTTATAATTCAGACTGTGAGTGTGAAGCTGACAGCGTCTCAATCCCCCTGTAGGTGGTTAGGTCCCTCCCAACAGAGACAAACTTTCCTCCAACGTGAAGCCAAACAAAAGAGTTGAGGGAAAAAGTCAGCGGCAGTGGCGCCGTCACTTTTCTGTGCGCAAACAAACTTGAATGAAATATGACAAATGACAGCTTTTTGGATAAAGTCGTCATATATTTTCGAAGATTGGATCTGTCTTTTTTTTGTGGTCTTGATTTGGCCTGGGAAGCCGTGGGTGTTGTGTGTTTTTTCTTTTGGCAAATAAGAAATCAATTCTCAATTCTCTGCTTCATTTGTAGCTGCCGGGCGAGCTCCCTCCTGCCGAGCCTTGAAATCCTGTTTAATAATCAAGCATGAAAAACATGTTGAAACCATGGATAATAGACTATTATGAGACATGATTACAAAAGAGGAGATAAGCTCATGCTGTAATTGAAATATCACTCACATCACACATACAGTGTGTACAAAACATTAGGAACACCTTCCTATTATTGAGTTGCACCCCCTTTTGCCCAAAGAACAGTCTCAATTCGTCAAGGCATGGACTCTACAAGGTGTCGAAAGCATTCCACAGGGATGCTGGTCCATGTTGACTCCAGTGCTTCCCACAGTTGTGTCAATTTGCTGGATGTCCTTTGGGTGGTGGACCATTCTTGATACACATGGGCAACTGTTGAGCGTGAAGAAAACAGCAGCGTTGCAATTATTGACACACAAACCGGTGCTCCTGGCACCTACTACCATACCCCATTCAAACCTACTACAACCTGCTACCACCCTCTGAATGGCACACATCTCAAGGCTTAAAAATCCTTCTTTAACCTTGTCTCCTCCCCATCATCTACACTGATGACATATGTAAGGGATCATAGCTTTCACCTGGATTCACCTGGAATGGAAAAAGCAGGTATTCCTAATGTTTTGTACATTCAGTGTACGTCGGAACAGCTCTGTGTAGATCTGGAGTTGCACACTGGGCATTCACTGGTTAAAATCAATGTTGTTTCCATGCCATTTCAATAAAATGACGTGGAACCAACGCGGAATAGACGTTGAATTGACGTCTGTGCCCAGTGGGTAGTCTGAGAGATTATTATTTCATTATCGTTGACCATGTTTTTATGAATATACATGGAAATGACTTGCCATTCTACTGTAAAAAAAACCTTGTTCTATTTAAAAACGATTAATTATAGAGCCTTATAATCCATGCTGTATAGTGTAACAAGATACGTATTTTCTTCGGTTCATTTCAAATTAACACGGATTTGAAGACTATTAACCACTCTACAGTATGAGCTCTGAGGGACACATCCACATTTCTAGCATACAAACTTCCATCTGTCTAAAGAGCTCCCTCTGTTCATCTCTGGCGTCACAGCAAACTGATTATTTTCACAAAATCCTTCAAAATGGTAACTACATCCAACCTCGATTTCTTGTTTAATCCAAGGCCAAGTTTTTAGTGAACATTCCAGTAACCGTTACCTCCAGGAGACCTGAGAGAGAGAAATATAGAAAGAGAAAAAGAGAGAGAAAAAGAGAGATAGACAAACAGAGAGAGGCAGAGAGAGAGACATACAGCGAGAGAGAGAGAGAAAGAGAGAGGGAGATAGAGAGAGAGAAAGAGAGAGGGAGAGATACAGATCCCTCTGATGATCCCTGAACTCTCCCTCTCTCAGCAGGTCTGACTGCCTTTGAAGAGATAGATCACCCAAGTGTGAGGCTTGGGTAAGTGAAGTAACTGGGGGGAAGACAGTGAAGCCTGAAAATGTTCTCTCCCCTTCTAGATCAATCATCCCCACACAAGCAGGATGGTAAGGCCCTGTCAATATGGCCCATCAATATCACTCTGCTCCGAGTGAGGTAAGTAATGGCAACAGCTTTTAATGGGCTAGCTATACTCCTGGTCTGCATCCCAAATGGCACCATATTCCTTATTTAGTGCACTACTTTTGTAGTACTGTTTTAACTCGGTTGAACTCTGTTCAAGAACTGGTTAGAAGAAATGGAGGTTATGGTACTTCCGTAGGTGGGCACAATCCACAGTGTACGTTGGCTTCCAGTGAGGAGATAAAGATGGAAAACGGATTTAAGTGAGCCATCTAAACTTACTTCATTTCCTTACAGAAAGTAACAACAATGGGAGTGATTCCCGAGCAAGCCGAAACTGTGAAGAGTACTGAGTATACGAAGAGGCAGGACGCAGGAATTAACAAGGTCAAGGTTTACTTAACAATGATAAAGAGAAATAACAAAGATAGAGTAAACGACACGAAGCTAAACAATCACACACAACATCATCCAGAAAAGTCCAGGGATAAATAGGGGTGGTGATGAGATGAGGTGAAGGTGCGCTGGAGGTGATTAGGGTGTGTTATGTTTCCATTCCGGTGTTGCCGAGGCGGTGCGCTCTGACTGGCGGCTCAGTAGACCGGCGAATCAGAGTGCCGGAGGGGAGCAACGGGAGGAGAGGTAACAGTACCCCCCCTGGACGTATGGCTCCAGCCGCTGGACGTTGCCGGCCAGGAGGACAACCCCGAGGATGAGGAGCGGGCCGGTCAGGGCGGCGACAGTGAAAGTCCCGAATTAGGTTGGGGTCCAGAACGTCCTCTCCTCAGGACCATACCCCTCCCAGTCCACCAGGTAATGGAGCCGTCCTCCACGGAACCTGGAGTCCAGCAGGTACCTCACCGCATACGCTGGACTCCCGTCAATGTCCAGGGGCGGAGGAGGCATACCCTGTGGGACGGCATCTGCCAGAGGACCAGGAACCACCGGCCTGAGGAGAGACACATGAAAAGTGGGTGAGACGCGGTAGTGAGGGGGAAGGAGCAGCCGGTATGATACCTCATTTATCCGCCAGAGGACCTTAAACGGCCCCACAAACCAGGGGCTCAGTTTCTTGCAGGGCAGGCGGAGAGGGAGGTTTTTTGTGGACAGCCAGACACGATCCCCAGGCTGGAATACAGGGGCCTCACTGCGGTGGCGGTCGGCTTGGTCCTTCTGCCGACAAATTGCCCTCTGGAGATGGACATGGGCGGCATCCCAGACCTGTCCGGCCCTGTGGAACCACTCATCCACAGCGGGCGCATCGGTCTGGCTGGGTGTCCAAGGGGCCAAGGCCAGCTGGTACACCAGGATGCCCTGGAAGGGAGTGAGCCCCATGGAGGACTGAACGAGGGAGTTCTGGGCATACTCTGCCCATGGAAGAAACCTCACCCACTCACCCTGCCAGTCCTGACAGTGGCAACAAAGAAACCTCCCCAGCTCCTGGTTCATGCGCTCCACCTGCCCATTCGACTGAGGCCTATACCCGGAAGTGAGGCTAACCGTGGCCCCGATCATCTCCAGGAAAGCCTTCCACACTCGGGAGGTGAATTGGGGGCCAAGGTCCGAGACGATGTCCTCCGGAAGTCCATAATGCCGGAAGACCTGTTGGAACAGGACCTCAGTGACCTGGAGAGCAGAAGGAAGACCAGTTAGTGGCAAAAAACGGCATGATTAGGAGAACCGATCTACGACCACCATGACTGTGGTGAAGCCGTCAGAACGTGGAAGGTCGGTGACAAAGTCTATGGACAGGTGTGACCAAGGTCGTTGAGGCACTGGGAGAGGAACTAGTTTGCCTGCCGGGGCGTTCCGAAGTGTCTTTGTTTGGACACGGAACAGGAGTTGACGTAGCGGGAGACATCAGAAGCCAAGGTGGGCCACCAGTATTTTTGGGCTAGAGAATGCAGGGTGCGCGTAATACCAGAGTGCCCTGCCTTAAGGGTGGTGTGCGCCCAGATCAGCAGGTGGTCCTGGACACTGGTGGGTACATACACACGCCCCGGAGGGGCATTGACAGGCGCTGGGTCCTCCTGAGATGCCAGGTGGATGTCTTTGTCCACATCCCAAACGACAGGAGCAATGATGAAAGATCCTTCCTTTCTCCGGTATGGTGCATCCTGGAAAGTGTGTCGGCCTTCACATTCTGGGATCCTGGGCGGTAGGACAGAATGAATTGGAAGCGAGTGAGTAATTGGGCCCACCTGGCTTGATGAGAGTTCATCTGTTTCGCTGCCCGTATGTGCTCCAAATTCCGGTGGTCAGTAAGAATCTGGAATGGATGGACTGCGCTCTCCAGCCAGTGTCTCCATTCCTCCAGAGCGAGGACCACCGCCAACAGCTCCCTGTCTCCAACTCCATAGTTACTCTCTGCGGGGGTAAGCCTTTTAGAGAAAAAGGCACAGGGATACTTTTTCTCTGGCTTACCGTGCCGCTGGGAGAGGACCACACCCACGCCCCCCTCCGATGCGTCCACCTCCAGGATGAAAGGACGAGATGGATCTGGGTGTTTTAGGATGGGTGCTGTGGTGAATCTCTCCTTCAGCCTCTTGAAAGCAGCGTCAGCCTCAGGGTTCCAGGCCAGCTTCTGAGGCCCACCCTTAAGGAGAGAGAGGTGAGCGGGGCGGCTATGGAGCTGAAGGACCTGATGAAACGCTGGTAGAAATTAACGAAGCCCAGGAAGCTCTGTAGGCCCTTGATGGTGGTGGGAACTGACCATGACCTGATGGCGTCCATCTTCACTCCTTCCATGAACACCCCCTGTGGACTGATCCGGTATCCCAGGAAGGAGATGGCCTGTTGGTGGAATTCACATTTCTCCCTCTTCACCAACAGGCTGTGTTCCCGGAGGCGGAGTAGGACAGCTCGGACGTCCCTGACGTGCTCCTCGAACGTAGCCGAGTAGATCAGGATATCGTCGATGTACACCACCACCTGTCTACTCAGTATGTTCCGGAACACGTCATTGACGAAGTGTGTTGGCAAGGCCGTAGGGCATGACGCAGTATTAATAGGGGCATGAGGTAGTGCTGAATGCCGTCTTCCACTCTTCTCCTTCCCGGATTCAGATCAGGTTGTAGGCACTCCTCAGGTCCAACTTGGTAAAGTACCGGGCCCCTCGTAGCTGTTCGATGGCCAACAGAACCAGAGGGAGGGGGTACCGGTACTTGGTGGTGACTGCGTTCAGCCCCCTGTAGTCAATGCATGGTCTCAGTCCTCCGTCTTTTTTGGCCACGAAGAAGAAGCTGGCGGAGGCAGGAGAGGTAGAGCATCTGATGAACCCCTGTTTCAGGGTCTCCGCCACATACTTCTCCATGGCCTCAGTCTCCGCCATGGAAAGGGGGTATGGTCCTTCCGCCGACTCGTCGGGGGTATTGTCCTTCCAGCAGGTCAATGACACAGTCCCAGGGCCTGTGAGGAGGGAGACACGTAGCCTTTAATGAAGAGAAGACATCGAGGAGATCTGCGTACTCACGTGGAATGTTGGGCTGGACGGTGGACTCCGGACTCTCCACTGACGTGGAACAACAAACCACCGGCAGGCAGGTCTTCCGGCATGAGGACCAGGCTGTGATCCTCTTGGTGCTCCAATTGATGGTGGGGTTGTGTAGTCAGAGCCAGGGCAATACCAAGACAATCCGGTGAAGGGGTGATGTGACGATGTGGAATGACAGCTCCTCGTGGTGCTCCGGTAGTGTGGGAATGGTGATGGTGATGGTGATGGGGAGAGTGATGTGCATAATGGTGCCTGATCCAAGGGGTTTATTGTCCAGTGATGTGATGTGTAGCGGAGATGGCAGTGGCACGGTGGGCAACCCCCATTCAGAGACCAGCTCCCTATCTATAAGGTTCCCCGCTGATCTGGAATCTATCATTGCGGTAGAAATGGAAGAGAAGGAATAACCAGTCACCGTTATGGGAACTAAAAACAATGGTTTTGTGATAGGAGCTGACGTAACACTCACGGAGCGGCGACGTGAGTCATACCGCCTAGATAGGGAGCCGCCAGGAGATCTGTTGTCCGTGGTGGTGTAGGCGGTGCTGCCCACCTCCATGGGTGAGGACTCGGAAGTAGGGCGGCTTCCATAGCTCTAATGGGGTGAGCGTCGAGGCTCCGGGAGGTGTTGGGAACGCCGTCTCTCTCTCAACATGTCGTCAAGACGGATGGACGTGGTGATGAGGGTATCAAGGTCCATCTCGTCGTCCCGACATGCGAGTTCCGTCTTGATGTCCTCCCGTAAGCCTCTCCTGAAGGCCGTGCGCAGAGCACGCTCATTCCAGCCGGAAGACGCCCTACCGTGCGAAAGCTCAGAGCATACTCGGACGCGGGCCCCTCTCTCTATTGTAGATGGAGGAGACGCTCACCCCCGTCCTTTCCCTCGTGGGATGATCAAACACCGCCCTGAACCTAGCGAGGAAGGTGGGGTAGGGAAGTGCCACTGCCTCCTCTCCTTCCCAGCCTGCCCTGGCCCAATCCAGCGCCTTTCCTTTAAGAAGTGAAATCACCAGCGCTATCCTGGCTTGGTCAGATGGATATGCCCCAGGCTGACACGCCAGATAAAGGGAAACTTGTAGCAGGAAGCCGTTACATTTAGTAGTTTTACCGTCATAGGGTGAGGGTTTTTGAAGGAGTGGGTGATAACACGGGAACAGCTGGATTCGGGGCACTCATCGCTCCCTGAGGTGGAACCGGAGCGCTGGGCAGATTATGCAGAGTTTGGAGCACTTCCTGCATGGCGGCTTTCAACTGGGCAAGCTGCTGCTGGTGCTGGTCGAGGCACTGGGAAACTCCTGCTACATCTATTTTCGTTTGGTGTGTGATTCTGTGACGAGTACTGAGTATACGAAGAGGCAGGATGCAGACGCAGGAATTAACAAGGTCAATGTTTACTTAACAATGATAAAGAGAAATAACAAAGATAGAGTAAACGACACGAAGCTAAACAATCACACACAACATCATCCAGAAAAGTCCAGGGCTAAATAGGGGTGGTGATGAGATGATGAGGTGCAGGTGCGCTGGAGGTAATTAAGGTGCGTTGGGTTTCCATTCCGGTGTTACCGAGGTGATGCGCTCAGACTGGTGGCTCAGTAGACCGGCGAATCAGAGCGCCGGAGGGGAGCAACGGGAGGAGACGTGACAGAAACAAATTGGGTCCAAAGACATTTGTTTTTGAAGACACTTGAGTCCAACAAGTCTCCACTGGGCACAGACGTCAGTTCAACGTCTAATTTTGATTTACATTTGGTTGAGTTGTCAACTAACATGAATTAAATGTGAAATCAACAAAAAAATGCACCATGTCATTGGATTTAGGTTAAAAGTTGGGTGAAAAAGAGACGGAATGTCCTTACGTTCATGACTTTTTGCAAATCCAATCAGTTTTCCACGTTGATTCAATGTCATCACATTGATTCTTTGTTGTTGAAATGTGGAAACAACGCTGATTCAGCCAGTTTTGCACACTGGGTCTGCTCATCCGCTTCAACTTGATATTTTTTAGGTCAGACTTGTTCTAACAGTAAAATCTCGTAAAATACAAATCTTTAAAACAATGTCAAGCATAAGAAGCTTGTTTTTGCTGTTGTTTGAATCTTTCCTGGCAAGTCTTGTGGGCTTTGATGGTGAAGTCAGATAAATAAGCAAGATATCTATGCTTGTGTTTGGTTACGGCTAGAAATATATAACTAAGTGGATAGATGAAGAAGCATAGCAGGTTTTCTTATTCACATTGAGTGGGTTGGCATGGAGAGAGAAAGAGAGCGAGCGAGAGAGAAATGCTTTGTTGTAAGAATTTAGATTTTTAAGCATTGGAACTGTTTTCATGTTGTGTCATAAGCTATTCTCTCTCCAGTGCAGAGGCGCATGCTGCATGCCACACGTGAGTAAAGGTAATAGCAAATAAATGCATTGCAACCATCCAGTATAAAAATCTAAGGGAAATACATTGAAATTAGATGTCCTTTGTAGTTATACACAACCTCAATGTTATATTAGTTATATGTTTACTTTCGGTGACATATTACTTATATAATATAATATAATATAATATAATAACTTATATGTCACTACATATGATATGTAAACATAGCAAAAAAACATGTGCTTAATCAAATAGCATAATAATTATTGTTATATTACCTCAAACATATTTACCAGCCAATATTTATCATACTCCTCCTGCAAATGACTTTGCAATAATATGATACTCATTAATACAATTTCCCAACTCAAATCTGTGTATCGCAGAGTCTGAAACGACATTAACGGTTTGGATAGTCTTCAATCACCATAAAACAAGGATGCATTAGCAACCATATTAGCATAATAATTTAATCAAGAAATACTTTATAATGACTTAAGTTATTTGGAATTGTCAACCACAAAATATGTTTTTGTACGGATTAATGATTTGTAAATTGAGAGAGAGTTTTGCTCAGATTAAGACTGATGTCCAATGAAACAGGCAGCTATAAACATTGAGTGAGAGACTCGCTATTAATACATTAATCAGATGTAATTATTTTTAGATAAAATAAATGTAAGGCCTATTCCATACAAAGTGCCAATTCATAATTAAAAAGAACAGGGTTCCAGTAATGAAGGTAGCTAAAAATACAGAATACATGCCTTTATGGTGTCCATTTTAGGACAGAAGGTGTCCTAAAATGGACACCGTATGCATTGAGTAACTGAATCGTGTCTCTTTACCAAAGACTGTGACTAGAACTATGGCTTGGATTTTTTTTTTTTGTTAACTAGTCTGCTCTCTGGCACAGAAGCTGTATGGGTGCATGTAGCTTTTCTAGTACACTATTGAGGTTAGTAGGGTGGCAGGTAGCTTAGTGGTTAAGAGCGTTGTGCCAGTAACCGACAGGTTGCTGGTTCTAATCCCCAAGCTGACTAGGAAAAAAATCTGTCGATGTGCCCTTGAGCGAGGCACTTAACCCTAGTTGCTCTGGATAAGAGCATCTGCTAAATGACTAAAATGTAAACGTAATTACAGATTTCTGTTCCTGTATACACAGGTGGGTGGGTGGTAGCTACAGTGGGTATCAGAAGTATTCACCCCCCTTGGATTTTGTTGCATTACAAAGTGGGATTGAAATATATTTAAATGTGATTTTTTTTCATTGATCTACACAAAATGCTACATAATGGCAAATCATTTCTACACATTTTTACATATTAATATAAATTAAATAACTAAAATATTCTCGTTGCATAAGTATTCAGTCGATTTGTTTAGGCAAGCTTACATTTGTCCAGGAGTAAAATGTGGCTTAACAAATCAATTAATAAGTTACATGGACTCAGTCTGTGTGAAATAATAGGGGTTGACATGATTTTTGAATGACTACCCCTTCCTCTGTCCCCCAACATCTGCAAGGTCCCTCAGTCAAGTATTGAATTTCAAGCAAAGATTCAACTACAAAGACAAGGGAGCTTTTTGAAAGTCTCATAAAGAAGGGAAGTGATTGGTAGATGGGTAACAATATCAAATCATACATTGAATATCTCTTTAAGCATGGTCAAGTTAATAATTCTGCTGTGGATGATGTATTTAACCACCCAGACACATCAAAGATACTGTCGTCCTCTGAACTGAGCTGCAGGACAGGAAGGAAACTGCCCAGGGATGTCACCATGAGGCCATTGTTGATTTTAAAACAGCAACAGAGTTCAATGTCTGTGATTGGAGAAAACTGAGGATGAATCAACAACATTGTAGTGACTCCACAATAATGGACTAAATGACAAAGTGATCCAAAACACGGCAAAGGAATACACTTTTTGGCCTAAATGCGAAGCCTTGTGTTTGGGGCAAATCCAACACAACACATCACTGAGTAACTGCCTCTTATTTTCAAGCATTGTATTGGCTGCATCGTGTTATTAGTATGCTGGACATCGACAAAAACTAGGACGTTTTTCAGGATTAAAAGAAGCATAGGCAAACTCCTAGAGGAAAACCTGCTTCAGTCTGCTTTATACCAGACAGGCTGAATCAAATGCTCAAAGAAAATAAATACTATTTATGAATCTAGATCATCAGTGTCCTCTATTCGAGGCCCTTAGCGGTAACAAGAGTTAGATGTGCTCAAAGAGGAGCCACCAAAACATCTTAGCATACCTTTGACATTTACCAATTATGACATCTAACTGGAGGGAGTAGCTCTCTAGCTCTGTAGTCTACTGATATATTCTATCCTCCTTCTCAGCCTTTGTATGTCAGGACAGAGAGAGAAAAAGACTGAGACAGAGAGGAAGAGAGCGAGAGAGAGACAGAGAGTCTGTCTGCCTGTTTATCTCTGTTGGTGCATAGTGGAGATTAGACTAACAGAAAAACACATGCAGACGGTTTTATCCACTATCTGCCCCCGTTACTGGGACATGTTCATGGCCCTCGCAGCTGAAGACGCCCTCCACTGCTCTGGGTTGGAAGATTAGTGAGGGCCCCTCTCTCTGTAACCTGGTGGCTCAGCCCTGGCTCTTTATCACACTAGCCAAATGTACTCCCATTCTGCAGTTGTCACTGCTGCCATCCCTTGTATTTTTTTGATGATGCAGGGAGATTCACAGGTCTGCTGTGGTTAGGTTTGCTGAAGCTCTGTCTGACACTCCTAGAGCAATGCCTCGTTTGTCTAAGGTGTTGAGGTTGAGAAACAGTGATTGAGATTGCAGCGGGCGGCCATCTTGATTGGAGTAAATGCTATATCATCATCTATACCAGTGACATGGCATGTTGGCTTTCTGAATCTTACTTTCCATAGCAAAGGTCATCAAAATTGTTAAAAGGTTTATAAACGTTGTTTTGTTTCATTCACACCTGCACTGTTGGAGCTTGGAGCTGAAGTATTTCACTGTACACTGCAACTACATCTGTCTTGCAAACGCGGCACGAGTATAACTACAACCAGTTATTAAGTCGGAAATTTTGGAGTTTCCTAAATCCGACTAGCACGTGAATGCGGCAAAGGCTGAGTATACAAGGTGAAAGCTATGATCTCTTATTGATGTCACTTGTTAAATCCACTTCAATCAATGTAGATGAAGGGTAGGAGACAGGTTAATGAAGGATTTTTAAGCCTTGAGACAATTGAGACATGGATTGTGTATGTGTACCATTCAGAGGGTGAATGGGCAAGACAAAAAATGTAAGCGCCTTTGAACGGGGTATGGTAGTAGGTGCCAGGCCAGGCGCCCCGGTTTGTGTCAAGAACTGCAATGCTGCTGGGTTTTTCACGCTCAACAGTTTCCCATGTGTATCAAGAATGGTCCACAACCCAAAGGACATCCAGCCAACTGTGGGAAGCATTGGAGTCAACATGGACCAGCATCCCTGTGGAACTCTTTCGACACCTTGTAGTCCATGCCCCGATAAATTGAGGCTGTTCTGAGGGCAAAAGGGGGGAGGTGCAACTCAATATTAGGAAGGTGTTCCTAATGTTAGGTATACATAGTGTATATTGGGTGTATTTGCACCAAAAACAGCACTCACCTGTGTTGTCTAGACTGCCTCATTAATAACTGTTGTTGTCACGTTCTCTTGCATAATTCAACAAGTGTGTCAAGAGAGAGATACCCACGTGATTTAAAATTAAAAAGCTTGGCTCTAGATTACACCTATCTATACGTATTTTACATTGTTTGCAAGATCAGCACATGTAATTTGTAAACATTTCAATTATATTAAATCATTACTTTTTTAAATCACACAAAAAAACAACACCCACCTAAATAAAGGTCTCTTTCTTCTCTTATTAGCATGGAGACGGTGCGTTAAATCCCTGATGAAGTGTTAGCATGATTATAGATGCAATGGAAAGCCAATGTATTCATTTGAGTGTTTGACAGGTCATTACAAACGTTTCCGTGGTCGTAACGTTAACAGGAAAAAAATAATGGCACAAGTAAGAGTGGGAAAGAGTCGCCAGAGCAAAAATGAAAGCAATCAACCCGGTGAGATTTATGTGACAAGTGGATTTTGTGCCCCTCAAACACAGGAAATAGATGGCTGAAAAGGAGAGATCCTCAGGTGGGCGGGGCATGTGTGTTGCTACTTTCCAGGTGGGGATGCAATATCATTATCACATATCATTATCACATTATCATTATCACATATCATTATCACATATCATTATCATTATAGTTATCATGGGGATCCACGTGCTGTAGATACTATACACCAAAGCCTACTGTATGGCTAATAAATGTCTTAATAGAGTTTACTTGTGGTAATCTCTCATTTAAAGTGACAGATGAGCTGAGAACCAATTAATCCAGAATTTAAAGGGATGGTGCGAGATTCTGGCAATTTTCTACTTACCCCGAGTCAAATTGTCCAGTTTGAAGGAAGCTGAAGGTAGTTTTGCATTAGCATTAGCGCTATCTGTACCGGTAGACTTCTAGTCACTGCGCTATTGCTAGTTAGCATATAACTAGAGGTACACTAATGCAAAACTACCTTCAAACGGCTAGAGAAACTATCTTCAACGTCCTTCAAACTGCATGCATAAAAATGGTATTCATGAGTTCATCTGACTCTGGGTAACTAGAAAAACGGCACACTATCCCTTTAAAGAATGGACTAAAGAAGTAATGAATGAAGGAATGAATGAAGGAAGGAAGGAAACTGGCCTTGTTGTCCCTCAGTAACCCTATATGTAGACGCTTTGCCATCTTGTCATGATTAGCCCCATACAGATGAACTGAACCATACCACCAATTCCCAACATGTCCCAATGATTTACTATGCACACTCCAAGACCTATAAAATCATTTCCCCTGCAGTAACTTATGAGAAAAATGTTTTAGTATCTGTTCTAATGAAAAATCTATGTTTGCTATTGTTTTCTAATCTTGTTGTTTCTACCGCATTTCTGTATTCCATTGTTTGTTGGTCATAAAACCTTTTTTTGTTCCCTGTTTCTCTATAGCACAGATTTCATGTGAGGAAAGAAGCATACAGTATAACTCAAAGATACACCCGGGAAGCGAGGTTGCATATCTTACCTGGGAGAATTAGTAGCTAGGACAGAAAACTACTGTTCAACACTGTACTTTTTCATGCTCACAGCTCCTTACAACAATGCTGCCAGCTCAAAAATCTATGGGTCTATCATGGGTGACCAAGTTGAAGGTGTACGATAGGACGAAAACCTTCCTGGTATGTCTGTAAGCAGCAGCATCAATATAGAGCATCTCAAGTCTTAAGCCAGTCAACATTTGTAATCATTGGGGCGTTGGTAGCCTCAAGGTTAGAGAAGCAGGCCAGCAACCGGAGGGTTGTCGGTATGAATCCCACTGCTGACGGGGGGAAAAAATCTTGCGAAAGTCATTGGGTGCTGCACTTCAGCTGCCCCCCTGCTCCAGCCTCTTCAACCTTATGTGTGTGTGTATCAGTGGCGGTCAGTGCCATTTAAGATGAGGGAGGACAATTTTTTTTACAAGAGCATGGCCTTATTTCTATTACAGCAAATTGGAATACTGTCATTCATATTTCATTCACCCAGTTCAATGTAACAGCGATAGGTTTAGGCTACTACATGATACAAACATTTTCCATATACCCATCATGAAGTTGCTACAACCTAGCCTATGAATGAAAGTTTACAACGTAGGTGCACACAGGTCGAGAGACAAATTTGAGGTGACAGACAGTGACACATGACATTCAATACCGCCTTGCACACTCTTGCCTGCATCTAGCTGATATAGGGTGCAATCAAGAGTTTCTATTAGACAAATTCAGGTACGTTTATCCCCATTTTGTTCCGTTTGCTTCCGTTTAAGAAACGTTTTTCAACAGAATCAGCGGAATGAATACACCCCTGATCACGCGTCAACATAGTTCACTTTCATAGCAGCCACGTTGTATTCCTTCTCTCCTCCTCTCACCTTTTCCTTTCGCTTGTGGAATTCAATGCACAACACATCAGCTGTATGTGACCGCTACACACAGACTACATCATTGTCACCATATTTGCTAAAGTAACGTCATAGTCAGCATAGCTAATAGAACTAACGCGTTAGTAAACCAGCTACAATCATGCAGTAACGTTACAGTGTACAGTCAGTAAGCAGTTACACCGGCAAGGCCCGGTGGCAATAAATTAGTAAAACCAGAAGCTAACATAGCATCCCTCTGTTTGAGCAGGGTGTTTCAGTAGGCTGAACTAGCTAGCTGCATTTGCTAGCTTAGTAAGTGAAACTGAAAGTGAAAAGAAATGATAAAATCTCTCTCTTCTCTATTTCTCTCTTCTTCTCCTTCATTTTGGAAGAAATTAATTTGTTAAAAACTGTTCAACTATTGTCTTTCCCTCTCTTTGAGTCAACTACCCACCACATTTTATGCACTGCAGTGCTAGCTAGCTGTAGCTTATGCTTCAGTACTAGATTGGGTGGACAACATGTCAGTTCATGCTGCAAGAGCTCTGATAGGTTGGAGGATGTCCTCCGGAAGTTGTCATAATTACTGTGTGAGTCTATGGAAGGGGGTTAGAACCATGAGCCTCCTAGGTCTTGTATTGAAGTTAATGTAGCCAGAGGAGGACGGAAGCTAGCTGTCCTCCGGCTACACCATTGTGTTACCCTACAGAGTGCTGTGGAGGCACTCTTCTTTGCAAAATAGTGTGTTTTAGTCAATTATTTGGTGACGTGATTATATTTAGTATAGTTTTATCTAAAAAGGATAACTAAAAAAAAAAAAAAATATATATATATATATATATATATATATTAATGAAATTCACTGAGGAGGATGGTCCCTCCCCTTCCTCCTCTGAGGAGCCTCCACTGGTGTGTATATCGAAGGGGTTGGGTAAAAGCAGAAGACAAATGTCCATCTTGTATGGATCAATAGAGTATTCTTCACTCAACACAAAACTTCCAACAACTAGTTCACTGGACAAATTATGCCTCCTGCAGGGAGGCATAATTTTACCTCATATCCGCCGTCTTAAAAAGTTGCTATTTCGTTTTTCTTAATGCATTGAAAGTACACATCAGAGACATGGTTGGAGTAGGACATGATCTGCTGTCCCTACAGTACATTCCCTACTCTCTGCAGTACAGTCCCTACCGTTCATTCACCTCTCATCAGACTACATGACTCATTGTAGAATCCTCCAATATATGGTTAGGGTTAGTAAAATGGATAGAAAAACACTTTATGACAAAGACCTGGTGTTCACATCAATACAGGTGTTGGATCTTAATTTGACCAGTTTCTCACTGCAGGAAAATAATCTTTCAGCAACAGGAAATGTGAAGTATTGTGTCGATTATATAATTAATGGACATCTTTGTAGGGGTTGCTAAAAACTTTTTTAGGGCAAATCCAGTGTGACATTTAAAAGTGGAAATTACAAACGTTAGAAGCCTTTTTAAACCTTGAATACACTACAAGTTTTAATTTCCTGCTGTGCAGGAAATTTCCTAATATATTTTCTTATTTGCAAGGTTCAGAAGTATTTGGATTTCTTTCAGAGCTATGGCCACTGTTACGGCATGGCATGCCCTCGAAAAGATCAGTTAATATGACCTACGATTAGTTATTTTGACTCACAGTTCACCTCTGATGAACTGACGTTCATGGTGTTATGATTGCAGGTCGTTAGTTAGTCCTTGAGAGTTTATAGCCATGAATAAACATGCACTTCATACGTCTCTCCATTAATTTCCCACTTCCCACTGTGATACTGCGGTGAAAGGTACATTTTCTAGGACTTCATCTCCATAAATGCACTTATTAAACTAAAAACCTATAGAAACTGCTCACTTCGGGATCCTTCATGATCCTCAATCCCTAACTTACCCTCCACTGTGTATTTCCCACATGATGATGCAGCAAATGTATCTATCAACTCTGAAAGGCTCCGAAAGGCCACCACTTCTGTGGCCTCCGGAGGGGGTGCTTGGCCCCGGCCCCGGCACGGTTCTCCTTTTGGCCCCCATGTTTTCCCCTTGGCAGAGCTCTCCCACTGCTTCAGGATTGTATCCGAGGTGACATTTTTCCAATAGATTCATCACCTTTTCCTGTACTGTTGAATATACATCAGGGCATACCCCTCTCTCTGGAGAGCAGTGAAATCCTTCCTCTCCTCTCTTCTCTTCCTCCTTCTCTGCTGCTCCGAGACTGTGTAAAGGCATAAAGCACCTCCACTCCGATGACAGATGGAAAATGTGTATTGAGAGTTCTGCTCGGTGGAAAGCCCTTAAGGTAATGGGAAGCAGTATCTTAAAAAGCGCTCTAATGCACTTTTGAAAACACTTAGAAAAAGTCTCTGAGGGGATGACTATTAAAAGTTACGGGTTTGGGTGTCAAGCCTGAAATTAAATGCAGTAAAAATGCTGTACCAATGTTGAGTTTTTGAGTTTAGGGAGACAAATGGGAGATCATTTTAATTTAGTTAATTTACACCTGGATCTAACTTTGTTCTATCCCCTGGCCACATTCTCAAGAATTCATCTGCAATTGTATTCACAGACAGCGATACTGTAGTCACTGCATTATCCTTCACACTGCAATTCCCTTTCATAAATATTTATCCAAAAACGAGATTATACAACAATTAATAAATTGCCTTTTTAATGCCATTTGTATAGGGTCCAAAACTGAAAAGGTAGTCCTATCACACTCCATGAAGTCCTATCACACTCCACGAAGTCCTTTCACACTCTAATCAATCTACAAAGTCAAGGCACTACAATGGGATCCTTCATGACTCTAATCTGCCTTTTATAACAGGGAGGTACGATGGGATACTTCATGAGCTGATCCAGAGGTTATCAAACCTCTCCTCGGGGACCCACCAGTCGTTCCATGTATTTGATCTAATCCAGAGCTAGAACACCTGATTCAACTTGCTGAATATTCATCAAGCCCTTGATTAGGTGAATCAGGTGAGTTAGTTCATGGCTACAACAAAATTGTGAAATGTCTGGGGGTCTCTGAGGAGAGGTTTGAGAACTGTTCTAATCGGCCTATAACAACAGGACACTCACATTTGGGAAACTTGATCGCTGTAGCAAGGTGAGAAAGCTAGAAAGCTGACGCTGGCTATCAGGGAGCCAATGGCCTTTGACCAAAACATTTAGGTGATGACCGATAAGCTTAATGAGCCATTGCTCCCAAAAATACTCACTTTAACGCCTCAGAGAGCAATAGCAATCACAAGCAGTTGAGGTTGGACATAACTCAATGTATGAGAGGGTTTTGACCAATGAGGAATTAAGACTGTGTCCGTCTATCAGTTTCTGTAATTACCCCTATGCAGGTTTACTGACTTAGCAGTTAAATATGTCCAAAATAGAAATCCTCAAAGGCTCATGGCTGATGGCTCATGGCTGATGGCTCATGGCTGATGAATAGAAATATAATACTACATCCACAGAGGACATTTCTTGTATCATACTGTAGACCAGAGGTGTCAAACTCATTCCACGGAGGGCCACATGTCTGCAGGTTTTTGGTTTTTCCTTTCAATTAAGACCTAGACAACCAGGTGAGGGGAGTTCCTTACTAATTAGTGACCTTAATTCATCAATCAAGTACAAGGGTGGAGCGAAAACCCGCAGACACTCGGCCCTCCGTGGAATGAGTTTGACACGTGCTGTAGACTGTAGGTGCCAAAATGATTTAAAAACCTTGTGTACGATACACCTTTTTACAGCTGTAGTGAACATGTTCATTCAATATGACATGAGACCATTGCAACCATTCCATCATGCTTTTTCCAAACCAAGAATCAAAGCTCCATAGTTTTCATTTATTATTCAAAGTGAACAGCTATAGTAATGCACGCATCAGTGACAGTTGGAGTAGAATGTGATCTGCTGTCCCTACTGTACATTTCATACTCCCCACAATACAGTCCCTAGTTCCTACAGTACAGTCCCTAATCATTTTTACATTTACATCGACACTGTTATACAGAGTGACTTACAGTTTTGAGTCCATACATTTCCATACTTTTTTCATATTGGTCTCGCTTGGGAAGCAAACCAACAACCTTGGTGTTGCAAGTGCCATGCTCTACCAACTGAGCTACATGGGACTGAGCAAATCCCTACAATACAGTCCCTACTCCCTACAGTACAGTCCCTACTCCCTACAGTACAGTCCCTACTCCCTACAGTACAGTCCCTACTCCCTACAGTACAGTCCCTAGTCCCTACAGTACAGTCCCTACTCCCTACTGTACAGTCCCTAGTCCCTACAGTACATTCCCTAGTCCCTACAGTACAGTCCCTACTTCCTACAGTACAGTCCCTACTTCCTACAGCACAGTCCCTACTCCCTACAGTACAGTCCCTACTCCCTACAGTACAGACCCTACAGTACAGTCCCTACTCCCACAGTACATTCCCTAATCCCTACAGTACAGTCCCTACTCCCTACAGTACAGTCCCTAATCCCTAGAGTACAGTCCCTGCTCCCTACAGTACAGTCCCTAATCCCTACAGTACAGTCCCTGCTCCCTACAGTACAGTCCCTAATCCCTACAGTACAGCCACTAGTTCCTACAGTAAAATCCCTACTCCCTACACTACTATGGTCCACCGTTCCAAGAGTTCCTCTACAGTAGTGAAGTGAAAGAGGCTGCGGCTGCGGTGGCGGCTGAGGCAGTGTAGGCGGGGCAGAGGCCTGTACTTACCCTTGAGGAGCTTGGCCAGATGTGTGTGGTGAGGTCTCAATTGAGTGGGGAGATGACATGACAGATGTGTTACCATGCACACACTCTTCAATTAATAAGACACACGGGGGGGGGGGGAGAGGAAGGAGGGGGGAGGGGGAGAGAGAAGGAGGGGGGAGGGGGGAGAGAGAGGGAGAGGAGGGAGGGGTGAGGGGGGAGAGAGAGGGAGAGGGGGGACGGGTGAGGGGGAGGGAGAGGAGAGAGGGGTGAGTGGGGAAGAGGGAGAGGAGGGAGGGCTGGGGGTGAGGGAGAGGAGGAAGGGGTGAGTGGGGGAGAGGGAGAGGGAGAGGAGGGGTGGGTGGGGATGGGGGAGAGGCACAGGGAAAGGAGGAGGAGAGTTGACTACTCCTGTGAACTGTGCCAAAACTTATTCTGAGAAAGAAAGACAGACTCCAAGAGATATGGGAGATTAGAGTATTAAGAGAACATTTGTTTCCTGAAATAGAGTTCATATTAAAAGTTTACAAAAAATTGCCTTGAAGAACATTACAGGGAGAAGACGACATAGAATTTTCATGCATTGTGTTTTGATTAGCTGAAAAGGTGCTGTATGATGTAGACGTTTCAAAATTCCAACTAGTCATTCACTTACGGACAGACCAGAGGCAAAACAACAAGTAGAGTGGTGTGCAGACAGTCCATCTACTGCAGAAGCGTTTTTTTTTTTAAGGAAAAAAATATAACAAAATCACCACCCTCTCCAAGAGCTATAGTGGTTGCCATTCTAACTTTGACCCCAAACTTTTTTTTGTATAGTAGATTGAACTCTTCTCGCCCAGAAAGTAATATGTCAATGTGTGAAGGCTAACCTTAACAAACTGTCATGTGAAAAATACAGGGGGTATGTCCCAAAGGGCACCTTATTCCTTATATAGTGCAATGCTTCTGAACAGAAGTCTTCAGACCACTTGAATTTTTCCACATTTTGTTCCGTTACAGCCTTATTCTAAAAGTGAAAAACAAAACAAATTGTCCTCATCAATCTACACACAATACCCCATAATGACAAAGCAAAAACTGGTTTTTAGAAACTCAGTTCTTTGTTGAAGCGCCTTTGGCAGCGATTACAGCCTCAAGTCTACCTGGGTATGACGCTTCAAGCTTGGCACACCTGTATTTGGGGAGTTTCTTCCATTCTTCTCTGCAGATCCTCTCAAGCTCTGTCAGGTTGGATGGGGAGCGTCACTGCACAGCTATTTGCAGGTCTCTCCAGAGATGTTCGATCAAGTTCAAGTCCGGGCTCTGGCTGGGCCACTCAAGGACATTCAGACTTGTCCCAAAGCCACTCCTGTGTTGTCTTGGCTGTGTGCTTAGGGTCGTTGTCCTGTTGGAAGGTGAACCTTCGCCCCAGTCTGAGGTCCTAAGCACTCTGGAGCAGGTTTTCATTAAGGATCTCTCTGTACTTTTCTCCGTTCATCTTTCCCCCGATTCTAACAAGTCTCCCAGTCCCTGCCGCTGAAAAACATCCCCACAGCATGATGCTGCCACCACCATGCTTCACTGTAGGAATGGTGCCTGGTTTCCTCCAGACGTGACGCTTGGCATTCAGGCCAAAGAGTTCAATCTTGATTTCATCAGACCAGAGAATCTTGTTTCTCATGGTCTGAGAGTCTTTAGGTGCCTTTTGGCAAACTCCAAGTGGGCTGTCATGTGCCTTTTACTGAGGAGTGGCTTCCGTCAGGCCACTCTACCATAAAGACCTGATTGGTGGAGTGGTGCAGAGATGGTTGTATTTCTGGAAGGTTCCCCCATCTCCACAGAGGAACTCTGGAGCTCTGTCAGAGTGACCATCGGGTTCTTGGTCACCTCCCTGACCAAGGCCCTTCTCCCCGATTGCTCAGTTTGGCTCCCTAGATCTGTGCCTCTACACAGTGGTTCTCTGTATCTCAACTGGTAGAGCACGGCGCTTGTAACGCCAGGGTAGTGGGTTTGATCCCCGGGACCACCCATACACAAAAAATGTATGCACGCATGACTGTAAGTCGCTTTGGATAAAAGCGTCTGCTAAATGGCATATTATTTTATTTCTTTACAATCCTGTCTTGGAGCTCTACGGACAATTCCTTCGACCTCATGGCTTGGTTTTTGCTCTGACATACACTGTCAGCTGTGGGACCTTATATAGACAGGTTTGTGCCTTTACAAATCATGCCCAATCAATTGAATTTACCACAGGTCGACTTCAATCAAGTTGTAGAAACATCTCAAGGATGATCAATGGAAACACAAGTCTTATAACAAAGGGTCTGAATACTTATACACGTGATATTCTATTTTTCTATTTTTCTTTCCTTTGCTACAATTTCTAAAAACCTGTTTTTGCTTTGCCATTATGGGGTATTGTGTGTAGATTGATGAGGAAAATTTTTTATTTAATCAATTTTAGAATAAGGCTGTAACGTAACAAAATGTGGAAAAAGTGAAGGGGTCTGAATACTTTCCGAATGCACTGTATATGGGCCCTGGTCAAAAGTGGTGCATGGTAAAGGGAATAGGGTGTTATTTGGGATACAGTCAGGGTTATTTCAGGCTACTTCTTATATCAAAAGAAACAGACTGGCAAGTTCTCTCGCTTTGATTGATCAAGTCAATGTGACCACTAAGTTTCTTGATCATAGCTTCTCCCCTCCATCCCCTTCTGTCCTGAGCTCGTGGAAGAAGCAGTTACCCCCCCTCTCTCTCCCCCACGGCTCTGCTGGCTTTTGGATATAGCTCATTTAGTAGGCCCGTGGAAATATCTGCCAACACTGCTGCTCTCTCCTCTCTTAAAATAACCTCTGAAGCCAGGCGAAGCAATGTGAAGGACCTCACTTCATTGTTCAGGGCTACAAAAGGTAGGTTGTGTCTTTCCCTCTTAAAATAAAAAACAGACAATTTAAAACCCATGGGGTGGTTATCAACAGTGGCTATCCATCCAATGAATACACAGGAAAATTGTGGCCAATTGAAAGATTTCCCTTTGAACAGCTGGTGGCCCTGAAGAGCAAATTAATAAGGGCAAAAGAGAGGAAATGAAGAGACATAGAGGAAAAACAAATGATCCCAAATCATAGCGGTTGGGGGAAGTACAAGCTAAAAGAAGGAGACTGCAGGATGAAGTGGAAAAGAATGTTCTGCTTCGCCATAAGTGGAATGTTGAATAGCTTAATACAGTAGTTGTATGTTTTTCTATTTGAAGTATGTCTTTAGAAATGTTTTCTTGAAGGCCATAACAATGGAAACATGTGAGAGTGGCTCTTTATATACCTTCTATTGATAGCTAGACATTTCAAGGTTATTGAACTGTGGAAGGAAAATATTATTTCAACCCAGCGGGAACATCTGGTTGAAATAAGTCACCATACTGCAATTTCAACCGCAGTAGCACAGGGACCAGCCATACTTTGTTCAAAATTGACAAACAAAAGAGTGAATTGAATGAATGCATTCAATTAAACTGATCATCTGCCTGGGGAGATATACACAGACATCATTCAGTGTGTCTAAGTCTGCTCAGGCCCTGCATGACATTAGATAACTCATGTTAGTAACAATGTTTCTACCGGGAACACTGAAGCACAGCATGAAACAGACTGTGAAACATGTTGTGTCATCGCTCGCTAATTAGCATTGCCAATCACTCTCTACTGAAAAGGATACAGGAAAGTTCACTGTGACCTTATGAATATCCTTGACATAATGCATTATCTTATAACACGTTATAAGTTATGTATGATGCATTATAATTCATGACATAATTACCATCACAAATATTGTTTTCAATAATAATAATGACAAAGCAACACTGGGAAGAGGGGGTTAGAAGACTGGTAACAGTTCTCAGGGATATAATTATATTCAACACCTGAAAATGAATGGCAAACCCCCAACTCCTGAACTCCTGTCTCTCTCCTCACTTCGGCATATAGATGAGTCCCTCTTGTCTGCTTCTAACACAGCGGTTTTATCTGCCTAGGTTTTGTTTACCTGTCAAATAGCAAATAGGAAATAATCTATGCCAGGGTTTGGGTTGGTAATGTTTTGTTTTGAAACGGCTCACCTTTGACTCCTGTACGCTTGCTACATGTTTCTGTTTGGAGTTGAAAACATATTTCTATTCTTGATCTGTACAAGAGATTGCAGATGTTTTTGATCTAAGACAATGTGGCTTCTACTTTGGACAATAATTAATGGCAATGATACATTAATAGGACTTTGATCTCTCTCTCTCTCTCTCTCTCTCTCTCTCTCTCTCTCTCTCTCTCTCTCTCTCTCTCTCTCTCTCTCTCTCTCTCTCTCTCTCTCTCTCACTCTCTTTCTTTCTCTCCCTCCCTCCTTTTTCTCTCTCTCTGTTCTTTAGGGGTTACTGGAGATGCGACAGATCCTGTCTCCGGTGACACGTTTCGGTAGTTGAATTAATCATCTAAAAGTCATTGTTTCTTATCAAGCATAATCCTGTCAGATAGAGATGACTATAACTACCGCACGTCACTATGGATAAGTTCTTCTTTATTTATCTTTAATGAATAATTGAGTTGAGCTGAATCAATGTTTTTCCTATGAGACACAAACGGAGGCATGAACGTTGAATAACACTGTCACATAAATTAACTGGTAAAGTGCATCAACCCTGGCAGGGCCAACGCGATTCATCTCAAGGAAAATAAATGATAAACTAAAACAATTTCATATATAGCGATTTTAAATGCCACGTCTATGTAGCTACTGTATGCATCTGAAACACACCGCCACCGTCAATCATCATTTTTCTCTATAATAATCCGGGTCTTTACAGCATTAGAGAACTTGTTATTATCATTATATTTCATGTACGTATATGTGTTGAATCCCAAGACCTTGACATTTGCATGTTGTTTGTTAACATCTCATTGAACTAAATGGGAACCGGATGAAAACATTCCTACTCTTTTCATACTATCGTGCTCCCCTGAACCAACCAGCATGGCTTGCATATCTTCTTTTCACACTGTCCTTTCCAGCATGGTCCAAGCCACTAACCAGACCAGTGCAGTGAGCTCAGCTCAGCTCAACGCAGTAATGTTAAAAGGGTATTGGCTATCCAGAGAACAAACAACATATTCTACAGTACAGTTAGACACTCATCATCAACAAATCATAGGCTGTGGGCTTTGAGGTCGACCCATTCTGGCTGGCTTACTCTTTGTCTACACCAGTACTGTCATTCATGTGGTGCTCAGGACAGCACACACAGAGCACACACAACACACTCTGCAGGCTTCAGGAGTGAGGGAACATGTGGATAAGAGATTCATACACGGCTCCTAAGGGGGAATCTCCAGTACTTGGATGGATTACCTTTTTAAATGGAATTAACCATGCATCATCGAATGAGCCGCCACATGGAGGGAGATGCAACATATTGCGCATTCTCCCTTAAGCTATGGCTTAATCTGGTATTCAGGCGATGCAATGAAATACAATAGCGTCCAGGTTTTAGTTTATACTTAACATGGTTGTAAGAACTGATACGTGTAACCCAGAGGGTGAAAGTGGTTGAAATGACGTCATTGGTTGTAATTATATAATTTCAACCTGCTTTGCCTGCTGGGACATTATATGTAAGTATAATCTTTCTCTACCAAAATAAAAAGTGATTAAAAAACGAATACTAAACATGGTTTAAAGGGATTCTCTGGTACTTTTGTATACTTTTTAGCCAGTAGTTCTGAAAGTAGCACCCACGAGCCAAAAGTGCTAGCTGTCACTCAAATGGTGAGGGGCTTCATCTCATTGGCTGGAACTCAAATTGATAGGTGGCTGGTACGCATGGGGGGAAATGTAGGGGAAATGTCCATACCTTCCAGAAAACAATCTCTTTCAAACTAGGGATTTCGTGGCTAATTATGAATGTACAAACTACACATTGACACATCCAGCCGAAAGCGGGAGGTTTAAAAAAGACTTACTAGTCGCCAAATGACCGGAGCATGTCTTTAAGTGTATGACTTCTAAGGGTCATTGGTATGCCTGTTACTCGCTGAAGGCCAAAAAGCTGCTTGTGCCAAACACACACACACACACACTTTCCTGGATTCCGAATAAACCTCACAATTGGCAGACTTACGTGGCCCAGGACGCAACAAGGAGGAGGAGTATAGGGAAAATAATTTGGGGTTGATTCTCGTCATTGCTCAGCGCTGGTGGTGCGCTCGGTAAACAGATGCCCTGCTGAAATCAACTTGATGAGACACACACACACACTTACGCACACACACACACACACACCACATACACACACACAAACACACTTGATGAGGCTAGTCCTGCTGGAGGCAATTAGGTGTCAACATTCTCTGGTTATGTTCTCAGGGAGACAAGACAACCTGCTACAGAGGAGAGGAGGTAGAGGACACTCATCATCCTTCCTATCCCTCCCATCTTCCCCCAATCCTCCTCTCCTCCTCCCATACGGCTCTCAGACTCTCACTGGTCAATTGCAAAGGGGATTTGATACAGAATCAGAGTCCAAATGTGAACATAATAATAATAATACTAATGAAACAGTCAAACCAAACAAATTTTCCGAAAGCGTAAAACCCAACAAATGATAAATGATCTCTTTAGTTGTGAAGTCGGGAAATCTCTCCCCAACTTTTGGTCTAAATAAAAGACCACTTATAGGTGTTAGCTTTACCTTCGATAATTGAGTGCTCCAAATCAAAATGAGGGCTCTAATCGAGCATTATCTTGGGGATGTAACGCTAAATGTGTCTTCTTCACTCCCTGCCCTTGTAGAGAAGACTGTCATTAGACTATTATTAGACTATCATCAGACTATCATTAGACTATCATTAGACTATAATTAGACTATCATTAGAAACATCCCCTTGTCCCTTGCGAGCTTTCCTGTCACTTTGTTCAAAAAAACGATCCGAAGACCAGCTACACTGACAGCTCATTTGAATAAACGTACACCGTTGAATACCGCACCGTCCTGCACTTTGACTCCAGCCCAACCCCTGGTGCACCCACTTATTCTCATTATCATATCAATTGAACCCCTCCTTTGTCTACCTTAACACCTGTCTGTCTGTCTGCAATTGTCTCTAGCGGTGTCGTGGCAATTTCCGGGAAATAGTGTGGGCGACTCCCTTTAAGAAAGCTCGAGCCTCGCAATAAAAAAGGGCTTTGATTCCGGTCTCGACGACGGTCGGCGACGGCAATGACAGAATCCCCTGCAACCATCAATAAATGGACTTAAGGTTGCCTCTATTATGTGCTTGTGGAACAGCAATCTAACACTTTGCCATCTGTTTGCGTTAGTGTTAATCATGTCCATTCTCCTCCCGTTATTGTTCCAGATGGCTTCCATAATTGTGTTGTTTCTTCTTGCAGATGTTTTATGGAAACGGTTTAGGAGCGCCGCCAGTGCTCGGGTCGGGTTGATAAAACACTGGAGGGGTAATGGGAAGAAAAAAATTCACGGGCAGGTTCCAAGTTTTTATCGGCAGTTGGCTATAGTTGCGTAAACAGTGTAATTTTCGCTAATACCCCGAGTCACTTGGTGGAAAACTGGGGCTGTAGCAACTTGTCCTGGTGATGGAGGAACTCAATGGTGGGAGAATGAATGTGCTGCCATGTGGTCTGGAGTAAGACTCCCTTGTATATTATGAGAGAATTTGTCATTATATTGGAAAAACTGTAGCATGTACTATATGTAACAGCAGCTATTGCGGCAGTAACTTAAGTTCCGATATTTGATGACTTGTAGAGCTTATGTCAATATATCCTCTTGACAATACTGTACATACAATGCTTTAATAACCATAGATGACATTGTCTATGTTTTATATATATATTCTATGCCAACATACATGGTTACTAGGTAGACTCCAATACCAAAGTTCATAAACCTTTTACTGCAGTGGGCTAAATCAGGGTCACACAGAGTGTTTCTTGGTAGTCTAAAACAAATCTACTTAGAAACAAAAGTATACATCTCACACACATAGTTATGGGCTTTAAAAAAAAGAAGACACCTGTACCATGTCAGATATAGAGTTGAAATGTATCAAATGTTTAGTTTGCATCCCAATATTACACTTTATATACATCACAGACGACTGAAATATAACAAACCGTTTGACATAAAAAATATATATATACAGTGAGGGAAAAAAGTATTTGATCCCCTGCTGATTTTGTACGTTTGCCCACTGATAAAGACATGATCAGTCTAGAATTGTAATGGTAGGTTTATTTGAACAGTGAGAGACAGAATAACAACAACAAAAATCCAGAAAAACGCATGTCAAAAATGTTATAAATTGATTTGCATTTTAATGAAGGAAATAAGTATTTGACCCCTCTGCAAAACATGACTTAGTACTTGGTGGCAAAACCCTTGTTGGCAATCACAGAGGTCAGACTTTTCTTGTAGTTGGCCAACAGGTTTGCACACATCAACAGCAGGGATTTTGTCCCACTCCTCTTTGCAGATCTTCTCCAAGTCATTAAGGTTTCGAGGCTGACGTTTGGCAACTCGAACCTTCAGCTCCCTCCACAGATTTTCTATGGGATTAAGGTCTGGAGACTGGCTAGGCCACTCCAGGACCTTCATGTGCCTCTTTTTGAGCCACTCCTTTGTTGCCTTTGCCGTGTGTTTTGGGTCATTGTCATGCTGGAATACCCATCCACGACCCATTTTCAATGCCCTGGCTGAGGGAAGGAGGTTCTCACCCAAGATTTGACGGTACATGGCCCCGTCCATCGTCCCTTTGATGCGGTGAAGTTGTCCTGTCCCCTTAGCAGAAAAACACCCCCAAAGCATAATGTTTCCACCTCCATGTTTGACGGTGGGGATGGTGTTCTTGGGGTCATAGGCAGCATTCCTCCTCCTCCAAACACGGCGAGTTGAGTTGATGCCAAAGAGCTCCATTTTGGCCTCATCTGACCACAACACTTTCACCCAGTTCTCCTCTGAATCATTCAGATGTTGATTGGCAAACTTCAGATGGGCCTGTATATGTGCTTTCTTGAGCAGGGGGACCTTGCGGGCGCTGCAGGATTTCAGTCCTTCACGGCGTAGTGTGTTATCAATTGTTTTCTTGGTGACTATGGTCCCAGCTGCCTTGAGATCATTGAAAAGATCCTCCTGTGTAGTTCTGGGCTGATTCCTCACCGTTCTCATGATCATTACAACTCCAAGAGGTGAGATCTTGCATGGAGCCCCAGGCCGAGGGAGACTGACAGTTCTTTTGTGTTTCTTCCATTTGCGAATAATCGCACCAACTGTTGTCACCTTCTCACCAATCTGATTGATTAATTGCTTCTGTGGACAGGTGTCTTTTGTACAGGTAACAAGCTGAGATTAGGAGCACTTCCTTTAAGAGTGCGCTCCTAATCTCAGCTCATTACCTGTATAAAAGACACCTGGGAGCCAGAAATCTTTCTGATTGAGAGGGGGTCAAATACTTATTTCCCTCATTAAAATGCAAATCAATTTATAACATTTTTGACATGCGTTTTTCTGGATTTTTGTTGTTGTTATTCTGTCTCTCACTGTTCAAATAAACCTACCATTAAAATTATAGACTGATCATTTCTTTGTCAGTGGGCAAACGTACAAAATCAGCAGGGGATCAAAAACTTTTTTCCCTCACTGTATATTATTTTATTAATTATGAAATTATGAAAAATATTAATAAAATTACACCAATGAGGCCACTAGGTCATTTGACTGCAGGAAAGGCCTACTAGTATCTGAGGTGTTATTCATCCTAACCTGGCAGTAATTGTCCTTTTCCCCGAGGTAGAAAGTGAAAATATTCCCTAATCAATTGCACCGAACAACACTACTGATCTGATTAGAATTTGACAAATTTCGCTGACTTTAACACGGCGGCTCCTCATCCTACGTGCCAATTTGAAAATGGCCTCATTTTCCTCTGTCATTGTCTGCATAGCAATACTTCCCGCTGCAATGCAGTGAAATCACATTAGCAGTGCTGATGCTGAAGCATCAGCTGTGGCGTTGGTAAAACGGCAGCCAGAGGAAATGGGGGTCACCCACACTCCCCCGCACTCTGATTCATCTCCTCAGAAAATAGTCAAAGATAATGAGGCCTGATATCATTGCAGGTGGCTTCCCCAGGGAATATGGAGGCTAGTTAGGGCCAGAAATATTTTGAGGAGGTGGTCCCACTCATAACTGGTGTTTATGTTTATAAGCATTTAGACTAAATGTATGCATTATTGCTCTAGTCACAATATTACCGATATATTGTAGCCTCGTGTGTTTGATGAAAGTAGATACAAGTGCTCATGTATTTGTCTTATTGTGATATTTGCCCTCTTTGGTTGTTTTGTGACCATTGTTTTCATGTTAGACTACTCGGGTAGTAGAGTGGTACTTATGATGCACTTCCTCATCTGCTGAGGTTCACAGGGAACAGTCAACATTCAGATCCCATAAATAACTGAAAAACAAAACAGTACAGTGTAGTAGTCCGATACAAACTGATCTCTCTCTCTCTCTCTCTCTCTCTCTCTCTCTCTCTCTCTCTCTCTCTCTCTCTCTCTCTCTCTCTCTCTCTCTCTCTCTCTCTCTCTCCCTTTTTACAAGAAGTCAAACTTACATTTGTTTAAGCATTACAAATATCATCAATTCGCTTATGTCACCCCAACAAACTTATCACACATTCCATTCAACATAAATTAGACACCATGTTAGTTCTCCTGCCACAACTTTAACACAGTACATTTCTGTGGTCTCCTCTTCATTGTGACAGGACAATGGGATCGAGCTATTATTGTTCCATTAAGAATCCCAATGACAAAAGCAAACAGCGGTGGTGGCAGGTCATCTCTTACTCTGACAGTCATTTCCTTTGTGTTCCTGAATCAATCTGGGAATCAATTAAATGAAATAATGTATTATTCACGACCTATACCCACCTCTGCTATTTGCATGAAGCACAATTGCTGTAGTAGGCACTACATACAAAGAGCAGTCTAAATGACTGACCTATCAAAGAAGGATATATCCGATGGGGCACCATGTAGACAGAGTTTTCATTATGTTGCTAATGAGACAATGGAATTTCTTGGGGGCGGATGAGAACAAAACTGCATAGCATATTCTCAATGGGGGATGCTGCAGAAATGTAGCAGATTGCAAACACACATGGTTTTGCAGCCAAATACACTACCCCTGCAGCAAATAGTCATTCAGATGTCTCTAGTTACAGTTTAGTGGCTAATGTAACTACATACACACACACACACACACACACACACACACACACACACACACACACACACACACACACACACACACACACACACACACACACACACACACACACACACTTAGGACAGCCACACATAGGACTTCTGGGGGTACAGTTATGTTCAGTGTCAGTGTGGTGATTACCCTTCAAGCCACATAGGGAGTATTTCCAGACCCCATGACCACACATGTCAAGGATTCATACCACAACCAGGCCCATGGCGGAGGTGAGGTGAAAAGCCCTGTGAATAATAGCCAGGATTGGCTTAAATGAGCTGTAATAAAACACGGGAGATTGGAATGGATTGAGGAGTAAAGAGAGGCGGTGCACAATTACATTATAGAGGATCTGAGTATCTGCGATGGATCAGGGCACATTAAATGGAGAACCACTAATCATTGGGAATATAACGGTTCCCCAGAGATAAGTTTTGTCTTCATTTGGAATAAAGTGTAGCGATAAGGGGGGATGGGGATGGGGACAAGGGAGGAAAAAATTGGTGTAATGTGCAATAGCAGCTGTGGCATGGTGACGTGTAATGTGCAGGAATGGAGAGAGTGTGAAAATGGAGGACTGTTTTCCTCTCTCTTTCCCCTAAGACCCAAAGGTTGCTACTTTGGGTTCAATTTGGCCAAATTATTCCTGATTCAGCCTTTTTTATTTCATCACCTGAACAACCTGCTGTATTTGCCTTTTTTCCACCAATCGGAGAAGGGACTGAAACATGCTTACGGTACTACTTTTAAATCACTTTATCGTATAATACGCTGAGAAATGTCAATACAATTGTTGTCAGAGTAATGTAGTTACATGGATTTGGCTCGGAAAACAAGTGAAAACCAACAAAGTGTAACATCGGGGGATGAAATTTAAAGGGGTATTACACTTGGAGAATAGTTTGTTGTCGGTTGGGAATGACTCAAATCCAACTTTCAAGAAAGCGTTTTATTGACAGTTGGTTCACAAGGTCAACGTTCAGTTTAATGTTTTCGATTTCACAGTTAAAGGGTGGTACCATGTCAAGGTCATTGAAACATCTTTACAACAACCCTATTCTAACCCACAGAGAGACCTGGAGAATACCTATCACCTGAAATCACTGTCATTGTGAGGAACACGTGTCATACCCTGCTTTACACCACATAGTACAGACACTAAATACCATTCACAATTAGCTCAAGGTTTAATGAATTACTCCTAGTGATTTATCAACATGATTTACTATCCATAATCAACTCCAGTGTTTACCCACAAGCCACCAGTACATACAGTACGCATATGCCATTAATGTCCCTGAGCGGTCCCACTGTCAAACTGAACTGTCTAATACCGCCCCTCGATGGACACCCTACCATGACGTAAAGTACCCCATACAGGCCCTTTCTGATTGGTCAACACATACAGGCCCAATCTGATTGGTCAAGCCATACTGCAGTACCCCAAAGGACTTGGTCTGGTCATAACATGGCTTATAGCATGATGTCTATAAGAAGAACAGTGCAATATGCAACTCATAGAGCGACGTTAACCACCTCAATAAAAAACAGAGATGGGTCAGCTACAGTACAGTAGAACACGGAAGTGATTTATGACCTGTTTATGTTCCATACATTGGCTGAGGCAATGGCACTTTGATTGCTATTGGCAGGACAGGAGAGGGCCAACTATTTTATTAATGATAAAATATGGATTTTTTAAAAATGAGTGTGTGTAAATCAGTACATTCTGTCAATGGTTCTCACGTCAAGACTACATGGCTAAGTCTTGTATCAACTTAAAGCTATTGGGCCTGGAGGCAGGTTTTAGTTTTGCAATATGGCCAAAAGGCTTTTATTGGGTAGTTATTCACACATTGATCAATGCAGAGAGCGTATTGAACATACAGTTAATATACACTTAATGTTTTGTAAATCAGGTGGAGATGGACCACATTTAATGGGTGGCAGGTAGCCTAGCGGTTAGAACATTGGGCCGGTAATCAGAAAGGTTGCTAGTTCGAATACCTGAGCCGTCAAGGTGAAACATCTGTTGATGTGTCCTTGAGCAAGGCACTTAACCTTAATTTGCTCCAGGGCCACCGTACTACTATGTGACAATAAAACCTATTTATAATGTTTTGATCAGGAAGGTCAGGTCTTGTACTGTAGCTAACTGGGGGTTGTTAAAAGTTTTTTTCAATTCTTTCACATTTCCTATTCATCTTATTCACCTCACTGTATCCTTTATCAATTTACTCCTTTTTACTGTCACCTCATTACTCACTTGAATATCTTATTTTCAGGGTCTACCAACCAAATGTAGGATGGCAACAACATTTGTGTATGATAAAATTGAATTCAGTTAGTTTCAGTATGTTACTTTCTACCCCATAGTTCAATAAAAGTTAAATGCAAACTAGAAAACTGTTTAAACCCACTGAAGAAGAAGAAGTAGAAAACTGTTCATAGTTTAAAAGCCTACATTCACAAATACTTGCTTAAGGGATATTGTACTGATTGTTAAGAGAGGTTTCCTCTGTGTTATTGCTTCTAAGGACTAAAGTTTGGACGGCTATTTTTAAGGCCAACTTAAATATTTAGAATTTTTCTTCACCACTTTCCTTTGGACTATTACACATACAACACACTGGGCACAGACGTCAATTCAACATCTATTCCACGTTGGTTCAACGTAATTTCATTGAAATGACGTGGAAACAAAATTGATTCAACCAGTGTGTGCCCAGTGGGAAACAACTGAGCTGGTCAAATCAATCTTTCAATTAATTTCTTGCAGCTAGATTATTTCGATTTCTTGCTAAAATGTTGTATTTCTTGCTGGATTTTGGGATTTACTGGAGGACAAAAAACATTGCTGCACAACTAAAACAGAAACCTAATTTCATTTGTGATTCAGAGACTGAGTCTATACATTTGAGTTGATTTTGTGGAATTTTGGTTTAATTCTGCGTACCAGCTGATTCATTTGGGAATACACATTGTTATTGAATACACATAATTCTTTGCATGACATTTGTGCTCTCACTGTGACGGTCATGGAATTTTGAATGACGGTTACTGGTCAGCCAAATGACCGAGGTCACTGTTATAATCGTTTGAATAACAAAACACATTTTCTCCTCTCTTCTGCTCCTGACTGCATGTGCTGCTGCTGCAGGGGGCATTGCCTAGGCAACCAAAGACTTGTTTGCTACAACACCTTGCTTGTTTCAGCAATGAGCAACAATGTTTCATCTCATCACGTTGTAATGAGTCCATGTTACCGTGGAAACGGTTTTGACGGTTCTTTTATTTTCATGATGGTCTTCATTCATAATAGTGCCAGCCCGGTTACACGATTATTGCTGGCACAATTAGCACAATTAATTGTGCCAGCCCTAACTGTCCGTTATACCTCTCAAAAAGACTGGGAAATAAACCAGTATGGAGGTCAAAATGGCCGCCAAAATCTTTTTCATTATATATTTGCAAGTTAAGCTAGTCGCTAACCAACATGGACCTCTGAGTCAATTGTGGGAGAATAAGATTAAACTTCAGTGGGTTTCTAAATTAGCTTATTAACGCTAGGGTCATTAGCATGCGCAAACACAACCACCTTATTATAAAGCAGCTGGACCACTCCAAAAAAACTGCGGAGACTTTAGTCTGACCTCATTAGTATAAGCATATGGAGGCAACCTGCGTGTAAGTAACCAGCGCAGTCATCCAAGAGTGGGTATGTAGAGAAGGGAAGAGTGACCTAGCTCCCTCCTGTGAGGATTAATATCGAATCTGTAGGATGAACTGTAATGATTTATTCTTAGATGCTGTACCTTAGCAGAAGACAAAGTCTTAAGAGGTGGCAGGATAGCTGTTCAGCTTTTAATTGTAAGTGAGAGTAGCATTTATTTTTCTCTCACAGAAATGAATGCAGTCCGCAACAGTGACTTTTTTTTATTGCACCGCATTTAATCCATCTATAAACTACGCTTTATGCAGGTGTATGTTAAATACTATTAGCATCAATGGCCCCGTGTAGCTCAGTTGGTAGAGTATGGCGCTTGCAACACCAGGGTTGTGGGTTCGATTCCCACGGGGGGGCAGTATGAAAAAATGTACGCACTCACTAGCTGTAAGTTGCTCTGGACAAGAGTGTCTGCTAAATGACGTAAATGTAATGTTACGTTTCATGAATAATCACTCGTGCAGAGAGAATCAACGTTGGGGGACCTGTCAAAAGAAATTCCAGCTTGTTGAACACAGTATGATGAAACTGGTGACATATACCATTGCCTTGTAAAGCTAACTAGTGCACACAATTTTTTTGCCTACACTTATACAGCAGAGTCAAGCCAAACTGTGGTGTATGTTTCTCCTTCTACCACAGAGGAAATCATTAGTTAGCGGTATTACGGTTGGAGCTTAACTGTTCTGACAGTAAAGGGTGAGAATGACATACAGGAAATAAGCCTTCAGATAAAGACAGGGTCGGCGTGGAAACAAGATGTGACTCCCATTACTACCTGCAGCGCCTTAAAAACTGCCGAAAAAAACAGCAATTTTCCCAGTTATCATTGCTGGGAAGATAGCCTGGAGATTGGTGTTCGGCCCCGATGTCAGAGCTTCCTAGACATGCTTTGATGAAGGCTAGAAATAGGGCTAGCTACAGGACTCAAGGGGAGAAGAAGAAGGAGGGAGGCTTACAAAGACCTAAATTACAGAGTACTTACAGTATACGGGCCTCCAGACTGCCTGGGAAGGGGGAGAGTCTTTTAATTATTCTGTGAGTACAAAGCCATGTCATAAGAAGTTTACTTGGGGTGTCCTAATGTTTTTGTACAGTTAGTTAGGACCAAGGACAGGAGGTTGTGAATTCCACCTTGTGAATGGACCAGGAAAAGCTCTAGTCCCTGCATATCAAAGTAGATTTACCTGATATTCAAGTAGATATACCTGATGGAGAGTGTTAACATATGCCACAGTGTTTGCCTGGATTTCTTTGCCTTTTTGCTTTAGTCAGAGAGTCATGAAGTTGATTCAGCAACGGCAAACAGTGTGCTACTGCAGAGGTGGGAGATAATGTATAATTTACTTGGGACTTGAATATTGCTTCTCTCATCTCTCTCTCTTTCTTGCTCCTTCTCCCTTCCTTCCCCATCACTCTCTCTCTTCTTCTCCCCCTCTCTCTCTCCCGCTCTCCCTATCTACTCTCTTTCTCTTTCCCCATTCTCTCTCTTTTACTTCTCCTCTCCTCTCCTCTCCTCCCCTCCCCCCCCCCCTCTCTCTCTCTCTCTCTCTCTCTCTCCTCCCCACCCCCCCCCCCCTCTCTCTCTCTCTCTTCCTCCTCTCCCTCTCCTCCAATGCTGACATGCACATGCACAGTACCTCAAATGTGGAGCTAATCATTTTCAAGGCCATGATTTATGGTCTCTCTTTGCTAATAAAGAGTGAGTAACAAGCTGTCAATGAGAGCCCAAGGTTATTTATAAGCCGTCCAAAGGATCATTTCTCTCTTTACCCTGACAATAAGGTTTATTTTTTGCTGATGTGATACAAATTCACACAGGAAGGCATGATAACGTGGAATGATGATGGGGGGTTTGTGATAGCTACTAATTTTCTATATCTCTCATTCAAAAGTGACAGAGTTAGGATGTCTCAAAGGATGTCTCAAAATAGAGGTAGATGTTGAGTGGTTTCATGTGCATATGAAACCAGCTTTTCAAATAGAAAGTCCTTGGACAGTAACATTGTAAATGTTATAGCTCCGGAATCTAAATCGATAGTAATGGAAATGGCATATTTCTTTGAATATTTATATTTTTGTTATATTTTCAGATGTGAAAGTTTCCATGTAATTCAATGTCGTCTGACTTCTTGGTGTCTATCTTAGGACAGTCTGGATTCTCCTCCACACTCTTAGAAAAAAGGTGCTATCTAGAACCTACAAGGGTTCTTCAGCTGTCCCCATAGAATAACCCTTTTTGGTTCCAGGTAGAACCCTTTTGGGTTCCATGTAGAACTGTTTCCACAGCAGATTCTACATGCAACCCAAAAGGGTTCTACCTGGAACCAAAGGGGGTTCTACCTGGAGCCAAAAAGGGTTCTCCTATGGGTACAGCGAAGAACAATTTTGGAACCCTTTTCCTAAGATTGCACTCTCACCCCTGGAGTGGCTTCAGTCTAATGAGGGAACAAAGCACTCTCTGGAGCAATCGCTGCACTTGTCATTCACTAGTATGTTTAGATCTCCAGAAAGGTCACGAAGCCCAACATTTTTTGATTCTCACATAAAGTGCGTACAAGTCTCAAGTATGTAGCTTGCAAATCATCATATCTCATTAAATCCAATCGGAGAACTCTGTTTCAAAAGTGTCATCACCTTGTACCGGTCACAGAATACATAATGACACATGTGTAACCTTTATGCAATGGATAAAGCTTTTATCATTACTTAGATCCCTGTAATTCCGCTGGACGCGCTTAATCAGAGTTGCCATGGATACATGGCCAAACGGTTTTGTGCCATTTAACAACACATATCGGAGATATATTACTATAATGAACCCAATGACATGAATTCAATATTAGCATTAATCTTTCATTAAGTTATGGCTATGGCAAAATACGGCTGGAGGCAGTTAGAGCAATTTCAAATAAAGCTGCATTGTATTATTGTAATTAAATGCATTTTCCATAAGGCATGAGGCTCATTTCTTGGTGATTGCTGAAGATTAATCATGGGTAATGCTTATAGCTGACCAGCACAGGGTCAAGCCATTTTGCGAAGCTCAAGGAAACATATTTCACTCTAATCCACTCATCTCTGTAAGACAGAGAAGTATGATTCACTCCTCTCGCCGTTTCACATGGATCACATGGCGACAGCTCTAGTTTTAGAATCCAGTTGGTGGTTGAAGCTGAAGGACGAATGGATGAATTACTTCAATACAGTATTCAATAGAAAGGAAAGGATCTGGCTTGGTTTGTGTACTCTCGTCCCCTGTTGTGCTTTTGATTCCCAACACCCTGGAAAAGAAACAAGCCGTACATATAACAACACCCCAAACCCCAACGATGCTATATCCCGGATTAGGATTCCTGAACAATTCCAGAATTCCAGAATTTTCATGCTGTCCGTGGAAGTGTTGAATTGGAATTTGCATTTTACAATTTTCCCAGAATCCCAAGAATATTTTTAGAAGACGTTGGGGGGCGGCCATTACTCATCCCTAAGATAAACATTAGACCAGAACAATCAGAGATAACAGTCCAAAGATTTAGATCCATCTCTGTAGGTGGCAGATAAAGGGAGAACACCTGCTGTTCACAGACTCTGCTCTGAATTAAATTAGAAACGAGAGACAGGGAACCTGCGGGAGCCGAACGGAAGCAAGACATGGCCTCAATCAGAACAAGAGCAGAGAACAAGAGCAGAGCTGAACTGGAACAAGGAAACAAGGCAAAGCCTCAGACAAGAACAGAGAACAAGGAAATGGAGAAGACATTCACTTTTGTCATTGAACCTGATAGCCTACATCTTTCAAGACAAGGCCTCAGAACAAGACGAGAGAACAGGAAGAAGGATAAGACTGAAGACACTAACTTTTGTTATTGGACCTGATTAGGGTTTCAATAAATTCCCTGGTTTTCCAAAATACCTGGTTGGAGGGTTCTGGATTCCCTGCTTATTCCCTCCTGATTCCGGGGTCTTCCAACCGGGATCTTGTGATAACCAGGGAATTTATTGAAAGTTCCCAGAATTTTGCAAGCCTAATCCTGATAAATCATTCACTCTTAATACCCCCATGCAGTCTTTTTTATTTTTAAATCACCACTTTATGTATAAGAAAAAACAGTGTGTTGATTTTTAAAAATAGAAATCCCAAATATATTTTAAAGAATTTATTTCCCTGAGCCTCCTTAGGTCACTGAAATCCTCAGTCCAACTGGGGATAGAAAATGTGAATATATTTACATATACAGCCCTGATTGGCTGATAGAGCCCACCCCCTTACCCCTTCAAAAATACAACAACAAAGTCACATGGTATTCAACCTGTCAGTTGGAGCTGGAGTTGGACCCTGAAAGCCACAAACTTCCACAGGTGTGTTACGGCTACTTTGTTTTGTCATCAAAACAAAAGTCACACATCACGCATCTTAATTTGCTATATCATTGTTGTACTGTTTTCAATAGGTCACCAGAAGATGAAGTAGGTCACCGGAAGATGCAGGACCAGAACAGCCTGTTTACATGGTGGACCATCCTGACTTATACCCTGCCTGCCATCTATTAATTGCAGAATGCCATGATCATCTACAAGGCAGAATATAGGTCGCTGCGTCTCAGAGGACAAACACAGTAAGTCAAACTTAGTACTACTTGATGTTTTAGGCCTCTGAGATGCAGACACCCATGGTATAATCTGCAGTATCATCACAAAGTCTATTTCATCACTTTGCAAAAAAGACTGTGATGATACTGGAGATTATAATTTATTTAAATGTTTCTAATGAGTAAACACTATTGAATTACACATTTCGGAATGTTTTCTGTTTTTGAAAGTAAATAAACCAGACTGAAATGAAAGGTTGTCTTCTTCATAAATTCTCTTGTCAGTTATTTACATAACATAATAAACAGACCGTGAACAAGGTTATAATGAAAGTCAAAATCATGGCATGTACAGTGGGGAAAAAAAGTATTTAGTCAGCCACCAATTGTGCAAGTTCTCCCACTTAAAAAGATGAGAGAGGCCTGTAATTTTCATCATAGGTACACGTCAACTATGACAGACAAATTGAGAAAAAAAAATCCAGAAAATCACATTGTAGGATTTTTTATGAATTTATTTGCAAATTATGGTGGAAAATAAGTATTTGGTCACCTTCAAAGAAGCAAGATTTCTGGCTCTCACAGACCTGTAACTTCTTCTTTAAGAGGCTCCTCTGTCCTCCACTCGTTACCTGTATTAATGGCACCTGTTTGAACTTGTTAACAGTATAAAAGACACCTGTCCACAACCTCAAACAGTCACACTCCAAACTACACTATGGCCAAGACCAAAGAGCTGTCAAAGGAGACCAGAAACAAAATGGTATACTTGCACCAGGCTGGGAAGACTGAATCTGCAATAGGTAAGCAGCTTGGTTTGAAGAAATCAACTGTGGGAGCAATTATTAGGAAATGGAAGACATACAAGACCACTGATAATCTCCCTCGATCTGGGGCTCCACGCAAGATCTCACCCCGTGGGGTCAAAATGATCACAAGAACGGTGAGCAAAAATCCCAGAACCACACGGGGGGACCTAGTGAATGACCTGCAGAGAGCTGGGACCAAAGTAACAAAGCCTACCATCAGTAACACACTACACCGCCAGGGACTCAAATCCTGCAGTGCCAGACGTGTCCCCCTGCTTAAGCCAGTACATGTCCAGGCCCGTCTGAAGTTTGCTAGAGTGCATTTGGATGATCCAGAAGAGGATTGGGAGAATGTCATATGGTCAGATGAAACCAAAATATAACTTTTTAGTAAAAACTCAACTCGTCGTGTTTGGAGGACAAAGAATGCTGAGTTGCATCCAAAGAACACCATACCTACTGTGAAGCATGGGGGTGGAAACATCATGCTTTGGGGCTGTTTTTCTGCAAAGGGACCAGGACGACTGATCCGTGTAAAGGAAAGAATGAATGGGGTCATGTATCATGAGATTTTGAGTGAAAACCTCCTTCCATCAGCAAGGGCATTGAAGATGAAATGTGGCTGGGTCTTTCAGCATGACAATGATCCCAAACACACCGCACGGGCAACGAAGGAGTGGCTTCGTAAGAAGCATTTCAAGGTCTTGGAGTGGCCTAGCCAGTCTCCAGATCTCAACCCCATAGAAAATCTTTGGAGGGAGTTGAAAGTCTGTGTTGCCCAGCGACAGCCCCAAAACATCACTGCTCTAGAGGAGATCTGCATGGAGGAATGGGCCAAAATACCAGCAACAATGTGTGAAAACCTTGTGAAGACTTACAGAAAACGTTTGACCTGTGTCATTGCCAACAAAGGGTATATAACAAAGTATTGAGAAACGTTTGTTATTGACCAAATACTTATTTTCCACCATATTTTGCAAATAAATTCATAAAAAATCCTACAATGTGATTTTCTGGATTTTTTTTCTCATTTTGTCTGTCATAGTTGACGTGTACCTATGATGAAAATTACAGGCCTCTCTAATCTTTTTAAGTGGGAGAACTTGCACAATTGGTGGCTGACTAAATACTTTTTTCCCCCACTGTAAGTATCTTTTCAAGTTATTGTTTTACAATTAAAGCTCTGGAAGGTATAACTCACAGTAAAACATATTTCTTTTCTGATCCTTACCAAATAAGGAAGACCTTTTAGTGACTGATGGTACTTTTCCAAAAATGATATGGCATTTTCCGTGATCAGACACTTTCTTATCCGGATAGTAAATTAAATACATATCTGCACCAAAACAAATTACAGAAAGCATTGAGTCTTACATATGATAAGGAAATACATAACACAACTACTATAATATTAATAAAACAATACATTTATTGAAAGAATAAGGTTAGGGGAATACATTGTCTCAAAACAAAGTGCAAGTTACATCACCATCATAACCGTAACATCATACACAACCACTTACCCTCACATTCAGGTGCCACACAAGCAAACCACATCATATTCCCCTTTCTATCTCTCCTGTAACAAAGCCAAAACTTTCTAGGACACAGATTAAGCCTAATCCTGGACTAAAAAGCATTTTCAATGGAAAGTGTCTGGGAAACCGCTCCCAAATGTACTCAATTCATTAGACGTCTTCTCATGTTCATTGTCTGAACTCCATGCACATATTGAATGCCATGATTATGGTCAGGAGTTTAATTTTTTGGGGGCTACATGCTGAGCTTTCTTCCCAACCCCATTCGATAAAACAGCCAAGCTGTTGGTTGTTCGTAGTAGCCTACTCTTTCTCATTTCGCAAACTTTTAAATTCGTAACTTTGTTCCATCTTGCATTGCATTAGTGAACTCTCACTCCACTTGCTACACATTGAGCATCTTTGCCACTTTGATTGGCTAACATAAACAACAGGGTACACACGCGAAGGCTACTAGTCAAAACTACATTGACAAGTTAGCTTTCTTATTAAATGACTTATTTGAAATGTCATGGTATATCATTGTATGTAACAATGTCACATGTATGTTTTAATTTAATTTAACAGCTTACACAGAAAAGGCTTTATCATCATTTTCACAATTCCAGAGGGTTATTTCAACCTCATAGTGTGGAAATAGCATTAAAAAATTGGAAAATCATGTTTTTACCTGCAGTGCCCCTTTAAAGGTCAGGTCAGAGCTAAACGGCTAACGTGACCTGACACCTCACCCTAACATCCCCTTTAATTCTTCACTTCAGCAAAACATGGTACAGCCTTCTGAGCTCTATTTTGCCCAATTGGTTTTCAAAAAAGGATAATGGGAAGCAAAACGCTCTTCAATCGGTAGTAGTGGAGAGACTGCTGAGAAATTTATATTCTGTCAGGCGTGCTCAAACATTTGACGCGTACACAGGTTTTAATTGCAGGAAATACTGAACGTTCATTCCCTGGGTATTTGGTCCAAAAAACAAACCCCTGAGCTCATGTAGATAATAGATTTGTGTTTGCTGAAGTCAACACAATGCAAGTTCCTTTTGTTTGTGCGTTGGCTATGGACCCCAGAAGATCACTCGCGTCAGGGTCTTTGAAATCGAAAATGTTTCAAGCTAAACGCATCCACATAATCACATTTTGAGTGGTTATTGAAATGCAAAGCCCCTAATGAATGTGAGACTATTTGGGGAACAGAAACTAGGTGTTAAATTGGATGAATGGCATATTAAGTGGGGAAACTTTAGGCAGTGATGCCATGTGGGAACTTTTTGTGCAAGCTTAATGGAAGTGGTTCAGAACCATGCTTGTGTAATGAGTAACCTTAGCTGAGACGTGAAGACTTGCATTAGCTCCCCGAGCTAATGCCTACCCAGCTAGCACAGTGGATCTGGGCTTATTCCAGCTGAGAGTCGGGGCACTATTCCAACTGTCATAAACTGCCACTAGAGCTCGACCATCAAGACGGTAGGTAGACCCCCTTTTGTTAAGATGGAAACAAAATAGCTAGCCAGCTAATTAGTCTTATTTTGTTACAGTTCTAACGTTAAAGGTAATATATTTATGATATTTTGTTTGTGGTATCGTTTGTTAAATGGTCTGGTAAAATGATCGGGAAATCAAGAGTACGTTCACGTTATGTGTTTCTGTGATTGTGTTTACAATATAACGTTAAACTTCAACGGTAAATAATATTTCTTATCCAATTTGGACATTAAGTAACTTGATTATTTTTGTAATAATATTCTGCAGAAAAGTATGTTAAAAAGTTATTTTACTGCCGCTTAAGTTACCAGTGTGAAAAGGCAGGTTGCAGTAGCCTAATGTTAATTTATAGGACTGAGTAGGATATCAACACATAAAACGACTAACGTTAACGTTAAGGGATTTCTAACATGTTTCAAGGCCAGTTTCATAATCAGCAATCAGTTTGTGTTGTCTGTGATGTTAATTTACAGCAAACTGCTAACCATCCTCTTCTGATTAATCAAGGTGAGTGTTCTCTGAAAATGACACAGGTTTTTGAATGTTAATGTTTCACTTTGACACCTAGAAATCTCTGCTCTTGTCTCTCTAGTCTGCCAGCTAATTCCAGCAGTAGCCTCAGCTCTTCCTCCTGCAGCCAGCCAGCTATTCAGCCAACAAAGGTGATTAAGGTTCCTAAAAATTAATGCAAGTCGCTATAAATGCCCTTTAGTAATTCAGTTAATCAATGTGTGTTTTAGAGCTCTGGCCCTCAACATCAGCATTTGTCAGAAATGACTGAGAAGTATTCAGAGTATAGTGTGACTTCAAACATCCGGCGAAAGTGTACTGCAAACGTGTCAAGATTTCTGACATCTATCCAACAAGGGCAGTCTACACTTAATGTAGAAAATGCTGCTGTTCCTCAGACATTTTATGTCCAATGAGGCCGCTGAGGAAATGTTGTTCAGTGGTCAGGACTTTGAGGATGAACTGTTTGTGGATGCTTTGGTGGACACTGCAGGTGTGGGAGAAGGTGGAGGTCAGGGTGAGGTTGATGATGCTGAGGAGAACATTGATGATGAGGGTGGTGATGTCGAGGAGATGGTTGACGATGAGGTTGAAAGTCCAGCGGACCGTTTCAAAGGCTACTTGGTGAATTGGGCTCTTGAATGTGGAATAACAAGAAGAAGGAGAGTGAAGTTGTGACTTCATCATGGGTCCAGGATGGCATGAGCTACTGGCCCCCTTATACATCCACAGAACGCTGCACAAGGGCAGTGAAACGTCAAGAAGCACCTGACGAAACATGGGGTTTGTTTGATGTTAACATCAGGTACACTAGAGGTGAGTTAATGTTATATTTGCAGTCAACTATTTATAACTGACATCAACCTTCTGAGACAACAAAATGTATCTGCAATCTAAACACAATACATTGATATTCCCTTACAGACACATATGAAGAGGCTCGCCGTAAGCTTCCTATGGCTGTGGTCCAATCTGATCTTCAGACTGAGGAGGAAGATGACCACCCCGCATAGATGAAGAGAAAAGGAAGGTATAACAACTACAACAAATATACTTTTTTAAAAAGTGGATGGCCTAAATATCCAACATATGTTTACTTCACTGGTCGTTCTTATGAGTTCAATAACCATATCTTTAACATCAGGGGCACAAATATGCAAATATTCAGTGCCGCTGAAAGTGAGGATGAGGGACCAAAGGAAAAGTTTCCACTCAAGGACCAGTCAAACCCCTCGAAAGGTTTGCCACCTGCACCATTTATCAGACCTCCAGAGGACAGACGAGAGACACCTGGGAATTCTGATAGGCCAACAAGGCTTGAGCCAAACATTCAAGAACAGCAGCAGCCAGTGTGTGATCGTAAGTGTTACATGTAAGGTACATACAGTGAGGGAAATAAGTATTTGATCCCCTGCTGATTTTGTACGTTTGCCCACTGATAAAGACATGATCAGTCTATAATTTTAATGGTAGGTTTATTTGAACAGTGAGAGACAGAATAACAACAAAAAAATCCAGAAAAATGCATGTGAAAAATGTTATGAATTGATTTGCATTTTAATGAGGGAAATAAGTATTTGACCCCTCTGCAAAACATGACTTAGTACTTGGTAGCAAAACCTTTGTTGGCAATCACAGAGGTCAGATGTTTCTTGTAGCTGGCCACCAGGTTTGCACACATCTCAGGAGGGATTTTGTCCCACTCCTCTTTGCAGATCTTCTCCAAGTCATTAAGGTTTTGAGGCTGACGTTTGGCAACTCGAACCTTCAGCTCCCTCCACAGATTTTCTATGGGATTAAGGTCTGGAGACTGGCTAGGCCACTCCAGGACCTTAATGTGCTTCTTCTTGAGCCATTCCTTTGTTGCCTTGGCCGTGTGATTTGGGTCATTGTCATGCTGGAATACTCATCCACGACCCATTTTCAATGCCCTGGCTGAGGGAAGGAGGTTCTCACCCAAGATTTGACGGTACATGGCCCCGTCCATCGTCCCTTTGATGCGGTGAAGTTGTCCTGTCCCCTTAGCAGAAAAACACCCCCAAAGCATAATGTTTCCACCTCCATGTTTGACGGTGGGGATGTGCTTTCTTGAGCAGGGGGACCTTGCGGGCGCTGCAGGATTTCAGTCCTTCACGGCGTAGTGTGTTACCAATTGTTTTCTTGGTGACTATGGTCCCAGCTGCCTTGAGATCATTGACAAGATCCTCCCGTGTAGTTCTGGGCTGATTCCTCACCATTCTCATTATCATTGCTCCACAAGGTGAGATCTTGCATGGAGCCCCAGGCCGAGGGAGATTGACAGTTATTTTGTGTTTCTTCCATTTGCGAATAATCGCACCAACTGTTGTCACCTTCTCACCAAGCTGCTTGGCGATGGTCTTGTAGCCCATTCCAGCCTTGTGTAGGTCTACAATCTTGTCCCTGACATCCTTGGAGAGCTTCTTGGTCATGGTGGAGAGTTTGGAATCTGATTGATTGATTGCTTCTGTGGACAGGTGTCTTTTATACAGGTAACAAACTGAGATTAGGAGCACTCCCTTTAAGAGTGTGCTCCTAATCTCAGCTCGTTACCTTTATAAAAGACACCTGGGAGCCAGAAATCTTTCTGATTGAGAGGGGGTCAAATGCTTATTTCCCTCATTAAAATGCAAATCAATTTATAAAATTTTTGACATGCGTTTTTCTGGAATTTTTGTTGTTGTTATTCTGTCTCTCACTGTTCAAATAAACCTACCATAAAAATTATAGCCTGATCATTTCTTTGTCAGTGGGCAAACGTACAAAATCAGCAGGGGATCAAATACTTTTTTCCTTCACTGTATTGTGGCCCCCACCAACATCAAAGTTGCCCACCCCTGATCTATAATGTGATTGTGTTGGTTATGTTGTTTATATTTATCTTTGTTATCCTTTCTAACTTTAACTACTTAAAGAATGTGAGGGATAAAACACAACTGTGTTCGGTTTTGTATTTTTGCAGCAATTCTTCGTGAGATCTTAACCTCCGTAGAAATGATTAAGCAACAGCAAAAGCTGATTTTGCTGCAGCTGCAAAAGCTCCAGGCGAACAGTTCAACCCTGGATGAGGTTCCAGATTTGACAGACCTTTGACTTCCAATGTCCTCGCTGGAAGAATTGAGGAGAGTTGAGGGCCAACTTTCAGATTTAAAAAAGAACCTGGTATGACAAGATATCATTATATCATTACATGTATTGCTGAAAAGTAATCAACCAAGCCACAATCTGATGCAGAGTACCATTCCAGCTTTCTTCAAATTAGTATTATATTCATCATATACGAGTTTTTGTTTTTTAGACCATGTATTTGGGACTGTCTGGAGGGATGACCACCAAGGAGAATGTGTGGGGAATCCTCTCAAAACTCCTTACAAATGGCCTGGCCATGAAAATGAATTGGGGAGGGGCCAATTGGAAACAGGCTTTTGAACCTCTTGCCTTAAAAAGTGTTGTTATCGGTAAGTTTGCTTTCAAGGCCACTGCGTGGGGCAGAGAGGCATAATGTCACAGAAGTGATTAATTAAATAAAACAGGCCAGCATGTCAATTTGATTGTCAGCAGGGAAGTTCATTATTACAACATAGTTTTCAAGGCAGGAAGAATATAATGAACTGGAAATATTTTATAAAAAGCCATTGATAAATCTATTTTGTAGGGATATGGGTGTTGCATAAACAATTAGTCATATTTCAGGGAGTATTTCAATAAGTGTTCGCAGCCATTCTGAAGTTCCTGATGTGGAGATAGAAAAATACATAAAACGATGGATGCAGCTAGCCCCTGACAGAGCTGGAGGGAGAAAAAGGAGAGAGAGAGCGAGTGAGAAGTGACCAGACCTTGGAGGGGTGATGGAGAAAACGGAATGCCTACCAGAGCTTAAATAGAAAGAAAGCTTAAATTAGACAAAATCAAACTATTTCTCATTGTTTCTGTGAGAAAAAAATAAAATGTAGTCTTTCCTGTTTAAGTAGTATTTTAGTATTTTGATCCTTTGTGCAAGGCAATTGATCAGCATTAAAAACTTTGTGGATGGGTATAATTTGTGTGTATAAAATGTATAATAGTAATATTTAAAATGACTAAATCTGGTAATTTTGTATACATTTATTAAAATTTGCATCGGGCCACTTCTGGGGGGATTCTGGTAAAATGCTGGCAAAGTCGGCAGAATTCCGGTAGACTGAAGTGGCCCGATGTACTTGGGCCGATTCTGGGCAGTCATTCATTTTGATTCTGGGCCCATTCAATCAGTTCCAGCCCCCAGGAAGATGGCCACTTCTGGGCCGATTCCTCATTGCTAGCTGGGTAGGCTTTAGCACAATGGGCTAACACGGTCTTGTGGTGTACAGGTGACCCAGGTTTCAACCCACAAGCACAGAGTTGATCTAACATAACAATGCTGGTCTGGTAAACATCTGAATATTCAAGGATTTCCAACGAGTGATCGACAAAGCTTTAGATAAAAGCTATCCAACTTTGGTTTAAACTTTGAGACATTTTGTAGATTCACACAGTAGCTTGTGTTAATTGAGACAATTTACTGACGCCACTGTACGCCCATAAAATAAACCCAAACTGAGAGTGACATAAAGACATACGGCATATAGCATATGTGTGAAACATTTTAATTTAATCATGCAATTATACAGGACTTGTCATTGCTAATCATGGTGTAAATCAGACCCTGAGGATTAAAGTGAGCTGCATACTGTATCTCATTTGCAAAGTGTAGGCTAGCACAGCTGCATGGAACACGCGCGCACACACACACACTAATTCTCTCTCTCTCTCAATATCTTAAGATCAGTAGATCACCATCAGAAAAAGTGCCAGAAACAACATGCCCCCTGGCTTTGAACAACTTTTCCAAAATCTACACCCTGATTAGACTAATGTAATCAAGCTTTTGATTAAGAACAACCGTAACTCAGCCAGGAGTCCTTGTTAACAAGGACTTACATAAACATGAACATGAATTTCTAATAAATAAGAAAAACAATACATTATATTATTTGTGTTTATAAACTGGGTGGTTCGAGCCCTGTTTGTTTGGTTACCATGGCAACTACTGTAGCTATCTAGTAAACTTGCTAGCTACTTCAGTGGATGTTGAACACATTTCTACTGGCAAATGAACACATTTCTAGTGGCAAATGGGTTCAATTATAGCCATGGTATAAAAGGGATAATCAACTCTGGGATCTATGTGTTCTCTGGAAAATAATGAGCACCTTCCACATTGTTAATTCTTTTCCATAGAACGCGTAGCCCTTCGTCGAGTCACGACACCATAACCATAATACAGTTTATACAACGGTGGGTCTAATCCTGAATGCTGATTGGTTAAAACCTGTTCCACAAATTACCACCGGCAAAATCTATGACGTTAAAATGCCTATTTACTCTGTTCCATCTGACTGCGCAATCCACTGTCTCATCAGCCCAGCCAAGCAATTTATAAACTTGATCTCCACTATAAAAAGCTAGACATTATCTCACATTTCTTTTAGACTAACATTTAGTTTTCAACAGCGGAGATTTGTATAAACCTTGCTGTCTGTCTCCGACATTAGCAACATTGTTTCAATATTTAAATTTGATCTCCAGCTGTCCTATAGTAATGAACAAGTCGGGAAGAGACAGAAAGGCAGGCAGCATTTCTCAGCCAGTCGAAATCATGAATCAGTTGGCATAATTTTCATGGATATATACAAAGAAATGTCAAATTAAAAAAGGTAAAACTAAACAAAGCGCAGCTAGTTTGCAGTCTTTCCAGCTTCAGTATGAAGTGATTGTGTTAGCTGTGTTGTTGGCTAGCTCCTCTGAACAACAGTGTCCTGACGAGTGAGCACATTTTCTATGCCAGGCGAAATCATGCTCATTAGCTCATTGTTATGGATGTATCCAAATAAATGTCACTAGAAAACAGCTTAAACAAATGCAAATACAGCTACTTTGCTGTTATTCTGGCTGCATAATAACGCTTTTTGACGTGTGTGTAAGTTAGCCGTAGTTCGCTAGCTAGCAAGAAAGGAATAAGAATGTTGCGAGCCAGTATGGCAACCGAACTGATAGAATGAATGACCAGCCTGCATGGTTAGCAACCCTAGATTTGTGTTAGGACTATATCTTGTGGAAAGATGAAATAGTATGAATAAATTCATTAAAATAATGTTTTTAATGAAAATATGTCAATCAATATTTGAATATGTTGGTAACCTGTTGTATAAAAGTGATAATGCCCTCGAAGCCAGTGTTTGGAGGATATATGTGACTAGTTTCAGGAAACTAGGCATATGTTGTGGGTCACTACTTCACAGGAGAGCCATTTGAATGTAAACTTTTTTTTAAAAATCTAAATGCTTTTTTGGCAGAAATACCTTCTGGAACATGTGACCTTTCATGTGCCTTAATAACAAACTTGTATGCCATCTGTAAATAAGAATAAAATAGTTAAATTACAAGCCTAGCTGGTTAAGCCACAGAAAAAGACAGCAACCTTCCCACATGCCGAGAGAGGAGTTCGGATTTGTCTGCCATATAGCACGCTTCTGTCTATTTGAGCTGGGCAGTATGTGTAGGTAATCCTGTCTAACGCGGCTTTAAAAAAAAGTTATTGTGTAGTGGAGCTGCGTAAGTGTTGCTCTCCACTTTCTGGAGGATCTAGTTTTGAAATCAGTGGAATTAGAGTATGATAGCTAAAGAGATGGAGAAAACACCTGTCTCCGGATTACATCTTCAAACTAAGGGCAACCATGGCATCTGTAACAGGGATGATGTACAGTGAGGGGAAAAAAGTATTTGATCCCCTGCTGATTTTGTACGTTTGCCCACTGACAGAAATGATCAGTCTATAATTTTAATGGTAGGTTTATTTGAACAGTGAGAGACAGAATAACAACAAAAAAATCCAGAAAAAACGAATGTCAAAAATGTTATAAATTGATTTGCATTTTAATGAGGGAAATAAGTATTTGACCCCCTCTCAATCAGAAAGGTTTCTGGCTCCCAGGTGTCTTTTATACAGGTAACGAGCTGAGATTAGGAGTACACTCTTAAAGGGAGTGCTCCTAATCTCAGTTTGTTACCTGTATAAAAGACACCTGTCCACAGAAGCAATCAATCAATCAGATTCCAAACGGCCAAGACCAAAGAGCTCTCCAAGGATGTCAGGGACAAGATTGTAGACCTACACAAGGCTGGAATGGGCTACAAGACCATCGCCAAGCAGCTTGGTGAGAAGGTGACAACAGTTGGGGCGATTATTCGCAAATGGAAGAAACACAAAATAACTGTCAATCTCCCTCGGCCTGGGGTCCCATGCAAGATCTCACCTCGTGGAGTTGCAATGATCATGAGAATGGTGAGGAATCAGCCCAGAACTACACAGGAGGATCTTGTCAATGATCTCAAGGCAGCTGGGACCATAGTCACCAAGAAAACAATTGGTAACACACTACGCCGTGAAGGACTGAAATATTGCAGTGCCCACAAGGTCCCCCTGCTCAAGAAAGCACATATACAGGGCTGTCTGAAGTTTGCCAATGAACATCTGAATGATTCAGAGGAGAACTGGGTGAAAGTGTTGTGGTCAGATGAGACCAAAATCGAGCTCTTTGGCATCAACTCAACTCGCCGTGTTTGGAGGAGGAGGAATGATGCCTATGACCCCAAGAACACCATCCACACCGTCAAACATGGAGGTGGAAACATTATGCTTTGGGGGTGTTTTTCTGCTAAGGGGACAGGACAACTTCACCGCATCAAAGGGACGATGGACGGGGCCATGTACCGTCAAATCTTGGGTGAGAACCTCCTTCCCTCAGCCAGGGCATTGAAAATGGGTCGTGGATGGGTATTCCAGCATGACAATGACCCAAAACACACGGCCAAGGCAACAAAGGAGTGGCACAAGAAGAAGCACATTAAGGTCCTGGAGTGGCCTAGCCAGTCTCCAGACCTTAATCCCATAGAAAATCTGTGGAGGGAGCTGAAGGTTCGAGTTGCCAAACGTCAGCCTCAAAACCTTAATGACTTGGAGAAGATCTGCAAAGAGGAGTGGGACAAAATCCCTCCTGAGATGTGTGCAAACCTGGTGGCCAGCTACAAGAAACATCTGACCTCTGTGATTGCCAACAAGGGTTTTGCAACCAAGTACTGGCTGTATGATCTTAGTATTCGTATCTCAGAGCCATTTGCTTGGCTAGTTAGAGCCTAATGTTAGCTAGCTAACATTGAACCTGGTTGGTTAGCTACCTGCAGATTCATGCAGGGTAGTAACGTCATGAGTTGGGATTATGGTTCATTGTTTACCTAGCTAGCTACATGTCTTAAAAAAAGACTCCACTATGCAAGTAACCATTTCGGGTGCGTTCGTAAATTCAGTCTGAGTATGCCAGAACGCAGAATAACTGATGAATTTACGAACGCACAACACCCGTTGAATATGGCCGGTGTCAGTAAACGTCGGCAAAAAAGCGTAATTAAATTGTTGCCAGCAGCACAGTTACAGTCACCAACACTCTGGATAACATGAAAACAGCCTAACCAGCTCTGCTAGCTGTTTTCATGTCACCCAGAGGTAAACAATGGACCATAATCCCAATTTTGTGTCTGGAAGTAGCTAGCAAGCTAGCCAATGTTAGCCAGTTAGCTTGAGTGCTTGACTGCCGTTGTGAGTTCAGAACGCTCGGATCAACCCTACTCATCGGGCCAGAGCGTCAAGTGTGCGCTCTGAACGCTCCGAAAGCGAAACGAGATGGGTGGGGCTAAAGCTTAAGAGGATATCACACACAGGCACACACACACACACACAAACACACACACACACACACACACACACAGTATTGTAAAACTAACCTTGTGGGGACACACAATGCAGTCCCATTCAAAATCTTATTTTCCCAAACCCCTACCCTTACCGTAACCCTAACCTTAACCCGAAAACCTAACCCTAAACCTAACTCTAGCTCCTAACACTAAAACTAACCCTAGCGCCTAACCCTAAACCTATTTCTAACCCTAACACTAATTCTAACCCCCTAGAAATAGCATTTCACCTTGTGGGGACCAACAAAATGTCCCCAGTTGGTTAAAAAAAAAAAGTTTACTATTTTTCTGGGGACTTCTGGTCCCCACAAGTGTAGTTAAACACGTCCACACACACGCACACACACATACACACAGCGGATTGTCCAGGCAGGATCCTAGTGGACCATGAAATTAATCTAGCGTGATAAATTATTCATTATTTTAGTTGCCCCTTTTTATCCCAATCTATCTCTGGAAGAATCCTTGAGAGTATTCATGTTGACAATGCAGAACAGAACTGGACACGGCGTTAGCTGCTTGTTTGTTATCCTTAGAAACATGAACCTTAACACTGTAGTACTAAGTGACGCTAAGGCTGTTTGTGTCATCATACTGTAATTTATACTATAATAATATGTCCCAAGGCCTTTATATGTGATATTCAAGCTGTACCTAGTGATAGTGTAGAAGGCCACCTCGGTAATTTATAATACCTCAAGGTTTATTCGTTTCATCTCTCAATCTCTGAGGAGGAGGCTTTTGTTGGATTTATCTGGGAATAGAATGTAATATAATATAATAGTTCTATACCAAGCTATTTCATAATCTGGAATTCTTAGTCAGAAGTTGGTCAGAGAAAGGATCAGGGTGTGTACTAGTAAATGAAAACATGTCATACAGTATAATACAGTTTTAGTTATAGCCTGTTAGAAGATGATTTCAAGTACTGTTTTCACAAACTGTGCGTGGCTCTTAAAGGAACACTTTTTTAAAGAAACTTCCATCCATTAAGTGATCCACATCTAGGGTTGCCAAGCTACTGGTCATTTACCAAAGTTACCGGAATCTTTTGTAATTTTGGTAATTAACAGGTAATTTATGGCAATCTATGGTAACTTTGGTAATTTATACTTGAATAACTTTTAAAACATGTATTAATATATGAAGAGTTTATTTCCAAAACGCTATATCCACCAATTTTTCACATTTGTGTTTTTTCGCTAGAAATGACTGCATATGGGTACCTTCGTGTGTGTAAAATATGACTGTCCTCAGATGTTTTATTAATAGATTTTAGATGTGTATTATTATAATATTTTTTGGCAAAACACTATATATCCATTATTTAGCTGAAATGGAATGTTAGTATACTCTATATTTGACTGTGATATGTGGTTGTCTCACCTAGCTGTCTTAAGATGAATGCACTAACTGTAAGTCGTTATGGATAAGAGCATCAGCTAAATGATTAAAATGTAAAATGTGAATGTTTTACATGCAGCTCTCATGTTACAGTATTGATTGATTCATAAAAATAAAAAATATTGATGTCACAAATGTATCATTTCATTTGTACAGTTATTTATTAAAAATGATATTTGTGTAAAACATAGCAGTACTACTTATTTCTCTGAGAGTGAGGCAGATATATAGTGTTTTGCAAAAAAACATGATTATTTGTCTCTTTGAAATGAAACCATCAAGTGATAGATTTCAAACAAATACATGTCTGTCATTGAACATACTATAATTAGATAGTTAAAAAAACACATATCTCTTTCATAAGTTCTTTAAAAATAAAAGTTAATTTACAAACATTTCTGAAACTCTTGGTAACGCTTTACTATAGGTGTCCTTATTCATGCATTCATAAAGTCTTTATAACAGCTATATAACACATTACAACATTTGTCATAACCTGACATAAGTGCTTTTAAATAGTTATGAGTAATGGCATAAGTTCATCCTGTTGTTATATGCTCTAATGTCAGCTGTTAATAACAACTGCTATTATACAGTCTGTATGACAACTTACAGTGAGGGAAAAAAGTATTTGATCCCCTGCTGATTTTGTACGTTTGCCCACTGACAAAGACATAATCAGTCTATAATTTTAATGGTAGGTTTATTTGAACAGTGAGAGACAGAATAACAACAAAATAATCCAGAAAAACGCATGTCAAAAATGATATAAATTGATTTGCATTTTAATGAGGGACATAAGTATTTGACCCCTCTGCAAAACATGACTTAGTACTTGGTGGCAAAACCCTTGTTGGCAATCACAGAGATCAGACGTTTCTTGTAGTTGGCCATCAGGTTTGCACACATCTCAGGAGGGATTTTGTCCCACTCCTCTTTGGAGATCTTCTCCATGTCATTAAGATTTTGAGGCTGACATTTGGCAACTCGAACCTTCAGCTCCCTCCACAGATTTTCTATGGGGTTAAGGTCTGGAGACTGGCTAGGCCACTCCAGGACCTTAATGTGCTTCTTCTTGAGCCACTCCTTTGTTGCCTTGGCAGTGTGTTTTGGGTCATTGTCATGCTGGAATACCCATCCATGACCCATTTTCAATGCCCTGGCTGAGGGAAGGAGGTTGTCACTCAAGATTTGACGGTACATGGCCCCGTCCATCGTCCCTTTGATGCGGTGAAGTTATCCTATCCCCTTAGCAGAAAAACACCCCCAAAGCATAATGTTTCCACCTCCATGTTTGACGGTGGGGATGGTGTTCTTGGGGTCATAGGCAGCATTCCTCCTCCTCCAAACACGGCGAGTTGAGTTGATGCCAAAGAGCTCAATTTTGGTCTCATCTGACCACAACACTTTCACCCAGTTCTCCTCTGAATCATTCAGATGTTCATTGGCAAACTTTAGACGGGCATGTATATGTGCTTTCTTGAGCAGGGGGACCTTGCGGGCGCTGCAGGATTTCAGTCCTTCACGGCGTAGTGTGTTACAAATTGTTTTCTTGGTGACTATGGTCCCAGCTGCCTTGAGATCATTGACAAGATCCTCCCGTGTAGTTCTGGGCTGATTCCTCACCGTTCTCATGATCATTGCAGCTCCACAAGGTGAGATCTTGCATGGAGCCCCAGGCCGAGGGAGATTGACAGGTCTTTTGTGTTTCTTCCATTTGCGAATAATCGCACCAACTGTTGTCACCTTCTCACCAAGCTGCTTGGCGATGGTCTTGTAGCCCATTCCAGCCTTGTGTAGGTCTACAATCTTGTCCCTGACATCCTTGGAGAGCTCTTTGATCTTGGCCATGGTGGAGAGTTTGGAATCTGATTGATTGATTGCTTCTGTGGACAGGTGTCTTTTATACAGGTAACAAGCTGAGATTAGGAGCACTCCCTTTAAGAGTGTGCTCCTAATCTCAGCTCGTTACCTGTATAAAAGACACATGGGAGCCAGAAATCTTTCTGATTGAGAGGTTGTCAAATACTTATTTCCCTCATTAAAATTCAAATCAATTTATAACATTTTTGACATGCGTTTTTCTGGATTTTTGTTGTCTCTCACTGTTCAAATATACCTACCATTAAAATTATAGACTGATCATTTCTTTGTCAGTGGGCAAACATACAAAATCAGCAGGGGATCAAATACGTTTTTCCCTAACTGTATGTCATATGTTAACTGAATAAAAATGTAAACACAACATGTAAAGTGTTAGTCCCACGTTTCATGAGATGAAATGAAAGATCCCATACATTTCTCTCAAGTTTTGTGCACACATGTTTTTACATCCTGTTAGTGAGTACTTATTATTTGCCAAGATAATCCATCCACCTGACAGGTGTGGCATATCAAGAAGCTGATTAAACAGCATGATCATTACACAGGTGCACCTTGTACTGGGGACAATAAAAGGCCACTCTAAAATGTGCAGTTTTGTCACACAACGCAATGCCACAGATGTCTCAAGTTTTGAGGGAGTGTGCAATTGGCATGCTGACTGCAGGAATGTCCACCAGAGCTGTTGCCAGAGAATTGAATGTTCATTTCTCTACCATAAGCCGCCTCTCACGTCGTTTTAGAGAATTCGGCAGTATGTCCAACCGGCCTCACAACCGCAGACCACGTGTAACTACACCAACCCAGGACCACCACATCCGGCTTCTTCACCTGCGGGATCGTCTGAGACCAGCCACCCGGACAGCTGATGAAACTGAGGAGTATTTCTGTCTGTAATAAAGTCATTTTGTGGGGAAAAACTAATTCTAATTGGCTGGACCTGGCTCCCAAGTGGGTGCACCCCTGCCCAGTCATGTGAAATACATATAATAGGGCATAATTCATTTATTTATTCAATTTACTGATTTCCTTATATGAATTGTAACTCAGTAAAATCTTTGAAATTGTTGCATGTTGCGTTTGTATTTTTTCCCCAGTATAAATGCTTCAGAAGTGTCTACATACCAGATGTTATAACATGGCATTATATAATTTATCAAACTCTGTGTCACATTATTACATTGAATGGAATGATGGGTGTCATAACCACATCACATGTTGTTATAGTGTGAACAGACACCTTAAGTAAAGTGATTGATTTGAGGTGTAAAACAATTATGAATGTGCTTAATATCACAGTTGAGAGTATTACAAAACCATTCAGAATCTCCAAGAAACAATGGGCAAATTGGAGCACAGATGTATTTAGGATTTTTTTTATTTAGTCAACAAGACAATAAACAGATTGGACCACGTCCAGATATACAAAATATACATTATTATAATAACATCAACTTGCCAAAAAGCAAATTGAAGCAAATATATTTTGACAACAAAATCACAACAGGATTTGTGAAAGCTGTGAAAAAAGGAAGATGTGCAGTCTACAATAACAATGACAGATACATGTATATTATTTATTTGTCACATGCTTCGTAAACAACAAGTGTAGACTAACAGGGTCCTTTTCCAACAATTCAGAGTTAAAGATAAAAAATATATAAATAGTGACACAATAAGTAAATACACAGTGAATAACGAATAAGTTGGGTATATACACAGGGTACCTGTACTGAGTCGATGGGCAGGGTTACGACGTAATTGCGGTAGCTATATACAGTGAGGGAAAAAAGTATTTGATCCCCTGCTGATTTTGTACGTTTGCCCACTGACAAAGAAATGATCAGTCTATAATTTTAATGGTAGGTTTATTTGAACAGTGAGAGACAGAATAACAACAACAAAAATCCAGAAAAACGCATGTCAAAAATGTTATAAATTGATTTGCATTTTAATGAGGGAAATAAGTATTTGACTCCCTCGCAATCAGAAAGATTGAGCTCTTTGGCATCAACTCAACTCGCCGTGTTTGGAGGAGGAGGAATGCTGCCTATGACCCCAAGAACACCATCCCCACCGTCAAACATGGAGGTGGAAACATTATGCTTTGGGGGTGTTTTTCTGCTAAGGGGACAGGACAACTTCACCGCCTCAAAGGGACGATGGACGGGGCCATATACCGTCAAATCTTGGGTGAGAACCTCCTTCCCTCAGCCAGGGCATTGAAAATGGGTCGTGGATGGGTATTCCAGCATGACAATGACCCAAAACACACGGCCATGGCAACAAAGGAGTGGCTCAAGAAGAAGCACATTAAGGTCCTGGAGTGCCCTAGCCAGTCTCCAGACCTTAATCCCATAGAACATCTGTGGAGGGAGCTGAAGGTTCGAGTTGCCAAACGTCAGCCTCGAAACCTTAATGACTTGGAGAAGATCTGTAAAGAGGAGTGGAACAAAATCCCTCCTGAGATGTGTGCAAACCTGGTGGCCAACTACAAGAAACGTCTGACCTCTGTGATTGCCAACAAGGGTTTTACCACCAAGTACTAAGTCATGTTTTGCAGAAAGGGTCAAATACGTACAGTGGGGGAAAAAAGTATTTAGTCAGCCACCAATTGTGCAAGTTCTCCCACTTAAAAAGATGAGAGAGGCCTGTAATTTTCATCATAGGTACACGACAACTATGACAGACAAAATGAGAAAAAAAAATCCAGAAAATCACATTGTAGGATTTTTAAATAATTTATTTGCAAATTATGGTGGAAAATAAGTATTTGGTCAATAACAAAAGTTTCTCAATACTTTGTTATATACCCTTTGTTGGCAATGACACAGGTCAAACGTTTTCTGTAAGTCTTCACAAGGTTTCACACACTGTTGCTGGTATTTTGGCCCATTCCTCCATGCAGATCTCCTCTAGAGCAGTGATGTTTTGGGGCTCTCGCTGGGCAACACGGACTTTCAACTCCCTCCAAAGATTTTCTATGGGGTTGAGATCTGGAGACTGGCTAGGCCACTCCAAGACCTTGAAATGCTTCTTACGAAGCCACTCCTTCGTTTCCCGGGCGGTGTGTTTGGGATCATTGTCATGCTGAAAGACCCAGCCACGTTTCATCTTCAATGCCCTTTCTGATGGAAGGAGGTTTTCACTCAAAATCTCACGATACATGGCCCCATTCATTCTTTCCTTTACACGGATCAGTCGTCCTGGTCCCTTTGCAGAAAAACAGCCCCAAAGCATGATGTTTCCACCCCCATGCTTCACAGTAGGTATGGTGTTCTTTGGATGCAACTCAGCATTCTTTGTCCTCCAAACACGACGAGTTGAGTTTTTACCAAAAAGTTATATTTTGGTTTCATCTGACCATATGACATTCTCCCAATCCTCTTCTGGATCATCCAAATGCACTCTAGCAAACTTCAGACGGGCCTGGACATGTACTGGCTTAAGCAGGGGGACACATCTGGGTCTGCAGGGTTTGAGTCCCTGGCGGCGTAGTGTGTTACTGATGGTAGGCTTTGTTACTTTGGTCCCAGCTCTCTGCAGGTCATTCACTAGGTCCCCCCGTGTGGTTCTGGGATTTTAGCTCACCGCTCTTGTGATCATTTTGACCCCACGGGGTGAGATCTTGCGTGGAGCCCCAGATCGATGGAGATTATCAGTGGTCTTGTATGTCTTCCATTTCCTAATAATTGCTCCCACAGATGATTTCTTCAAACCAAGCTGCTTACCTATTGCAGATTCAGTCTTCCCAGCCTGGTGCAGGTCTACAATTTTGTTTCTGGTGTCCTTTGACAGCTCTTTGGTCTTGGCCATAGTGGAGTTTGGAGTGTGACTGTTTGAGGTTGTGGACAGGTGTCTTTTATACTGATAACAAGTTCAAACAGGTGCCATTAATACAGGTAACGAGTGGAGGACAGAGGAGCCTCTTAAAGAAGAAGTTACAGGTCTGTGAGAGCCAGAAATCTTGCTTGTTTGTAGGTGACCAAATACTTATTTTCCACCATAATTAGCAAATAAATTCATTAAAAATCCTACAATGTGATTTTCTGGAGAAAAAAAATCTCAATTTGTCTGTCATAGTTGACGTGTACCTATGATGAAAATTACAGGCCTCTCTCATCTTTTTAAGTGGGAGAACTTGCACAATTGGTGGATGACTAAATACTTTTTTTCCCCACTGTATTTTCCTCATTGAAATGCAAATCAATTTATAACATTTTCTACATGCGTTTTTCTGGATTTTTTGTTGTTATTCTGTCTCTCACTGTTCAAATAAACCTACCATTAATATTATAGACTGATCATGTCTTTGTCAGTGGGCAAACGTACAAAATCAGCAGGGGATCAAATACTTTTTTCCCTCACTGTACATATAGGTAGGGGTAAAGTGACTAGGCAACAGGATAGATAATAGACTGAGCTGTAGCAGCAGCGTATGTGGTGAGTGTGAAAGTGTGTGTGTGTATGTGTGTGTGAATGTGTGTGTGAGTGTTTGTGTGGTGTCAGTATGCATGTGTGTGTCAGTTATGTGTGTGTGTGTGTGTGTGTGGGCGTATGTAGCGTGTGTGTATATGTGTGTGTTTGGGGTGTCAGTGTAAGTATGTGTGGGTAGAGTCTAGGTTGTGTGCATAGAGTCAGTGCAGGAGAGTTAGTTAAAAAAAGGGTCAATGCAGATTGTCCGGGTAGCCATTTTGATTAGCTATTTAGCAGTCTTGTTTAGCAGTTTAACTCTTACTAGCTAACGTTATTATTATCCATGTTATTTGCTGTGGCTAGGTTTGCTAACATGAGCCGGCATCTGCCTTCTCCCGGGAGAAGACAGATGCCAGCTCATGTAGCAAACCTAGCCACAGCAAGTAGCTAATGACAAAGTGAAAACAAGTTTAAAACATTTCTGGCAAATTCATTGAAAATGAAATACAGAAATATCTCATTTACATAAGTATTCACACCCCTGTGTCAATACATGTTACAATCACCTTTGGCAGCGATTACAGCTGTGAGTCTTTCTGGGTAAGTCTCTAAGAGCTTTGCACACCTAGATTGTACAATATTTGCACATTTTTCTTTTTTAAATTCTTCAAGTTGGTGGCCATTTTCAAGTCTTGCCATGGATTTTCAAGCAGATTTATGTCAAAACTGTAACTAGGCCACTCAGGAACATACAATGTCATCTTGGTAAGCAACTCCAGTGTTTATTTGGCCTTGTGTTTTAGGTTATTGTGCTGGCGAACATGTCTCCCAGTGTCTGTTGGAAAGCAGACTGAACCAGGTTTTCTTAGAGCATTTTGCCTGTGCTTAGCTCCATTCCGTTTCTTTTTGTCCTAAAAAAACTCCCTAGTCCTTGCCGATGACAAGCATACCCATAACATGATGCAGCCACCACCATTCTTGAAAATATGAAGAGTGGTACTCAGTGAGGTTGTGTTGGATTTGCCCCAAACATAATACTTTGTATTCAGGACATAAAGTTAATTTCTATCCCACATTTCTTGCTGTTTTACTTGAGTGCCTTATTGCAAACAGGATGCATGTTTTGGAATATTTTTTTATGTACAGGCTTCCTTCTTTTCACTGTCATTTAGGTTAGTATTGTGAAGAAACTACAATGTACAACAGCCATTAAACTCTGTAACTGTTTTAAAGTCACCATTGAAATCCCTGAGCGGTTTAATTCCTCTCCGGCAACTGAGTTAGGAAGGACTCCTGTATCTTTGTAGTGACTGGATGTATTGATACACCATCCAAAGTGTAATTACTAATTCCACTATGCTCAAAGGGATATTCAATGTCTATTAATTTTTTTTCCATCTACTAATAGGTGCCCTTCTTTGCGAGGCATTGGAAAACCTCCCTGGACTTTGTTGTTGAATCTGTGTTTGAAATTAACTGCTCGACTGACGGACCTTACAGATAATTGTATATGTGGAGTACAAAGATGAGGTAGTCATTCAAAAATCATATTAAACACTATTATTGCACACAGAGTCCATGCAACTTATTATGTGACTTAAGCAAATGTTGCCATGACAAAGCCATATTATACTTATTGACTCAAGACATTTCAGCTTTTCATTTGTAATTCATTCGTAAAAAGATAATTCCACTTTGACATTATGAGGTAGTGTGTAGGCCAGTGACACAACATGTCAATATAAACCATTTGAAATTCAGGTTGTAACACAACAAAATGTGGAATACTTTCTGAAGGCTGTTTATTGTTGGTTAACACTTTTAATGCGGGATGGTTAGCCTAAAAAGGTTACCAATGTTTTTATTCGCAAAGAAATAAGAGGAGGAGAGGGACTGGTGTGGGAGAAAGAAAGAAAGCAAAAATATTTTAATTGCCACCCACTTTTGTATCAGATTATTGGACTGGCATGCTACTCTGTATATCATACTTCATTCATCACATCCAAGACCTTTAGAAGAGACATGATCAAACAGAATAGACTCAAGGCGTACACATGATCAGACAGACAAAGAAATTGGAATTGCTGAGAAATCTTCTTATCTTGTTTCTGATCTCACATTACTCCAACAAAATAGTCTGGCATTACAAAATAAAATTGAAGCGTGGTATTTACTGTGAGCTATCTCAACTCCCCGTTGAGGTGTCACTCTCTTGACGTGTCCATAATATTCAGACACCAACCAGGGATCTCAGATTTCAATGCTCTCACAGCAACCATGTTCAAAATGACATAACTAGAAACAAGTAGCCAGAAATAGATGTAGGCCTACAAGTAGTAACTGCATAGAAGAAGCTGCTAGTAGAAGTAGTAATAGCTACATGTAGAAGTAACAGTAGAAGTGGTAACTAGTGGTAGCTAGATTTGCTATCAAACTATGTTTGGTGTTCAAAAGGACAAGTTGAAGGTCTCCTTGTTTCTCAACACGGTGGCTAGCTTCCGTTTGAACTCTCACCTCTAGAACACCCTTTCCGAGACATTCCTTTAAGCCCCGTGTCAGCGATTATAGGGTGGCTTGTATTCCTCTGCGTGTGATTTGAAGCCTGGGTGACATTTACCAGTAGATTGACCCCCAGAAAGACCTATTTTATAACCTTACATGGCAGTCTTGAACCGCGTGTCGGCATGAATGATCTGATTCTGGGTTTGTTGGGCTGAAATAGTGTTTCTGGAAAAGGAGGGTTGAAGAGCGCACTGGTGGTGGTGAGTCATGGCTAAGGATTGTGTTATGGCAAGATAACATTGGTTTGATCTACGCTGAAAAAAAGATAAACACATTTACATTTCAGCAGACACTCATATCCAGAGGGACTTACAGTAGTGAGTCCATACATTTTCATTCGTACTGGTCCCCTGTGGGAATCAAACCCACAACCATGGCATTGAAAGTGCCATGCTCTACCAACTGAGACACATGGGACCTGCAACACGTAAAGTGTTGGTCCCAAGTTTCATGAGATGAAATAAAAGATCCCAGAAATGTTCCTTACGCACAAATTAGTTTACATCCCTTTTAGTGAGCATTTCTCCTTTGCCAAGATGATCCATCTACCTGACAGGTGTGGCATATCAACAGGTGCACCTTGTGATGGGGACAATAAAAGGCCACTCTAAAATGTGCAGTTTTGTCACACAACACAATGCCACAGATGTCTCAAGTTTTGAGGGAGTGGACAATTGGCATGCTGACTGCAAGAATGTCCACCAGAGCAGTTGCCAGAGAGTTGAATGTTCATTTCTCTACCATAAGCCACCTCCAACGTTGTTTTAGAGAATTTGGCAGTACATCCAACCGGCCTTACAACCGCAGACCAATGTATGGAGTCATGTGGGTGAGCGGTTTACTGATGTCAACGTTGTGAATAGAGTGCCCCATGGTGGGTGTGGGGTTATGGTATGGGCAGGCATAAGCTACGGACAACGAACACAATTGCATTTTATCGATGGCAATTTGAATGCACAGAAATACAGTGACAAGATCCTGAGGCCCATTCTGAGGCCCATTTTTAAAAAAGGTATATGTGACCAACAGATGCATAACTGTATTCCCAGTCATGTGAAATCCATAGAGTTGGGCCTAATGAAATTATTTCAATTGACTGATTTCCATATAAGGGAAACGGAAAGGGGGATACCTAGTCAGTTGTACAACTGAATGCATTCAACTGAAATGTGTCTTCCGCATTTAACCCAACCCCTCTGAATCAGATATATGAACTGTAACTCAGTAAAATCTTTGAAATTGTTGCATGTTGCGTTTATATTTTGGTTTAGTATATTTCTTGGGTAACACGGTAACTCAATACCTATAGGTTTGTCATTGCCTCAAAATGATTGGCCCCAGTGGCCTATAGTAATGGACTCATCGAACCTAATGTGGATTTCCCGTTTGTCTACCGATCGTTCAGAGTTCTGTTGACGTCTGACTGCCGACATTTTCGCACGATTCTACATGTAAAATTGTTTCGCAAAGTACTCTAGGCAGGCAAAAACTATTGGTGTATCCGAGCCCTAAAGTGGAGATAAGATAAGATCATATTCCCTAATTAACCAATTGCTCTTTTGAATTGAGACAACTGCTTTTGCACGATAGGCAGTATCTTTACACATGCATAACATTGATGATAATCATTTTACCATATCCTTGGTTTTATCTATGGATCTCTACAGACAAAGCAACATACATTACATTCTGGATGAAGTCATCACAATTGACTAAGGTTGTCCAAAGGCAGTATTATCACCTATGTCCCTTTGCTCAATAATTATCGTCCCTCCCTCCCTTTTTCTCTGTCTCTCTCTCGCTCTCTCTTTCTCTCTCTCTACTCTCTCTGCAAACAAAATGGCTTATCCGGTGTCCCATCTGAATGACATGGAGATAATTATCGAAGGAAGGCCTCATCGGAATTCACCAGAAGCCCTCTCTTTCTATGAGACAATGTTACTATTGTGCTAAAATCCCTGTCAGCTATTTTCATCATATCAGCAGCCAGATCTGGTTGTCACTGAATTCATAGCAGAGGGTAATTACCTTATACGCTCTGGAAAAATAGGGCGGCGGCAGTTAACAGCTTGAGTGAGATGGGTTTCTCGACAAACCAACCAACACCCTAGGGTTGTCTGGCAACTGAGGGAAGAGATGGAGAGATGGAGGGATGGAGAGAGAGAACGATGAGAAATACAGTTACAATCAGGGGGGAGAAAATGAGATGAAGAAAAATACTGTATGATTACTATTCTGTCCAATTAGTGTTTACTGCGAGGAAACAAAATGGCGGGCGGCGGCTGTGATGAGTGTGATTAAGTCGTAGTCCCTGAGCGAATTAGAAGTTGAGCCACTGTGCATTAGGTCGGATTGTGGATTTGGAATTGTGCAAATGACTTGTCGCTGTGTTCTGGTAGGAACAACATTGAGAATTTGTGCCATTTTATAGCAATGTTTGGAAACTGTGGACTCCAGAACAGTTTTAACGAGATACATTTCTCATGAAGTTCATGTACAGTATCTGTCATTAAAATGTTAATTACATGCAACGCTGGGACTGTGCTTTTTAGCAGTGATGTTTTTGACAGTTTGGTGGCTTGAACTGGGGCCCAAACTCTAGGCCCTACTCCTATTAGCATCCAAAGAGACACGAAAACAGCAATGGTGTTATATGTAATGATAACTGACCTTAAGCTATACAGAATCACCAGTGTTTGACTTAGACTGAAATAGGTGCCGGTACTCATTTTGGTTGGCAATTTAGGTGCAGGAGCTCCACAATAATTTCTATAAGAGGAACAGGAGCTCAAGCAGTAGATAATGTGAGGTGCCGGTACTCAGCTCCGGTAAGCTCCTGCCCAAGTCAGGCACTGAGAATCACAATAACATACCTTTATGGTTGAAGACAACAGCCTACATAATCTGTAGGCCTAATGTTCATTACAAAAACACAGAGGAATGATTCAGTCGATTCTATTTCCTCTCACCCTATCCATCACCATTCAGGTGAGACACCTTTTTAATGAATCTGGATCACACCAAATGATCACATTTATCATATAGACATGCGCAATTCGCCAAAGTGTTGTTTGAAATGGAAAGAGGGACTGACAGGAGACATATTCCCCCATCAATCGTGCCTCCACCCTGGGACTAGAATAGATTTGAGAAGTGCCGAATAATAATGTTTTGTTCTCCCCATAGACACATAGTTAATGAAACACGCTTTTGGAAATGTCATTTTGTAAAGTAGCATTTCATGCATGGAGTAGTCTGAGTGGTGCTTTATTCTCCTATTAACAAGCTGTACTGTATGTAGCTACTACAGAGGAAGACAATGAACAGCACAAGTAATCAAAATCGAACCAGGCTAACATTTAGTCATGCAAATAATGAGAGGACGCTTACATAAAAAGGTATGTTGATAACAGGACACAGAGCATTTATTATGTAGCAACCTCCAAGGTTGATTGGGTAGGAAAACATGGAACGATTGATCAGATTATTTGAAAATAATCACCAAAATGACATCTAGAACCTAAATAGCCTCAACAACACTACAGTAACTCCCGATATATCTATATCACAGCATTTAACCACTGTGACACTCTACACCCATCCCTCCCAAACGTCAATATAAATAGCCTATTCTCCACGTTCTATCAACTGGTGGCAGTATAAGGCAGTACAATCTTGTCATAAAGACTTCCTTGTTTTTTCATGGTGGTACCAACGATCCAACATTCCCCGGCCCTCTCGATCTTTCACGGCCCAATCAGAGCCTCCCATTCTGGAGGCGTGCCAGGTGAGAGAGTTGCTGAGTGACCAGCTAGGCAGAAGACCAACCAGTGTTTATTTAGTACTGAGAGAGAGAGAGAGAGAGAGAGAGAGAGAGAGAGAGAGAGAGAGAGAGAGAGAGAGAGAGAGAGAGAGAGAGAGAGAGAGAGAGAGAGAGAGAGAGAGAGAGAGAGAGAGAGAGAGAGAGAGAGAGAGAGAGAGAGAGAGAGAGAGAGAGACAGAGAGAGAGACAGAGACAGAGAGACATGGTTTGTTGGCAGGGAAGATGGCATCAGGGAGATTGATGAGGTTGCTGGATTTAATTACTTTTATTGGTGTTTTTGGCACAAGGTATGTTTTTAGGGAATACAAATCACAGGCGTTGCAGGATTCACAGGATGGGCTAATCTCTCTTCTTCTCACTCTAGTTTGTCAGTCATCATACCTGGAGAGAGACCATATGTAAGACATACGTTCCTCTCTAGGAGGTGTGGAAATATCAATGAAATACAAAGGTTTGGGAGAATTTCTTGACACGTTTTGTGTCTGTTTGAGGTGTCAGGATAGAATAAGCAGCTGTCCTTAAATTAACCCAATGTAGACCTTTATACAGTTTTAGCACAACATGATGTTGCCCAATAAAAACACAATGTAATATTAATATCTCTTTATGTAGACAGATGTTATGCCCAGTGAGTCAAAGGACAGATGTTGAGAGAGAGAGAGACACACCAAGGGAAAGAGAGAGAGACATGAAGAAAGAGAACGAGAGAGAGACAGAGACAGAGAGACATCAAGGGAGAGAGAGATAGAGAGAGAGAGAGAGAGAGAGAGAGAGAGAGAGAGAGACAGACAGACAGACAGACAGACAGACAGACAGACAGACAGACAGACAGACAGACAGACAGACAGACAGACAGACAGACAGACAGACAGACAGACGAGAGAGAGAGAGAGAGAGAGAGAGAGAGAGAGAGAGAGAGAGAGAGAGAGAGAGAGAGAGAGAGAGAGAGAGAGAGAGAGAGAGAGAGAGAGAGAGAGAGAGAGACAGAAAGACAGAAAGACAGAAAGACAGAGAAACAGAGAGGTATATTGCTGAAATGACCCCTATATGTTGGCAGGTAATTTTTGAGCCGTATTGTGCAGTTGCAACAGTGAAGGACCTCCTCAGGCTTCTCAGCTGGCAGGAGATAAAGGATAGCTACAGTAGAGGAAATGTCTGTCTGTGTGTGTGTGTGTGTGTGTCTGAGTGAGTGAGTTGGTCTAGAGAGCCTGTGTGTGTGTGTGTGTGTATGTGTCAGTGAGTGAGTTGGTCTAGAGAGCATGTGTGTTTGTGTGTGTGTGTGTGTGTGTGTGTGTGTGTGTGTGAGAGTGTGTTGGTCTAGAGAGCCTGTGTGTGTGTGTGTGTGTGTGTGCGTGCATGTGTGAGTTGGTCGAGAGCCATAACCTTCAGAAGACTGGTAATCACCCCCTTAGCTGTCGGTAGTTGAAGAGACACAGTACAGGAGGCTCTGTTGATGTGGTGATGACTGATGACAATAGGTGTTATTCTGAGGTGTGGTTTGGGAGGGGGGATTGTATGATTGTATCCACTACTAGATGAGTCTTGTTTATAGGAATGATGACATGGTGTGTGTGTGTGTGTCTGTTCTTCCGTTTGTGTGTGTGTGTGTTTGTATGAACTAACTATTCAGCACATTGTTTTTGATAAGACCGGACATGTGAGGTCTCTTAGGGGGGAGTAATGTAATGCAATGTTTTATTGACTCGATAGAGGATTGTGAAACTCCTGTCAGATGTGGAGAGGACGGGTAGAGACAAAGGAATGATGCACGAAGAGAGATAAATAAGAAATTGCCTTCTGTTTTCAGTGTTCATTTTCAGTGCTGCTGGAGTCAAAGCGTAAATTATTACTTCACATGAACATCCTGATGCCTTGAGGGCAGTTCACTACTTCCATTTTGAGGCAAACGTCCTCACTACCTTATCTTCCACCTTGCTCAGCTAGCATAACAAGTATGATGAAAATGTGGAAAGTCAGGGTTTATCAGGAAATAGGGATCCCCAACCCCCAATTCCAAACAAATGCATGAGATTATAGTGATATTTTTTTCGTTAAAGTGAAGAATTGACAGCAGGGAGAAAGAACTTCGAAGGAGACAACATGAAAAGTATTGAATATGTCACGTATTGATCAGGGAATTTGGCCTGTCTTAGTTTACATGTTCATCTCCTGCAAACAGTCAGACACACATATAGAGTACAGAACCAAAACAACCAAAAATGTGTCTCTGTCCTAATACTTTTGGACCTCAGCATACAGTGGGGGAAAAAAGTATTTAGTCAGCCACCAATTGTGCAAGTTCTCCCACTTAAAAAGATGAGAGAGGCCTGTAATTTTCATCATAGGTACACGTCAACTATGACAGACAAAATGAGAATTTTTTTTCCAGAAAATCACATTGTAGGATTTTTAATGAATTTATTTGCAAATGATGGTGGAAAATAAGTATTTGGTCAATAACAAAAGTTTCTCAATACTTTGTTATATACCCTTTGTTGGCAATGACACAGGTCAAACGTTTTCTGTAAGTCTCCATGCAGATCTCCTCTAGAGCAGTGATGTTTTGGGGCTGTCGCTGGGCAACACGGACTTTCAACTCCCTCCAAAGATTTTCTATGGGGTTGAGATCTGGAGACTGGCTAGGCCACTCCAGGACCTTGAAATGTTTCTTACGAAGCCACTCCTTCGTTGCCCGGGCGGTGTGTTTGGGATCATTGTCATGCTGAAAGACCCAGCCACGTTTCATCTTCAATGCCCTTGCTGATGGAAGGAGGTTTTCACTCAAAATCTCACGATACATGGCCCCATTCATTCTTTCCTTTACACGGATCAGTCGTCCTGGTCCCTTTGCAGAAAAACAGCCCCAAAGCTTCACAGTAGGTATGGTGTTCTTTGGATGCAACTCAGCATTCTTTGTCCTCCAAACACGACGAGTTGAGTTTTTACCAAAAAGTTATATTTTGGTTTCATCTGACCATATGACATTCTCCCAATCCTCTTCTGGATCATCCAAATGCCTCTAGCAAATTTCAGACGGGCCTGGACATGTACTGACTTAAGCAGTGGGACACGTCTGGCACTGCAGGATTTGAGTCCCTGGCGGCGTAGTGTGTTACTGATGGTAGGCTTTGTTACTTTGGTCCCAGCTCTCTGCAGGTCATTCACTAGGTCCCCCCGTGTGGTTCTGGGATTTTTGCTCACCGTTCTTGTGATCATTTTGACCCCACGGGGTGAGATCTTGCGTGGAGCCCCAGATTGAGGGAGATTATCAGTGGTCTTGTATGTCTTCCATTTCCTAATAATTGCTCCCACAGTTGATTTCTTCAAACCAAGCTGCTTACCTATTGCAGATTCAGTCTTCCCAGCCTGGTGCAGGTCTACAATTTTGTTTCTGGTGTCCTTTGACAGATCTTTTGTCTTGGCCATAGTGGAGTTTGGAGTGTGACTGTTTGAGGTTGTGGACAGGTGTCTTTTATACTGATAGCAAGTTCAAACAGGTGCCATTAATACAGGTATCGGGTGGAGGACAGAGGAGCCTCTTAAAGAAGTTACAGGTCTGTGAGAGCCAGAAATCTTGCTTGTTTGTAGGTGACCAAATACTTATTTTCCACCATAATTTGCTAATAAATTCATTAAAAATCCTACAATGTGATTTTCTGGATTTTTTTTCTCAATTTGTCTGTCATAGTTGACGTGTACCTATGATGAAAATTACAGTCCTCTCTCATGTTTTTAAGTGGGAGAACTTGCACAATTGGTGGCTGACTAAATTATTTTTTTCCCCCACCTGTTTAACTGCATAGTCATACTGCTTACTAAATATTGTTTGGTAAGGACAAAACATAGCATCCCTGAGGCATTACTGTTTTCAGTGCATCAGAAGCAATCTGCCTTGCTCAATACTGTCTGCCACCACGGACCTTTTATTTTCTCCTTGCAAAAGAATAGTCTGCGTCCCGAATGGTACCCTATTCAAATTTTTAAGTGCACTTGGCAACACTTGCCCCTGTGGACCCTGGTCAAAAGTAGTGCACTATATAGAGAGAGAATAGGGTGCAATTTGGCACATAGCCTAGTCCTGGGTTTCCATTAGCGATTAAACACTGCAAAAGAGGTAATTTGCAACAGATTTGTACCTCGAGGCCCTAACCATTGTCACCCAATTTCAGCTGTATTATTCTGCACCCCTAGAATCAAGTGACCTGTCCTCTGCCTCCTCTCCCTTTTCTTCTCACATTTCACTCTAAAGAGAGAGGGATAGATGTGGAGAGTCCTGTTTGGGAGTTATTTTGTCCTGGCTGGTGATTACAAAGGCCCCAGATAGTGTGTGTGTGAGTGTGTGTGGTGTGTCCAACTTGAAGTGGTCCTTTGGTTGATGGCGCCTCACAGGATGCCCTGCTCTCTCCAAGAAACGGGCAAGTTGTCCTGTCTTCAATAACATCCCTCCCCTGAGGAAAAGTCATTGGCATTTCTAGTTGTTTGTCTGCTCAGTTTTGAGGACTGCTACGTGTTCATCAGTCCCAGTTCTGTTCATTTTGACACTTTGCTGATACCTTGGTGTGTCTGGTTCCTGGAGAGGAAACGGGAAACTGAAATGGATCCCCCTGTAAGACAGTCATAGGTGTGTCTGTTTGATATTGAGTGTCGGGGACTGAACCTGGCAAGTGCACCGAAACATGAGGCAGATTGATGAGGCATTAAGTGATGTCATTTGGCACAAAATGGCCACCCTGCACCTGAGACTATTTCTCCCAGTTTCCCTAGTGAACACTGATTGATAGGTGTCACAGTGGTGGGAAGGTTCGTCCAGAATGCCGCCCATTATCCTGACTAGGAAGAGTTATTCGCCTCAACTTTAGTTTAGCGAAATGGAGGAGCGGGTCAGAGGTATTGAAATAATAAGCAACTGAATATAAAGTTGATATAAACTTTAAAGGCCTCAACTTATTACAAAGTTTCTATTGAATAACTTGAACTATGTTGATTTTTCTGTTAAAAGAAAGGTTCATGCCTTGTGGGTATATTTACTGACTGCTATTGAGAGCTACAAGACTGATTAATTGAATGCATGTTTCCAAATCCGAGAGACTAAGTTGTAATAGGTCAACAGGAATATTCCAGATACTTTGAGGGAAGAGGTCTTAAATTGTCAAAGTGTTCTTGTCCGAGCCAATTGAAGGATTAAGCTGGAGGGATCAAGGAGTGTGTGCATGCATGAATCAAAGGCCCTGTTCAAATACACACTCTCTGTTTGGATTTCAAATGAGTGGAGGCATCAACTACTTTGATAATGCATATAGATTTTTTTCTTCTACTTTCACTTTGCGTTTCAAGGACTTTTGCCGAAGTGTAAATATCACTTTGCTACACTTGCAAAAAATATTATAGTATATCTTACGTAATGGCAGATGACAGAGAAAAAATATGCTTTGCTTTTAGATGTCAGGTTCGCTCTTGAAGTGAAAAATATTTGTTTGCAGGTGAAGTTATTCTTTGATTTTGACAAGGCTGCGTTTCTGAAAAACATGTCCTGATCATAAATTAATCTGTTGACAACTGTACAGAGGCGTAGGCAGGAATTGCCATATGGCTGGGCCTGAGTAAAAGTGACTGGGCCAACATTTTCCAGCCAAAATACATCAGTCGTGTAGTCGTGGTGCATGGAGATGTGGGTATACTCTAATTTTGCCCCAACATTTCCCAAACGTCCTGTCTGGCGAATGAAAAGAGCCCTGTGTGAAAAATGCTATGAGAAACAGATGTAGGCTACTCGGAATGACCTAAAATCATGGCAATGCGAAATTCATCCATCATGATATCCAGAATTAAATAATAGGCCTAACCCTTATGGATGATATGTTAGGCTAGATAAGCACAGAGGTAAGAAAATGAACAGATTTCTGTGGTGGTGCGTTACATGAGAACGGGATACTCGAGGAGTTCCTACCCTTCATAGCACCTGAAAGCTTGGATGCTAGTCGCTGCTGATTCATCTCTGTATTGTGCGTTTTGCTAGAGGATATTTATTGGTTACAAAAAAAGGCGTTCAGATAGCACACTGGACGCTCTGGCCGAGGAGTAGGGTTGATCGGAGCGTTCAACGGCAGTCAAGCACACAAGCTACAGTGCCTTGCAAAAGTATTAATCCCCCTTGGCGTTTTATTTGTATTTTGTTGCATTACAACCTGTAATTTAAATTTATTTTTATTTGGATTTCATGTAATGGACATACACAAAATAGTCCAAATTGGTGAAGTGAAATGAAAAAAATAACTAAACAAAAAATTCGAAAAAATAAATTACGGAAAAGTATGTATTCACCCCCTTTTGCTATGAAGCCCCTAAATAAGATCTGGTGCAACCAATTACCTTCAGAAGTCACATAATTAGTTAAATAAAGTCCACATGTGTGCAATATAAGTGTCACATGAGCTGTCACATGATCTCAGTATAAATACACCTGTTCTGAAATGCCCCAGAGTCTGCAACACCACTAAGAAAGGGGCACCACCAAGCAAGCGGCACCATGAAGACCAAGGAGCTCTCCAAACATGTCAGGGACAAAGTTGTGGAGAAGTACAGATCAGGGTTGGGTTCCAATTTTTTTTTTGAAACTTTGAACATCCTATGAGTACCATTAAATCCATTATTAAAAAATTGAAAGAATATGGCACCACAAAAAACCTGCCAAGAGAGGCCCGCCCACCAAAAGATCCTACATCTGTAGGTAATTACTCTCTTAGTATCCTTAGGGTAAAAGTAAGAGAGAAACCGTTGTGAGTTTGCAGAGAGAGTAAAGCAAACAGTGAATTAGCTTACTTTGATTAATGTTCTTCTATGCTAAAGTCTTTCTTCTCCCTCTCATTCATTATCTCTCTCTCGTTCATTCTTTCTCCCTCTCCCTCCACCTCCCCCTCTCTCTTTCTTTCCTTCTCCCTCTCTCTCACTTTCTCCCTCACTCCCCCTTTTCACTCATCCCATCATTCTCTGTCCCTTCCTCTCTCCATCTTTCTCTCACTCACCCCCTTCAGCTCTCCTTCTAATCATTAGTTTGTGCCACTACACAGCTGCACCACGACATATCACATACAGTGCCTTGCAAAAGTATTCATCCCCCTTGGCGTTTTTCCTATTTTGTTGCATTACAACCTGTAATGTAAATTGATTTTTATTTGGATGTCATACAATGGACATACACAAAATAGTCCAAATTGGTGAAGTGAAATTAAAAAAATAACTTGTTTCAAAGAATTCTGAAAAATAAATAACAGTAAAGTGGTGCGTGCATATGTATTCACCCCCTTTGCTATGAAGCCCCTAAATAAGATCTGGTGCAACCAATTACCTTCAGAAGTCACATAATTAGTTAAATAAAGTCCACCTGTGTGCAGTCGAAGTGTCACATGATCTGTCACATGATCTCAGTATATATACACCTGTTCTGAAAGGTCCCCGAGTCTGCAACACCACTAAGCAAGGGGCACCACCAAGCAAGCGGCACCATGAAGACCAAGGAGCTCTCCAAACAGGTCAGGGACAAAGTTATGGAGAAGTACAGATCAGGGTTGGGTTATAAAAAAATATCTGAAACTTTGAACATCCCACGGAGCACCATTAAATCCATTGTTAAAAAATTTAAAGAATATGGCACCACAAAAAACCTGCCAAGAGAGGGCTGCTCACCAAAACTCACGGACCAGGCAAGGAGGGCAATAATCAGAGAGGCAACAAGGAGACCAAAGATAACCCTGAAGGAGCTGCAAAGCTCCACAGCGGAGATTGGCGGATCTGTCCATAGAACCACTTTAAGCCGTACACTCCACAGAGTGGCCAGAAAAAAGCAAACACGTTTGGTGTTCACCAAAAGCCATGTGGGAGACTCCCCAAACATATGGAAGAAGATACTCTGGTCATATGAGACTAAAATTGAGCTTTTTGGCCATCAAGGAACACGCTATGTCTGGCGCAATAGTTATGGGTGAATAGTTATGCACGCTCATGTTTTTTGTTTTTTTGTCTTATTTCTTGTTTGTTTCACAATGAAAAATATTTTGCATCTTCAAAGCGGTAGGCATGTTGTGTAAATCAAATGATACAAACCCCCCCAAAAATCCATTTTAATTCCAGTTGTAAGGCAACAAAATAGGAAAAATGCCAAGGGGGATGAATAATTTCGCAAACCACTGTAACTGGCTAACTTTGGCTAGCTACTTCCAGACACAAATGAGAGAACACCTCACTCTGACCATTTTACTCACCCTAGCAGAGCTAGTTAGGCTGTTTTCATGTTATCCAGAGCATTGGTGACTGTAACTGTGCTGCTGGCAACAATTTAATCACGCTTTTTTTGGTTTATTGACACTAGCCATATTCAACGGGTGTTGAGCATTTGTAAACTCATCAGTTATTCTGCGCTCTTGCACACTCAGACGAGAGTGCTCTGAAATCGGAGTAGATTGCCAGAATTAACAATGTTAATTGAAACGCACAATGACTATACCACTTAGCTAAGAATGACGTGAATAATCAAGTCAATAAACATTGGGTAGCTAGTTAGATAGCAGATAGTTAATATACTGCCTGGCAAGTTCGACGTATTAGTAGCCAACTATAACGTTAGGTAACTAGCTAACATACCGGTACATCCTGCTGTAATACTATGCGGTTCATAAGGATAGCGTAGATAACAAATTGGCAGCCAACATAACGTGTAACGTAACTTATTTGAAAAGTCATTACTTTATTACATTGCTCAACATTTTCTTAACATTTGTCATAATTAGTTAAATCAATGTATTTGTATCCGCTCTCGTCGGACTTCGGCTGCATATTTTACGCCATTTTCTTCAAATCTGAAAACGTTGTGTAGACATGCCCATTTTCTGAAGAATTGCATTATAGGCCCTAAAAGCACAGAAATAGTGTCCAGTACTTGTATACTTCGTATTTTGGCAAATTTAGTACAACATCCAGGAACTTTTGGCATACTAACTATATCCATATTATGACCAATAAGCATACTATATACTCAATTCATGTCACAAATAGTACGGTTAGTGCGGTTAGTATGAGTATTCGAACACAGCTCATGATTTCTCTATTGTACTACATAATTGACACGGTGTATACCTCCAATACACTACTTTGATACGCATCAGTGGGGATTAAGAAGTGAGTATATGCAATGCCCACTGAAAAAAAACATGAGTATCCCCTCACTGCCCGACATATCTAAGTGAAAATGAGTGCAATCACATTGTATCAGTGGAGACTGCTGAGGGGAGGACGACTCATAATAATGGCAGGAACAGAGCAAATGGAATGGCATCAAACACATAGAAACCATGAGTTTGATACCATTCCACTCTTTCCGCTCCAGCCATTACCACGAGCCCGTCCTCCCCAATTAAGGTGCCACCAACCTCCTGTGCATTACATCATTTAACACATAACACAGCAAATGTCCCTTGACAAACAAGCCCGTTATTATTGCCAATAGGCAGCGCAAGTGCACAACTACACAGCTACCGCTGACAAAACAGGCCGATTGTCTGAGTCCCACAGTAAACAAACATAATACAATACACAACATTTCTACCACCTACATAAAGTATTCAGAGAGAGAGAAGGAGAGAGAGAGAGAGCGAGAGAGAACAGAGAGAGAGAGAGAGAAAGAGAGAGAGAGGGAGAGAGAGAGCGAGAGAGAACGAGATTCTACAGCAGCAGACAAGTGCAGTGGGAAAATAGGAGAAAATATACTGTCACAAAATACGGATAATGAATGAAGCGTTCAGTTTGACAGTCCAACCTCATGAAATAAACAACATATTATCAGATCAGATCGACCACTCCCACTCAAAGGAGCGATCTACGAGCACAACAGGTGGATTCAGGACCATGGACAGCGCATCTGCCGGACAGCAGCTCGGCACTAGATTGGAATATGGACAAACAGCTTATTGCACTATTGCACAAGAAAGAATATAATGCCCTGAAAGTGTTTTCATTAAGCCCAAAAATGCACACTTTTTGTCATATGAAAACAGCCAAACACAATACAATGCACACACTTTAGACCTGTATCTCGAACTGTACGGCGGGCATGAAATGAATAGCTTACTTTGAATAAGCAAACGCTACTGTATAGGCATTCAGGCATGGAAACATAAAATCATTAACTATAATACCACGGAGGGTATGAATTAATAGCTCACTTGAATCAACAAACATAAACCTGGCCTACCAAGGCAGTCATGAAAACATGACATCATCATACATAGCCTAATATCACAGCGGGTATGAATACAATAGCTCACTGGAATCAAACACATACAGTGCCTTCAGAAAGTATTCATATCCCTTGACTTATTCCACATTTTGTTGTGTTACCTCTGAATTAAAAATTGATTAACTATGTTTTTTTTCTCTCTCACCCATCTACACATAATACCCAGTAATGACAAAGTGAAAAAAAGTTTTTTGATTTTTTTTCAAAGCTATTGAAAATGAAATACAACTTTTGACACTACCGGTCAAAAGTTTTAGAGCACCTACTCATTCAAGGTTTTTATTTATTTGTACTATTTTCTACATTGTAGAATAATAGTGAAGACATCAAAACTATGAAATAACACATATGGAATAATGTAGTAACCAAAAAAGTGTTATATATTTTATATTTGAGATTCTTCAAATAGCCACGCTTTGCTTTGATGACATGCATGGTGTACATGGTATACAGTGTATTCGGAAAGTATTCCGACCCCTTGACTTTTTCCACATTTTGTTACGTTACAGCCTTATTCTAAAATTGATAAAATAGTTTTATTTTCTCATCAATCTACACACAATACCCCATAATGACAAAGCAAAAACAGGTTTTTAGAAATGTTAGCTAAATAAATAAAAACCCGGAAATATCACATTTACGTAAGTATTTAGACCCTTTGCTCAGTACTTTGTTGAAGCACACTTGGTAGCGATTACAGCCCCAAGTCTTCATGGGTATGATGTTACAAACCTGAGCGCACTGGAGCAGGTTTTCAAGGATCTCTCTGTACTTTGCTCCATTCATCTTTCCCTCGATCCTGACTTGTCTCCCAGTCCCTGCCACCTAAAAACATCCCCACAGCATAATGCTGGTCACCCCCATGCTTCACCGTAGGGATGGTGCCAGGTTTCCTCCAGACCTGACTCTTGGCATTCAGGCCAAAGAGTTCAATCTTGGTTTCATCAGACCAGATAATCTTTTTTCTCATGGTCTGAGAGTCCTTTAGGTGCCTTTTTGACAAACTCCAAGTAGGCTGTCATGTGCCTTTTACTGAGGATTGGCCCAGCCAGAGCCCGGACTTGAACCCGATCAAACATCTCTGGAGAGATCTCAAAATAGCTGCTGCGACGCTCCCTATCCAACATGACCGAGCTTGAGAGGATCTGCAGAGAAGAATGGGAGAAACTCCCCAAATACAGGTGTGCCAAGCTTGTAGCGTCATACCCAAGAAGACTCAAGGCTGTGATCCCTGCCAAAGGTGCTTCAACAAAGTACTGAGTAAAGAGTCTGAATATTTAAGTAAATGTGATATTTCCGTTTTTTATTTTTAATACATTTGCAAACATTTCTAAAAACCAGTTTTTGCTTTGTCATTATGGGGCATTGTGTGTAGATTGATTAGGGGGAAAAAACAATTTAATCCATTTTAGAATAAGGCTGCAACGTAACAAAATGTGGAAAAAGTGAAGTGGTCTGAATACTTACTTAGTGTCGAGGTTGGAGGGAACAATAGTATTGAATACTGAACTGTAGTCAATGAACAGCATTCTCACATACTGTAGGTGTTCCTCTTGTCCTGATGTATTATGGCCGTGTGAATAGTGATGAAAATGGCATCTTCCATGGATCTGTTGGAGCGGTAGGTAAATTGGAGTGGGTCCAGTGTGCCTGGCATGCTGACCTTGATGTGGGAAATGATTTGAAAGAAAACAGTGTCCCTTGTCGAATTGTATTCCAGCCAATAAAACTGTCCATTCCACTTCCATGAGAAGTAGTAGTGGTACCATATGATTGCAATATAACCAATTAGATCCCTGGAACCTACTACTGCATTCTTCAACATTTCTGATTAGTCAGGAGACAACACAAACAACAAATCAAATTCATTCATTATTTTATTATATATATATATATCTATATATATACTGTGTGTATATATATATATATATATATATATATATATATATATATATATATATTTTTTTTTTTAAGCGATCCTGATTGGGTGGGCCAGTTCAATCTGGCCTGGCCCCACCATGGCTTCGCCTCTGCAACTGTATAAATGAACTGCAAAAATGATTATATATTCAGATTTTAAACCATATTCTCAATTTCTAGCTCTCAGCAGTTAGCAACCCATTTCACATATATCAAGCACACTTTTACAATATACTATCCCTTTGTTAGAAGAGATGTTATGCAAAGCGGGTAAGCATGAAAATCACCATCCATTATTTTGTGAAGTTTACACATTACCCTCTTCATGTCGCTATATAAAACTTCGTACGAACATGAAACATGAAGGATTTTGCCTGCTCATGCTTATGAATGAGGTTTTGAATGTGCAATAATGTTGTTCCTAGGAGATAAATAAAGCAATCTCCACTAATCGTTTTAATAAACCCCTTGGCTCAAGCACACTTCAGGAGTGGTAGCTACTCCTACGTATTGTACCCAGGCTTCATGTTGAGAGGAGCACTTGTACAAACACCACAGGGACTCTCACTATGGTTGAGAAAAGACAGCAGCCACTACATTCTATGCTTGTTATTTCTCTCATATACACCAACCTGAATCATTATGCAATAACTCGAAGAGCCATTTTCTCTGGCACTAACTGACCAGTCATTTAGGATATTATCCATTCGTTTTTGGATTCAAATCCTGCACTTTTAAGAGTCTACTAGGAATTTTAGAGCAGTGTGCCTTATTATGACAATTTAATATAGTCAGCTCACTATAGCAACCGAACATGATTCGTTAGTTGATTGATTGACTATTGATTGACCCATTGGAATGTCTCATCTACGATCTACGGTCCCCTCTATCCTGGGTAGGAACTGTTATGTTAGCTGATGAATGACTGTAAGGAGGCTTGTGATTTCATTACAGTATTGACTATAGCTTCTGGATCAACATAATCCACAAGTGTTAAGGACATTAGATGCAATTGCATTTTGATTGGGTTGATCCTCGTTGATGGACACCCATTCACCCAACCCTGGTTCATCCACCCCGACCACATGACTAATCCCTCTGTGTATCAATCAATTAGTGACCAGTTGAAACTAGTATTTCTCACATATACATTACCTCATGTACAACCATTTTAATGTATGTGAAGTTAACATGCTTGGATATTTCAGTTACCTGTATAGCTACAGTGCCTTCAGAAAGTACTCACATCCCTTGACTTTTTTCACATTTTGTTGTGTTATAAAGTGGGATTAGAATGGATTTCATTGTCATTTTCTGTCAACAATCTACACAAAATACTCTGTAATGTCAAAGTGGAAGAACAATTATAACATTTGTAATAAAATACAAATATATCTTGATTAGATAAGTATTCAACCCCCTGAGTCAATACATGTTAGAATCACTTTTGGCAGCCATTACAGCTGTGTCTTTCTGGGTAAGTCTCTAAGAGCTTTCCACACCTGGATTGTGCAGCATTTACCCATTATTATTTTCAAAATTCTTCAAGCTCTGTCAAATTGGTTGTTGATCATTGCTACATCACCACTTTCAGGTCTAGCCATAGATTTTCAATTAGATTGAAGTCAAAACTGTAACTCGGCCACTCAGGAACATGCACTGTCTTCTTGGTAAGCAACTCCAGTGTAGATTTGGCCTTGTGTTTTAGGTTATTATGTCTGGTGGAAAGCAGACAACCAGGTTGTCCTCTAGGATTTTGCCTCTGCTTAGCTCCATTCCCCAGTCCTTAACGATTACAAGCATACCCATAACATGATGCAGCCACCACTATGTTTGAAAATATGGAGAGTGGTACCCAGTAATGTATTTGCCCCAAACATAACACTTTTGTATTCTTTGTAGTGACAGGGTTTATTGATACACCATCCAAAGTGTAATTAATAACTTCAACATACTCAAAGGGATTTTCTGTCAGGCTTTTTTTACCCATCTTTTTGACCTTATTTTGCCAGGCAAGTTGACTGAGAACACATTCTCATTTACAGCAACAACCTGGGGAATAGTGGGGATGAATGAGCCAATTGGAAGCTGGGGATGATTAGGTGGCCATGATGGCCAGATTGGGAATTTAGCCAGGTCACCAGGGTTAACACCTCTACTCTTATGATAAGTGCCATTGGATCTTTAGTGACCACAGAGAGTCAGGACACCAGTTTAACATCCCATCCAAAGGACAGCACCCTACACAGGGCAATGTCCCCAATCACATTGGGATATTATTATTTTTTTGACCAGAAGAAAGAGTGCCTCCTACTGGCCTGACAAGACCACTTCCAGCAGCATGTGGTCTACCATCCAGGGACAGACCAGGACCAACCCTGCTTAGCTTCAGAGGCAAGCCAGCAGTGGGATGCAGGGTGGAAGTGGGGTGCACACTTCAATCTACCAATAGGTGCTCTTCTTTATGGCATTGGAAAACCTCCCTGGTCTTTGTGGTTAAATCTGTGTTTGAAATTCACTGCTCGACTGAGGGACCTTACAGATAATTGTATGTGTGGGGTACAGAGATGAGGTAGTCATTCAAATATCATGTTAAACCCTATTATTGCACACAGAGTGAGTCCATGCAATTTATTATGTGACTTGTTAAGCAAATGTTTACTCCTGAACTCATTTAGGCTTGCCATAACAAAGGGGTTGAATATTTATTGACTCAAGATCTTTTCATTTTTAATGAATAAAAAAACTAATTAAAAAAATAACATAATTCCACTTTGACATTATGGGGTATTGTGTGTAGGCCAGTGACAAAAAATCTCAATTTAATTTATTTTACATTCAGGCTGCAACACAACAAAATGTGTAAAAAGACAAGGCTTGTGAATACTTTCTGAAGGCACTTGATAAAACAACATGTTTGGCGTAATCGGCATTAAATCGGGGCATTATCACCAGCATTGATCTGCGGCCAATTTTAACCTCATTAAGCGGCTTCAGACGTTTCTAGCCCAAATTGTGAATCAGCAAAAAAAGTGTTGGGTGTGGGGAGGGAAAAACCAATCGCCGCCCGCTGCCCGCCATGATATTCACTCGTTTATGAATCCTCGGAGGGTGTAAAGGTTAAGAACTGTCATCAGATTAGCCATTGATTTCAATTAGTGCTGCCTGCACTAAACAACCTTTGTCTGTCTGCGATCACTGCTCGGGTATTGATTTGCCAGGCTTGTTCCATTACGTTTGATTGCTGCCGGGGCACTGTCAGTTCTGAGAACCTGATTACCGACTTTTCTCGCTCCCCCACATTTCCAACCACCCCTTTTTAGATAGATCCAGGAATAAAGGTGTATAAAGGTTGCTAATAAGGTTAGCCCACGCACTGCTTCCATATTGGTACTTTGAGAGGTCAAACGGAGATATTATGGCTGTGGTAAAGGAAACAAAATGGCTGCGAATGGCTCATTATGAACTGGGTACAGAGAGGCCTGGGTAACTGCAAACAGCACAGTCAGGTCAGACAATACACTATATACACTGGCTGACCAAGAGTAAGGGCACAATACAAAGAGTCTTACAGCAGTGTTATAATAGGACAGTAGTTAGTTCAATTACACCAGTTTGTGATTTCGAAACGCTTTCACAGATAATTCCGATTGCATGTAAAGATTTTGTTGTATTATTGAACAGCAAGGGTAAAACATTTCATAATTTCTCCGGGAGAAAATATACTGATTTCTTTTCCCATACAAACTGAAGTAAATTCATTGGGCCCCCACACTGATCTACAGTACATCAATATTTTAGCCTATTCCACCATAGTCTATACTCAGTGGCAGCCATGCTAGTACAGGGCATTAAAATTGGAACTGAGCCTCGTCTCAAAATAGCTGCATCGCTACAAATGTCATCACCCCTTCGCTTGCTTAAATTAAACGTGTTTCAGGCAATTAATGTCCTATAAATGCCTATTACCATCCTGACGCTTGGAAGTTATGGAGTTTCTTGAAACTTTTAAATTAGTTTATTGATCCTCTTTGTTCTACCTTGACCCCCTTATCTCATCGAAATATGTGTTTTCTTGAAAACATTTTTTATTTGTTATGCGACGGAAATTGGTTAATTGAATGTAATTGTAATTATTATTTACTTGTCTGATGTATTTATCTAAGTTAACGATAATTTTATTAAGTTCAGCAAATGGTAGATGTTATCTGTAGAAGTGTACATGAAATAATTTGTTTTTACTCTGTGATCTGTACCACAGTGTTACATACACCAAGTGAATCACTAATTAAGGCTTTAAGACTTCCAGCAAATGGTTTTTACATTGGCAGAACACTTTAGCGGAAGAGGATTTTTTTTTGTCAGACCACACTCCCACTCATTCCCCCAAAATAGAAGCATTACTGTCATTTATAAGTGTTCAAGGCTTCACACATTTCCTAGCCACCCAAAATCAATACTAGAAAGTTGCTAATTGGCCAGTAATTTTAGAATTTCCAGGTGGGCATTCAGAGAAGACAAGTTCTGTTTGTACTGTATAGAATTAATCAAGAGAATCTTCAATTTTCCTTTGATCGTTATTTAAGGACCCAAATAAAAAGGAATACTTCCTACATGGCTGCTCATTGTTGCCCGTTGTCAGGGTTGAGTGTAGAGGTGGTGTAGAATCAGGCGCAGGACACACAGAGGTTACGAACAGCGTCTTTAGTAAAGTCCAAAATGAGCCAAACACGGCAACAGGCTACAGGCGAACTTTACGCACAACAGTAAAGTATGCTAAGGCGCACAAAGTGCGGAACTCTCTCTCAAAACACAAAGAGAACAGAAAATGTCGAACTAGCACACAACGTGACACGGAAACAATTACACACAACACCTGGCCAAACTCAAGAGAACTAAATAGGACACCTAATAAACACTAATAAGGAACAGGTGTAGCAACACAGACAAAACCAATCAAACATAGAAACATAGAATGGTGGCAGCTAGTACTCCGGAGACGACGACCGCCGAAGCCTGCCCGAACATGGAGAAGGCGCAGCCTCGGCCGAAACCGTGACACCCGTTCACTGGGCTCTCATTTGAACTAATTATTTGCTAAAGAGAAGTCCGGGTGAGGCATGAAGAATATGAATCAATTACGATATTTCTCAGCTTTCGCTTTTGATAAAGAACAAGAAACCACTAATGAGCTAGTCTGGAATCCCTGGAATCGCTGGGAATCCATGGTGGGTCAGTGTCTTTTCTCTTCTGAGGTCTGGCATAACACAAAGAGACAGTTCAAAGCTCCTCCATAGCTCAAAGCCATTTAGTAGCCTCCAATCCCTTGCACAGATAAAGAGGACAGTAATTAAAATAGAGAGGGATAATCAGGTTTTTTGACATGTATCTTTTTATTTTATTCTCTGCAGGCCATGGCGTTGTAGAGGACAGAGGACGTTATCTAGATTCTAGGCTACTACTGTACTGTGTAACAATGCTGTTTTCCATTTTTGAGGCTGGGTGAAGGTGATTAAGATGATTACATTTCTAGGGTTACATGATTCCTCTTGTGTATAACTGTACTGGACAGTCCATGTCTTATACATCTAATGAATAAGGTCCTGCTTTGAAAGGCCTCCATGACAGAGGAGGATGCCACATACCTGTTACACCAGAGGACTGTCAGGTCCCCCGCTTAATCGATATCATTGCGACGATGGAAGAAATATGAATGTTTTTCCTCCATATTAAAAGTCCTCTCTGTAGCTCCCTTTGGAGGATTGTTTCACCCCTTCAACTCTGCGGAGGGAGAGTGGTTAGAATTCTGTGTGATAGATTACAAGGCTATAATCTCGCCTCTTGAAAGGCACACAGTGTGGTAGGGATGGGATGCCACGGTGGTAGATAAAAGGATCTTAATGTCTAGTGCATGGTGCTGATTTAAATATAAGCAATGCTAAAACACAAAGTAGACTAGAGAAGAGTTGAGGAATATTTAAACAATTCAAATATGAGCAATGCATAGCCAATCCCAATGCGACCAGTTTCGGCCCAGTTTGGGAAACATATTTGATATAAATGTGTTTTTTAAATATATGAATAAGACTAGGTTGGCTCTGTCTTATGGTTAAGTAATGAATTAATACTGAGTGTAGTTAATTACAATAAATGTAGTCCATGTTTTATGCACAAGGGTAAACAGAGGAGCAGATTATACAGTATATAAAAAATTAATCTAACTATAGTAGCTTTTTAGATATTTTTAGATCTTAGAGTTAGATCTTGATCCCCTGTAGCTCAGTTGGTAGAGTATGGCGCTTGCAACGCCAGGGTTGTGGGTTCGTTTCCCACAGGGGTCAGTATGAAAATGTATGCACTCACTAAGTATAAGTCGCTCTGGATAAGAGTGTCTGCTAAACGACTAAAATGTAAATGTAAATCATATTAATATACTGGCTCTATGTCTTAGGCACTGATTGAAGATTAAATTAACATTAACTAAAAATAGCTCTCTGTATTGTCTTAAGTCTTCACAAGGTTTTCACACACTGTTGCTGGTATTTTGGCCCATTCCTCCATGCAGATCTCCTCTAGAGCATTGATGTTTTGGGGCTGTCGCTGGGCAACACAGACTTTCAACTCCCTCCAAAGATTTTCTATGGGGTTGAGATCTGGAGACTGGCTAGGCCACTCCAGGACCTTGAAATGCTTCTTACGAAGCCACTCCTTCGTTGCCCGGGCGGTGTGTTTGGGATCATTGTCATGCTGAAAGACCCAGCCACGTTTCATCTTCAATGCCCTTGCTGATGGAAGGAGGTTTTCACTCAAAATCTCACGATACATGGCCCCATTCATTCTTTCCTTTACACGGATCAGTCGTCCTGGTCCCTTTGCAGAAAAACAGCCCCAAAGCATGATGTTTCCACCCCCATGCTTCACAGTAGGTATGGTGTTCTTTGGATGCAACTCAGCATTCTTTGTCCTCCAAACACGACGAGTTGAGTTTTTACCAAAAAGTTATATTTTGGTTTCATCTGACCATATGACATTCTCCCAATCCTCTTCTGGATCATCCAAATGCACTCTAGCAAACTTCAGACGGGCCTGGACATGTACTGGCTTAAGCAGGGGGACACGTCTGGCACTGCAGGATTTGAGTCCCTGGCGGCGTAGTGTGTTACTGATGGTAGGCTTTGTTACTTTGGTCCCAGCTCTCTGCAGGTCATTCACTAGGTCCCCCCGTGTGGTTCTGGGATTTTTGCTCACCGTTCTTGTGATCATTTTGACCCCACGGGGTGAGATCTTGCGTGGAGCCCCAGATTGAGGGAGATTATCAGTGGTCTTGTATGTCTTCCATTTCCTAATAATTGCTCCCACAGTTGATTTCTTCAAACCAAGCTGCTTACCTATTGCAGATTCAGTCTTCCCAGCCTGGTGCAGGTCTACAATTTTGTTTCTGGTGTCCTTTGACAGCTCTTTGGTCTTGGCCATAGTGGAGTTTGGAGTGTGACTGTTTGAGGTTGTGGACAGGTGTCTTTTATACTGATAACAAGTTCAAACAGGTGCCATTAATACAGGTAACGGGTGGAGGACAGAGGAGCCTCTTAAAGAAGTTACAGGTCTGTGAGAGCCAGAAATCTTGCTTGTTTGTAGGTGACCAAATACTTATTTTCCACCATAATTTGCTAATAAATTCATTCAAAATCCTACAATGTGATTTTCTGGATTTTTTTTCCTCAATTTGTCTGTCATAGTTGACGTGTACCTATGATGAAAATTACAGGCCTCTCTCATCTTTTTAAGTGGGAGAACTTGCACAATTGGTGGCTGACTAAATACTTTTTCCCCCACTGTAGTACAAGAGCCCTTTGGGCCCAGGTCAAAACTAGTGTACTAAATTGGGAATATGATGCCATTTGGGACTCAGATGAGGATTTCTAGGACTAGGAGATAAAGGAGGCCAGATTTACAGCATAAGCTTGCCAGTCCCAACTTTCAGCCTTTTTCAGTAGATCTGAAGGATTAGCTGACAGCTAACGCATCTGCTCAGACATGACTACATCTATGACTACATCTGTATGGAATCAATATCTCATACTTTTGTGAAATTGAATTTCGGAGCGAGTATGGAAGAGATGCTGAGCCGGGCCAGTTATTGGAGAACTTAGAGAATGTGATTTCACCCACAAAGGTGTTGGAAGAATGAAGGTTCTTGTGTCTTTTCATTATTTCTATCGCCTTATGAAAACATGCTTAGCATTTTAACTGGATAATCGCCTTTGTAAGAGATAGCATGCTAAACAGGTATTAATTGTTGAAAAACGATTCCATATGTTCCCTTGCTGTTCTTGACTAGGTATAGGTAGAGTATAGGCACTGTATTTTTTTAGATTATTCCAATACAATTTAGGCAACAGTACAATACAATAACACCTACATCATCACAAACTTCATACTGAATACTAATAGACCTGTATACCAAAACACATACTGTAACAGCCATTCCATTTCATGTTTTTGGATACAATTGTGCAGGTTCCAAAGACACACAAAATAGACAAGGAGTGCACATTCACATCTCTGAAAGATAAGCATTTGCGCTTTCTTTCCCCAGTAGGACAAAAACGACATGAGAATCCTCTCAGACTTCTAATCAGCGCAGTAGCTTTGCTCTCTGCATGGAAAACACTTGGGCAGAGAGATCTACTTGTAAGAAGAGTGGATTCTTAGATCATAGATACACATATGCTATCTTAATTTGATCACTCTCTCTGTTGTCGCAACGCAGGAAATGCAAACTTGTAGTGTATTCAAGGTTTAAAAAGGCTTCTAAAGTTTGTAATTTCCACTTTAAAATGTCAGACTTGATTTGCCCTCACAAAAAATGCATCAACCCCTCGAAAATGTCCATTAATTATAACCCACATAATAATTCAAAATTCCTGTTGTTGCAGGATTATTTTCCTGCTGTGAGAAACTGGTCAAATTAAGACATACTACGTCTGTAAAATACGCCTAATCAATACAATTATCAGCAAACTCTGAAGCATTGTTGCTATACAGTCTGTCGATGTTGATCCAGGTAGAGCCCCAGCATATGTTACAAAACATGCCAGCCAGCCTGTGAATAAATCTACTCTTGCCATGTCTTAGGGTCCTAGGCCTGCCTAGCTACACCTTAACCCAGTGTTTCCAAACCCTGGTCCTCACGTACCCCCAACTGTACACATTTTTATTGTAACCCGGGACAAGCAAACCTGATTCAACTTGTCAGCTAATCATCAAGCCCTCAAAGAGTTGAATGAGGTGTGTTTGTCAAGAGCTACAACAAAACGTTATACTGTTGGGGGTACTCGAGGACCAGGGTTGGGAAACACTGCCTTAACCTGTCTGAATGTGTGCTTTTAGCGTTGTATTTAATCATACATAATTTCTCTATCTCATTTGGGTTTTCTGAATACCAGTATACAATAGGAGAACAGGGCTATACATTTTGTTCAACAAGTGACTTAGTTTGACAACATTTGCCCTTGTAAATACATCTATAATGAATTCACATTGCACAAAAAATGTCCTTGCACAACCCCCCCTGTAAGTGCTAACCAACTGCTGATTTGTAATTCTAATACAAGGCGGAAAAAAGCAGGGTTGTTTTCTTGTGCGAGGTCTAGCTGGAGCAACTATGATTTAGTTTGCTCTGATACCTACCTCATTATAACGACAGCAGCTCTTGCAAAACAACAGTGAATACCGTCACCTAACTATTAACTCCAATTAGTAATTTCATGCAGACTTCTCAAGGCTATAACAGCCATATTCATATCAGAGCATCTAGATCCATTTAACCAGCAAAATCATCAACATACGCTCATACAATGTGTTACATACAGTGGGGAGAACAAGTATTTGATACACTGCCGATTTTGCAGGTTTTCCTACTTACAAAGCATGTAGAGGTCTTCAACTGTGAGAGACGGAATCTAAAACAAAAATCCAGAAAATCACATTGTATGATTTTTAAGTAATTAATTTGCATTTTATTGCATGACATAAGTATTTGATACATCAGAAAAGCAGAACTTACTATTTGGTACAGAAACCTTTGTTTGCAATTACAGAGATCATACGTTTCCTGTAGGTCTTGACCAGGTTTGCACACACTGCAGCAGGGATTTTGGCCCACTCCTCCATACAGACCTTCTCCAGATCCTTCAGGTTTCGGGGCTGTCGCTGGGCAATATGGACTTTCAGCTCCCTCCAAAGATTTTCTATTGGGTTCAGGTCTGGAGACTGGCTAGGCCACTCCAGGACCTTGAGATGCTTCTTACGGAGCCACTCCTTAGTTGCCCTGGCTGTGTGTTTCGGGTCGTTGTCATGCTGGAAGACCCAGCCACGACCTATCTTCAATGCTATTACTGAGGGAAGGAGGTTGTTGGCCAAGATCTCGCGATACATGGCCCCATCCATCCTCCCCTCAATACGGTGCAGTCGTCCTGTCCCCTTTGCAGAAAAGCATCCCCAAAGAATGATGTTTCCACCTCCATGCTTCACGGTTGGGATGGTGTTCTTGGGGTTGTACTCATCCTTCTTCTTCCTCCAAACACGGCGAGTGGAGTTTAGACCAAAAGCTCTATTTTTGTCTCATCAGACCACATGATCCACTCTGGATCATCCAGATGGTCATTGGCAAACTTCAGACGGGCCTGGACAAGCACTGGCTTGAGCAGGGGTACCTTGCGTGCACTGCAGGATTTTAATCCATGACGGCGAAGTGTGTTACTAATGGTTTTCTTTGAGACTGTGGTCCCAGCTTTCTTCAGGTCATTGACCAGGTCCTGCCGTGTAGTTCTGGGCTGATCCCTCACCTTCCTCATGATCATTGATGCCCCACAAGGTGAGATCTTGCATGGAGCCCCAGACCGAGGGTGATTGACCGTCATCTTGAACTTCTTCCATTTTCTAATAATTTCGCCAAAAGTTGTTGCCTTCTCACCAAGCTGCTTGCCTATTGTCCTGTAGCCCATCCCAGCCTTGTGCACGTCTACAATTTTATCCCTGATGTCCTTACACAGCTCTCTGGTCTTGGCCATTGTGGAGAGGTTGGAGTCTGTTTGATTGAGTGTGTGGACAGGTGTCTTTTATACAGGTCATGTGTTCAAACATGTGCAGTTAATACAGGTAATGAGTGGAGAACAGGAGGGCTTCTTAAAGAAAAACTAACAGGTCTGTGAGAGCCGGAATTCTTACTGGTTGGTAGGTGATCAAATACTTATGTCATGCAATAAAATGCAAATTAATTACTTAAAAATCATACAATGTGATTTTCTGGATTTTCTGGTCTCTCACAGTTGAAGTGTACCTATGATAAAAATTACAGACCTCTACATGCTTTGTAAGTAGGAAAACCTGCAAAATCGGCAGTGTATCAAATACTTGTTCTCCCCACTGTATGTAAGACAGGATAAAACAATGTTCTTCCCTTGCTCCTTTGGTCCCCGCTTGTCACAGAAATGATTATCTCTCACACTAATAGCATAAACAGTGGGGGTTCCCCGCTTCATTTGCTCAATGACGGAGGACAGTAATGCGCCTTATTCAATTTTCCAGCGTTTTGTACAGTACATTAAGGCTGCGGGTTGCGCTTCAGCCTCTTTATCAATGTTCTTGGACATTATGAAGGTCCACATTTGTAGTGTTAATGTCTTTATGATAAACTCTACCACCCTGTAAATCTTTAACCTTGTAAACTGGAGCAAAAATAAATCCAACATGTATTGGCATTCATCAATCCAATCTAATTCTGATGAACAATTTTTTATTACTGGATTACTATGTAACAACATATTACTGGAGTAGTCACACAGTTATTGCACAGGTACACGATCAACTGAATGTAAAGTATAAAATAAACGTAATGTAAAGGTATAAGATAAACTTAATGCAAAGGTAAAGGATAAACTTAATGTAAAGGTAAAAGATAAACTTTATGTAAAGTTATAAGAGAAACTTAATGTAAAGTTCTAAGAGAAACTTAATGTAAATGTATAAGATAAACTTAATGTAAAGTGTTACCCAATAGCATCATAGTTTTCACATGTTTTCATATGCTAATTAGGAACCATGGCAAGAAGCCTACATAGCTCTCAAGGCTTTTCACTGATGAATAAATGACAACAATTCTGCCGTTCCCTTCAAAATCCCCCGCAATACCTTCATTCACCCCCTTCCCCTCTTTCGCCTGTGAGTTGTGTGTGCAGCAAAGGGCCCATAATTGACTTCCTTCTTGTCTTATTAAAGGGGAACGCGCCAGGATAGATCCCCTGAGCCTTTCCTCTGGCCTTTATTAGAATCTTGAGCAAACACAAGCCACACAGAGACGGATAAACGGTTTTATACCTAGCCCTTTCCTGCAATCAAATGACCTAGTGGCCTCATGGGTGGAAGGTTATTCATATTTTTCATAACTTCATAATGAATAAACATAATATATAATTAAAATTCATTAAAAAACGCTGAAAATCTGGTGTTTCTATGTCAAAGAGTTTAGTTATATTTCAGTCTTATACAAAGTGTAATATTGGGATGCAAACTCAAAACTGAATACATTTCAACGCTATATCTGACATGGTACAGGTGTCTTCTTTTTTTAAGCCCATAACCACATGTGTGAGGTGTATACATTTGTTTCAAAGTAGATTTGTTTAGCCCCAGCAAGAAACACTCTGTGTGACCCTGATTTAGCCAACTGCAGTAAAAGGTTAATGGCTCCTCTTATCAAGGTGTTTTTATTTTCTCTGTTGTTCATTAAGGGTAAATACTGCTTGTGCATTATACGACAAGACTTAGAAGATGTTAATAGGACTCGTTATGTGAGAGATCAATGAATTATTGCAGTAAATTGACAGAAATAACAACAAACGTACAAACACTGCATTCCTTTCAGTTATATTATGCACATTGTCATTGATTCAATCATTAACTTCATTTTTGGGATGATAAATGCAATTACAATTGGATTTGTGGCTGTTTCACCCACATTATCTGTCAATGTTAAATCAAATATCAGCAGTTTTGAAGGCCTTATCGTGTCTTGGGTTAGTTGCTCCGTCTATCCTTCACATTAATCTCTCTGCCCCAAAATGAAGTCTAACTGTCATCCAAAATACTCAGCTCACATTTCATGTCAAGATTCGGAACTTGGGGCCTATTGTTCCTATCCAAAAACGTTGATTTTTGGAGCATTTTCTTTCTACTTCCTCCTTCTGTTCTCTTGTTCTGTCTTGAGGCTTCTTACAGTTTTTCTCAATTGCTAAAACACTAAACCCTATTGTCTGAACCAAATGCTCAGTTGCCTGAACCCACTGATTGAATCAATCACTCTTTTGGCAAAACCATAAGCACTTTTCACCTGTTTAGACATAACTTGCCAACACATTTTCATTGTGATGTACCCGTGCTGCATAATGGTGAGCACAGGTGACAAAAGTCAAACACAATTAGAGCACAGGTGTCACCACTTGAACACAACAACTCAAAATTGATCACACTTGTGGCTAATGATGTGAGGGAACATATACAGTAAGCCAGTTCAGAGAGCACTGGATAGAAATCTGAGAGGAAGAGTTCGTGTGAGAGGTGGTCGAGGTGGTCGAGGTGGTCGAGGTGGTCAGCGAAGACAAAGAACAGTAATATCTGATGAAATCAGAGCTACTGTGATTGACCATGTTCTTGTCCATGGTATGAGCATGAGGGAGGCTGGACAAAGGGTACAACCAAACATCAGTAGATTCACTGTGTCCACCATAATCCGAAGATTTAGAGAAGAGAACAGGTAATTACCTTTTTTTGACATTATAGTACAGTATGTAAATGTTGACAGCAATTACTGTATGACATACTATATACTGTACCACAGTATACTGTAAGTAAATATATGTTTCAGTACATCACTGTACCAATGTACTGTAGTATTGTAATGGAGGGTTGGTCTAACTGTTTGTAGGCCTAGTATTCCATGTATATTTTTTGTAACTCCATGTTCTCTTTTTGTAGAATTGAAAGACTGCCACATGGGGGTGGGAGGACAGGTATGTTCTCCCCACACCAAGAGACCCTAATTGTTGATATGGTCCGTGAGAACAATGCCATTAAACTGAGCGAAATTCAGCAGAAGATCATTGAGGACCATTTACATTTTGAGGGTATCAACAGTGTCAGCCTCTCTACTGTTGATCGTGTCCTCAAGCGCAACAGACTGCGCATGAAACAGCTATACAGAGTGCCCTTTGATCGCAACTCAGACAGAGTCAAAGAGCAAAGATTCCAGTATGTACAGGTTGGCATATATCCAGACACATTCAATGTTGATTACTATAAGTAGTGATTTACTGTAGTGGCCTAAATCACTTTTTCCGTATCACTTACAAAACTATATCTATTTCTACAGAGGGTTTTTCAACTGGATGCAATGGAAAGACCCCATCAATACATCTACATGGATGAAGCTGGGTTTAATCTCACCAAAAGGAGAAGGAGAGGCCGTAATGTGATTGGCCATCGGGCCATTGTTGGTGTTCCTGGGCAGCGTGGTGGCAATGTCACATTATGTGCTGCCATCAGCAATCATGTGGTTGTCCACCATCATGCCAACCTGGGGCCCTACAACACTCACCAGCTCCTCATTTTCCTCAATCACATGCGAGATGCTTTGTTAGGGCAGCAGGATGAGCATCCCATCTATGTTGATGTTTGGGACAATGTGAGTTTTCACAGAGCCCTCCAGGTTAGAGAGTGGTACAATATGAACCAAGGTTTTATCAATCTTTGCCTTCCACCGTACTCCCCTTTCCTAAACCCCATTGAGGAATTCTTCTCCTCATGGCGGTGGAAGGTATATGAACGCCAACCTTACACCAGGGTAAATCTCCTGCAAGCCATGGGACTTGCCTGTGGTGACATAGGTGTGGAGGCATGCCAAGCCTGGATACGGCATGCCAGGGTTTTTTTCCCCCGTTGCCTGGCCAGACAAAATGTGGCCTGTGATGTGGATGAAGTCCTGTGGCCTGACCCAGTACGGAGACATGATGCTGTGGCTGAGTAATGCACTTATTTGTATATTTTTGTACTTTATTTTTACATGGGCTTACTGTACACAAGTGGCAAACGCATAAGATTTCTGTTGTTTTTACAAGTGCTACATGTAAATGCACAAGATTTCTGTTTTGTTTTTTTGTACAAGTGCTAAATGCACAGTTTTTTTTTGTTTTGCAACATGCATTTAGCCTACAGTGAGCAATAAACATTTATTTCTCCAGCTTCATGTCCTGAGCATTGTGTTTTCTATTTTTCTACGTAGTGTTTAGTGACTGTTCAGTGGTGTTTTTTATTTTGATTGACTCGGGGCACGATTTGACAACATAGTTCAGTTTTGAGCACAGATTGAACTGTTTTGAGGTGAAAGTTTGGTTTTGCAAGAAGAGTCTGATGTTTTGTGAATGTAGCTTGAAAATGGGGTTTTGTGTTCACAGTTAAGAGAAAAGGAGAGCAGCTTTCAAGAAATGTGTCTTAGCAATCGAGAAAAACTGTAATGCAGCAGTGATTTGTGAGGTCCACAAACAAAGACAGGGTTGATGGACTCACAGCAGCCACCCTACTCTAACTTCCTTCTGGTTCAGTAAAGCGTGTTGGTTTAACAAGTTCATGACATCCAATGTTCAAGAATTTAATCCCTCCGGGGAGGCAACAGAAATATCAAAACCGTTCCCTGTTGCTGCCGTTGTGTGTGTCTTGCCTCACCCACACACACAGATGAGCGCATGCACGCACGCACTACAGCACTTCTCTGCCAACAGTAGAGAGGCAGTACAGTAAGCAATCTTAACTGAACCCCCCCCCCCCCCCCCCCCCCCTCCCCTCCAACGCTCTTGGCTGCGCTGGCTGATTTCTACTTCATGGGCCCTATTTAAAATAACGCTGACGTGCTAACAAATCTGACAATTAGCTCTTTTTCTGTTTTAATAACTCCGCTGCAGTAACAATGAGTTCATATTTCCTTCTACTCCACCACACGCTGAGGTGGAGGGTGGGGACCTGAAGAAGAAGACGGCCTTGGAGAAGAGTTAATATGTGCAATTACCACAGCTTCGCTCTTTGACAGGTGTTTTTTAAACATTGCCTGTGAGAAAGTCCCTATACATAGCAACGTACTGTACAGAACATGTCACCCACCACACTATTAGCAGTGCAAAGCCTTTCTACAGTGTCAGTGGCCATTGTTAACAATGTTTACTTTACATTTTAGTAATTTAACAGCCACTCTTATCCAGAGCGACTTACAGTAGTGAGTGCTTACAGTAGTGAGTGCATACCTTTTCATACTGGTCCCCCGTGTGAATCAAATCCACAACCCTGGCATTGCAAGTGCCATGCTCTACCAACTGAGCCACATGGGACCATATCTGATTTTCATGAAAGAGCAAGGGATCTTGTATTAACATGCCCTCAGCCTGGCCTACTGTGGAGGTATATTCTCTTTATGTACTGACTACTGGAGCCTAGTCATCCTTCCTTACATTCATTTGACTCCCTGTGCTACAGCAAATTTGTGTTTGCATTATCGTTGCGGATCTGGACTTCTGCGAGGGATTGCCGACAAAGGCATTCAATTATCTTGACGAGGGAATATTTAGTGTTCGTTGCAGACCCAGTTGAATGGACCGGGTCCTTTTGAAGAGAAATCCTTCACAAGTGGTGCTACTGTCTCTATGCCTCAGTGTCTCCTTGTGTGTCTGAATGCACCGTCTCCCCACTTGGTATTTTTATTAACTAAAATTAGGTTTCTGACACTCCGAATATAAGCAATAATTGAAAACCGTCTTCGAAGAGGTTTCTTGCAACGTTGTGCAAAAATGACTAGGTTGTAGGCCTACAGCGTCACTCTCTAACAAAAGGGTATTGTGCTAATGCATCTAAGCTACAAAAGGCACATTATAATATTTATGATTTTATCAAATTAGGCAGAGGCATGCCATTGGCTCTTGGCAACGGTTGCTGTGCTTCTTTCTTACTGACACGTGCTAATTTCTGTAATTGTGTGAACGGAACAAGACCATTAATGGGCATTCATTTTTAAAACAAATTAATATATTTTTTATGTAGTACCTTCCCCAATAAGATATTTGAATTTGTCAAATGTTCATTTCAGTTTATGTGACTGGGAGCACCCTCAGCCTAGCATATTCCACTTTATATCAAGTTACCCTACACCTGTATAGTTACACTGTAATTAGTCTAGTAATAACATGTTAATAACTGTGACTTTGTCATGAGGTTATGTTCACATTATGTGCATAATGCAGTAAACTATTGGTGAATATCTGATTTTCCATGCCACCTCCACATTTACAAAGGTAACTTTCCCATATATAGTCTTCAAATACTCAGTATAGTAACCATTCATAAGATACCAAGACCGAAGACCAAATAATACAACAAAAGAGCTCTGATGATACAACCGGGAGAGTACTTTTTCAAGGACAACATAAAACATATTTCATTTACAACACAGCCTCCTGTAGCTCAGTTGGTAGAGCATGGCGCTTGCAACGCCAGGGTGGTGTGTTAGATTCCCACGGGGGGCCAGTATGAAAAATGTATGCACTCACTAACTGTTAGTCGCACTGGATAAGAGCGTCTGCTAAATGACTTAAATGTTTTTAAAGTGTATATTAAAGGTATAAACTAATCCAATCCTAACAGATATTTCAATAGACGTCACACCCTCAAAGAGCCTGTGTTCGGTTTTGATGCTGAAAATAATTTATGAATAATATGCCAGTGCAACCTTGATGTGTTGGCCATGTAGATTGTTTCAAAGAGGGTTTTGAGCTAAAGCTCAGTTTTTTCTTTCTGAAGGCAATTTCGTTGTTAAGAATCTCCTCATCGACAAGCTAATAGTCAACAGTGTCAGTGTAGTTGTCGGGCTTGAGATAAAAGTAAGAGGACATGTAACTGGTCACTGGTGATGACTTCAGAATCACTCGGTCTCTGATATCCGTACTAGGTCATGTAAGGTGCTTAATGCAGTTGTATACCAGCATTGCCTGCAAATGTGTTACCCAAAAGTTAGGCTATACTTTACAAAGCGAGTGTTACCTAAATTACTTTTCATCAATGAATTCTCAACTTATGTCTTCAATCTTAATCAGCAAAGTGGTCCGTCAAGGAGCAGGAAAATCGTATCTTTCACACACAAGCAATAAAGCATGTCGACTAGTCTAGTGGCTGTATTAATATTGGCAGACGAAGGTGAAAGCGCTTTTGAGACTAAAGAAAAAAAAACGTCTCTCAAGAGTGTTATTGTCCGTGACAACTAATCTCTATGCATCTCTATGCATTATTAAGAGACTAAACCAGAGAATGATCGAGAGGAAGAAGAGAGAGAGAGAGAGAGAGAGAGAGAGAGAGAGAGAGAGAGAGAGAGAGAGCGAGAGAGAGAGAGAGAGAGAGATAGAGAGAGAGAGAGAGAGAGAGAGAGAGAGAGAGAGAGAGAGAGAGAGAGAGAGAGAGAGAGAGAGAGAGAGAGAGAGAGAGAGAGAGAGAGAGAGCGGAAGGAAGGAAGAAGAGATTCAAGCCGATGCAAGCCATGGCCCCATATTTTGATCTAGAGGACTTGTGTCAAAAGCGGTGACATAAATGATGTATCTCGCAGGGCCCATCAATAACTCCCAAAGAGCTCCTAATGGAGGTATAAAACTGGACAGATAAGAAGTTTGGCCAGGAGCATCCATAAATCACCGGCTCAGAATGACCTATATAAAAGTGGCCGTGACAGGCACACATAAATTACAAATGGATACTGTATTATAAGAAGTATTACTATTATTTTAATTTTCTAGGCACCATGGACACCTTGAGTACATATAATATATTAAATATTCGGATAAAGTGCTGCGGTTTACAGCACATTAGGGCAATGTGTCATGAGCCCTCTCACTCCACCGGGTTACCACCTTAATTTGTTTCCACTATCTTCCACTCTGCTCACCACTCTCTCTACTCAGCCTAACTAGCTCCACCTGTCCCTGCTCTGCTCTGCTCTATTACTCTGCCAGCTGCGCTGCATTACCCACTAACCTCTCCCAGTATTTAAAGCCCTGTCTTTCAGCTCTCCTTTGTCAGATCGTCTGCAAAGCTCACACCCGGAACCTGTATGCTCGCGCTTCTGGCTCACCCTTGTTTTGTGACCCCGGACCTGCCTGATTCTTGGATACTCTTCTGCCCCAGGAAAACCAGACCTGCTTTCTGCCATAACGACTCCTGACTACTCTTCGATCCCGGTAACTCTGACCAGCCTTCTGCCTTGCTACAACGTATTTGGATTTCCCTTGAACTGTACTTCTGCCTTGTTTCATCCGCCCCGTTGTGTCTGTGTTTCCCCCCCCAGGACTTCTGGACCACCCACCACCGGCGTCATAGGACGCATCGCTGCCACTGGGGGGGGGCACAGACCCAGCACATTGGACGGAATCCCTGTTATTCCCAGTAACCCCTGGAGCCTTCACTCACTCCCTACTTCCCTTTTCCCTTAAGTTTTAATAAACTTTCTGGTGTGACGCAATTGTGGTCCTCTGGTCGTCTGTCTGAACCGTGACAGTACGATCTGACCATCATGGACTCAGCGCACACTTCCCCCGACATGGAACCCGACGAACCTGAGCAACCCACCGCCATGCTACGCCTGGAACACACTGAGAGAGGGCTAGCCCGCATGAGCGGCGACATCACCTCTCTGCTTCAGGTCGGCCACCAACAGCATCAGCAGTTCCAGCAGCACCAGCAGCAGTTCCAGCAGCAGCAACAACAACTCGCCATGATCATCCAACTCCTCACCAACCTTACCCCAGCCACTCCGCCCACCGGCCCGTTTCCAGGCAGTCTGCCCACCAGCCCTGCCCCCGAGTTACCTGCCCCGGTCATTGCAGCCGCTGCTCCGGAACCCAAGATTGGAAACCCCGAGCGGTTCAACGGCGATTCAACCCAGGTCCGGCCATTCCTGACTAGCTGCCGACTTCAGTTCTCCTTGCAGCCAAGGACCTTCGCCACGGAGGGGGCTAAAGTTGGGTATGCCATCACTCACCTGACGGGCCGAGCTCGACTCTGGGGAACAGCAGAGTTCGAACGTCAAACCCCCGCATGTGCAACCTTCGACCTGTTTGCTGAGGAGATGCTGAAGGTGTTTGACCTGGATTCACCAACCGCGGAGGCGTCTCGTGAACTGTTCAGTATTCGACAAGGCAGACGTACAGTCGCAGACCATTCCATCGACTTCCGAACCCTGGCAAGACGAAGTTCTTGGAACACACCATCGTTGGTGGACGCGTTCTTCCATAGCTTGGCTGACTATATCAAGGACGAGTTGGTCTCCCATGAACTGCCTTCCACTCTTGATGAAGCCATCGCACTGACTGTCCGGATCGACAGAAGGATACAGACCCGTCGTCGTGAGAGGGGGCGCCAAGGTCCACCAACTACCGGCATTCGGAGAGATCCGACTGGGCTCCTGTCATCTACTGCCACTCACCCAAGTCAGCTTGATCAGTCTGAGCCTATGGAGATTGGGCGAGCCTCTCTCACTCCTGCAGAGCGCCAGCGCCGCTTCACCTCAAACCTCTGCCTCTATTGTGGAGGTGGTGGACATCGTGTGGTAACCTGCCCTTTAAAAGCCGAAGCTCACCGGGCATAGGGGGAGTCCGGTTGAGCTCAATGACCATCCAGTCCTCCGACCGCAAACCCCTGCTGCAAGTTCACCTCCGCCTCTCTGACTCAACTCACACCCTGGCTGCTCTGGTGGATTCTGGCGCCGAAGCCAACATAATGGACATCAAGCTGGCACGCCAACTGGGACTGGAGAACCTCCGTTTGACACCTCCTATTCCTGCCCGGGCACTGGACGGACACTTACTCGGATCGGTCACTCATGTCACGGCCCCGGTCTCGATGGGTCTGTCCGGAAACCATCAAGAAACTATCCAGTTTCACCTGCTCCCCTCTCCAGGCCAACCCCTCATCCTGGGTTACCCATGGCTCCGCCGGCACAACCCTCAGCTCGACTGGGTGACCGGGGTGATCAGGGAGTGGGGAGAGGACTGCCACCGAACCTGCCTGCTTGCTGCCGCACTACCCCCTCGGCCAGTACCTACTAACTCCGCTCCTGACCTCTCCAATGTCCCAGAATGCTACCATGGTCTCAGAGAAGTGTTTAACAAAGCAAGAGCCACATCTCTGCCCCCTCACCGACCGTACGACTGTGCCATCGACCTCCTCCCTGGAACAGCCCCTCCAAAGGGCCGTCTTTATTCGTTGTCTGCTCCTGAAAGAAGGTCCATGGAGGACTACATCAATGACTCTCTGTCCGCAGGATTAATCCGTTCATCTTCATCTCCTGCTGGTGCTGGCTTCTTCTTTGTGGGGAAGAGGGACGGATCTCTTCGCCCCTGCATCGACTACAGGGGACTCAACGACATCACAGTGAAAAACCGTTACCCTCTGCCTCTGCTCACCTCTGCTTTTGAGTTGCTCCAGGGAGCCACTGTTTTTACCAAGTTGGATCTCAGAAACGCTTACCACCTAGTGCGGATCCGGGAGGGAGATGAATGGAAAACCGCATTCAATACACCAACAGGCCACTACGAGTATTTGGTTATGCCTTTTGGCCTCACCAATGCTCCTGCTGTGTTCCAGGCTCTAGTGAATGATGTACTGCGGGACATGTTAAACAAGTTTGTCTTCGTTTACCTGGATGACATCTTAATCTACTCCAGAAACCTGTCTGAACACACCCGCCATGTCCAGCAAGTCCTTCATCGTCTTCTGGAGAATTCCCTCTACGCCAAGGCAGAGAAATGTGAGTTTCACGTCAAGACAGTGGCCTTCCTGGGGTACATAGTGGCAGAGGGAAGTATCCAAATGGATCCTGCCAAAGTATCAGCAGTCACTTCATGGCCAGTTCCGGAGAACAGAAAGAAGCTGCAACAGTTTCTGGGGTTTGCTAACTTCTATAGAAAGTTTATCCGGAACTACAGTACCGTTGCTGCCCCTCTCACTGCTCTAACCAGCACCAAGCAACCCTTCACCTGGACCCCAGCAGCCGACAAAGCCTTCAGTACCCTCAAGGTAAGGTTCACCTCCGCTCCCATCCTCCAGATGCCTGATGTGGACCGGCAATTCATTGTGGAGGTGGACGCCTCGGATGTGGGAGTTGGTGCTGTGATTTCTCAGTGGGCTGCGGAGGATAGGAAGCTCCATCCCTGTGCCTTTTTCTCACGTCGGTTGTCCCCCTCTGAGTGCAATTACGACATAGGGAACCGAGAGCTGCTGGCTGTGAAGCTTGCCTTGGAGGAGTGGCGTCACTGGCTGGAGGGGTCCACCATTCCATTTCTCGTTTGGACCGATCATAAGAACTTGGAGTACATCCGCACGGCCAAACGGTTGAACTCCAGGCAGTCCCGCTGGGCCCTGTTCTTCACCAGGTTTAATTTCACTCTGTCATACCGGCCTGGATCACGCAACACCAAGCCAGACGCCCTCTCCCGTCAATTCCAGAAGGATGACACCCCCTCCAAGGATCCTGTGTCGATTCTGCCAAGTCCCTGCATCGTAGCAGCTCTGACCTGGGCTGTTGAGGAACAGGTGCTGGAAGCTCTCCGTAACCAGCCAGGTCCCAGCACTTGCCCCGCTGACCGCCTTTTTGTCCCCGAAAACCTGAGGTCCCAGGTCGTTCAGTGGGGACATGACTCCCGCCTAGCTTGTCACCCTGGCTCCACCCGCACTTACAACCTGCTCGCCCAGAGGTTCTGGTGGTCCTCTCTGAGAAAGGATGTACGGGAATTCGTCCAAGCCTGCCCCATCTGCAACCAACACAAGTCGTCCTGCCAGCCCCCAGCCGGATTGCTGCAGCCCCTGCCTGTGCCCAGACGTCCCTGGTCTCACATCGCCCTTGACTTTGTCACGGGGCTGCCCCCTTCAAGTGGCATGACCGTCATTCTCACCATAGTTGACCGATTCAGCAAGATGGCACACTTCATTCCCCTCCCCAAGCTCCCAACCGCCAAGGAGACCGCCCAGGTGGTCCTGGAACACGTCTTCCGGATCCACGGACTGCCAAAGGATGTAGTTTCTGACCGTGGTCCACAATTCTCCTCCGCTTTTTGGAAGGAGTTCTGTCACCTGCTGGGAGCCACAGTCAGTCTGACTTCCGGATTCCATCCCCAATCCAATGGGCAGTCAGAGCGGGCAAATCAGGAGCTCGAGAAGGCACTGCGATGCATGACTTCACGCAACCCCCACTCCTGGTCGCAGCAATTGACATGGGTGGAGTACGCACACAATTCTCTGACCTGCTCTGCCATCGGTATGTCCCCTTTCCAATGTGTTTATGGATACCAGCCTCCTCTATTTGCCAGCCAGGAAGGGGAGGTTACTTGCCCATCTGCACTTGCTTTTGCCCGTCGATGTCGCCGCACCTGGTCACAAGCCCGAGCCACACTCCTCAGATCCGTTGCCAGCTACACTACCGGGGCCAACCGTCGGAGAATTCCTGCTCCCACCTACCATGTTGGTCAAAGGGTGTGGTTGTCATCGAAGAACCTGCCACTCAGGGTGGAGTCGCAAAAGCTGGCACCTCGGTTCATTGGCCCATTCCCTATCATAAGAGTGATTAGCCCAACTGCTGTCCGGCTCCAACTGCCTAATTCCTTGAGGGTGCACCCCACTTTCCATGTGTCTAAGATTAAGCCCATTCATGAGAGTCCGCTGGTCCCTGCTGCGCCTTGTCCTCCTCCTCCACAGCTCGTCGATGGTGGTCTGGTTTACACCGTCCGCCGCCTGCTTCGGTCCAGACGGAGGGGTAGGGGTCTCCAGTACCTCATTGACTGGGAGGGCTATGGACCTGAGGAAAGGACCTGGGTGCCAGCTAGTCGGATTGTGGATAGGACTCTCATCACCGCCTTCCACCAACGGCATCCTGATCAACCTGCAATCCGTAGGGGCCGCCCCAGAGGGGTCCCTAACCGTCCTGCCCGCTCGGCTTCCTGTCCTGTGCCTGATCCTGTCTCGGGACCTGTCCCATCTCCCGACCACGGCCCTCCGGCTTCCTCCGAGGATGAGGACGTTCACTCGGACCGTTCGGAGGAGTTCTAGCCCTCCTCCGGCTCCCCTCCTCCCGCCCGGCGTGGTGTTGCTCTTGGGACTTCTGGGGCCGTCCCTTGGGGGGGGGGTTCTGTCATGAGCCCTCTCACTCCACCGGGTTACCACCTTAATTTGTTTCCACTATCTTCCACTCTGCTCACCACTCTCTCTACTCAGCCTAACTAGCTCCACCTGTCCCTGCTCTGCTCTGCTCTATTACTCTGCCAGCTGCGCTGCATTACCCACTAACCTCTCCCAGTATTTAAAGCCCTGTCTTTCAGCTCTCCTTTGTCAGATCGTCTGCAAAGCTCACACCCGGAACCTGTTTGCTCGCGCTTCTGGCTCACCCTTGTTTTGTGACCCCGGACCTGCCTGATTCTTGGATACTCTTCTGCCCCAGGAAAACCAGACCTGCTTTCTGCCATAACGACTCCTGACTACTCTTCGATCCCGGTAACTCTGACCAGCCTTCTGCCTTGCTACAACGTATTTGGATTTCCCTTGAACTGTACTTCTGCCTTGTTTCATCCGCCCCGTTGTGTCTGTGTTTCCCCCCCCAGGACTTCTGGACCACCCACCACCGGCGTCATAGGACGCATCGCTGCCACTGGGGGGGGGCACAGACCCAGCACATTGGACGGAATCCCTGTTATTCCCAGTAACCCCTGGAGCCTTCACTCACTCCCTACTTCCCTTTTCCCTTAAGTTTTAATAAACTTTCTGGTGTGACGCAATTGTGGTCCTCTGGTCGTCTGTCTGAACCGTGACACAATGTGATTTACAGTACAGAGTCAATATTGTCAGCAATTGAGGCTTATGCTATAGTGATTGATTTGTCCTATTAATATCAACACTAAAGTTTTCATTTATGGTGTCAGATACCTGTTTTTGCATGACCATTATCTCTGGGCAACTTCCTTGAACAACTATATGTCTGGTTTACCAAATACCAAATATCCTTTGTACAAGGTTTTTTAACTAACTAAACTAACTAAGTAACTAACTAACTTACTAACTAATCCCTGTTGTTTACGTGTGACTGTACTTGTTTGATTAATCAGCCAATACAGTTTGATGAGTGAGGAACAGAAACATTTCCATCATGACCTTGAAAAGATAATGACTTTGCGGTTTAGAGTTGAATCCCTGGGGGATACTCCATTTTGGGGCTCCAACCCTATTTGACATATGAGGTATATTATCACCTACCTCTTCAATATAACAAGAAAATGACCTTTCAACATAACATAGAGTTGGAGATGAGAATGAACTCATCGAAGATGAATTGCAAAACCATGTACACTGCCTTCGTACATCAAACTTCACATCTTGCCTCAAGCCACCTTTCCAAACCCCAGACAAAATTATGTCTGAATCTCCACTGTAGAGCCAAACATGGAATGAATGCCATTTGTGATGAAATTCTACATGATCGGTTTGATCTCACAGTGCATTACTTCCCTGTTCTTTTAATCTTTCATCAGCATCAACCTCTTGAAAAGCTCCAACTGTACTGTCCCAATCACTATTACTGTAATGAAGAATGCTCCAGCTGCCCCATTTATAACTAGAGCCTAGCCTACATCAGCAGTATGGAACCGAGTCAGACAGTAGTTGCAGTGAAGCCTTTAATGCTTCCTACTCCTGAATAAATGTCTGTTTTTAGGTAGCAAGGCTCATTTCCCAAAGACGTCAGGTAGAACGTTTTGGATGGTCCAAAACTTCTAACAACCCTCTCTTCCCCATTCAACGCATGATAAGATGTCTGGGATTTGCAGGAAATTCAGCTGAACTGCAAACTTGCATCATTTCCCCGTCCTCTAGCATAGGCCCGGTAATCAAGTGAAACTGGTTGAGACAGCTCTTCCACCTTGCATTGCTAACAGAGCTGAATGAAAGAGTTCTGGCCACTGACTGGTGGGTGAAGTAGTTTGTCCCGTTCTGTAACAAGTTCTGTCCAACGCTTGAGCAATGGGAAAGGCAGCTGCCTTTGCCTCACTCACCACAGAGAATGAGAGAGATGGAGAGACTGAATGAGTGAGAGGGAGAATGAGAAGAGAGAGAAGGAATGACAGACAGAGAGAGAGAACAAGACATAACACTAGAGAGAGAGAGTTAAAGAGACAGAGCAAGAGAAAGGATGAGAGCGAGAGAGAGTAAAAGAGAGAGAGAGAGACAGAGAGAGAGAGAGAGAGAGAGAGAGAGAGAGAGAGAAAAAGAGAGTGCAAGAGAGATAGTGCATGAGAGCTGAAAATCATTTAAAGCTAAATGCCAACTAAGAATAGACTTTGAATCAATCAAGCACAGCTGTCTGGCAGCAGAACTAATATGTCCCTTAGAAAGCAACGCCTTCCCCCAAAGTCTGCAGCCTGGGCCGGACATAATGTTTTCACAGCACATCGCTGAAATATTAGCACTGTTAAAAGACAAACATTTTTCTACTTCTTGAGATTCACTTTTGTGAACCATGTAAAATGCAATAACAAATTAGGTATTTCTGAAGAAGATAATTACTTTCGAAACGATGAAATGGTCAATAAACAGAACATCTCTGAAATATTAGCAGTCAAAGCACATTCTTTTTTACTCCTTCTACTTCACATAATATCCTACACAAATGGGGATTAAGTATCACTAGAGAAGAGTATGACTTCAGCAACAATGAATTGGTCGATAAAAGACGAGAACATTGTGTTTCGTCGATTCCTGTTGCCTTTTAGCATGCCTTCAAGCATGTTTTCACCAGATAAAAATACCTTGATGAAAATAACTTCCTAACACATTATATTTTTGACCACTTATAAAGAACATGACATTTATCATGCAGCAACTACATTGAAATTGTCCCTCCAAACAGCTCCCCTGCCTTTGTACCAGTATATCAGTTACTGGTCTTGTGTTCTTGCTTTGATTTAACAACCCAGAGCTGCTAGCTTCCTATCTCCTGAGAGTTAGAGTGACCTGTCTTGATTCTAAGCCTGTGTGATGGACTCTCTATACCCCTTCTCTCCAACAAAAAGGTCAATTTAAACCTTAAAAGCTAGATGGAGTCCTGCAGCTTTGCACATTTCTCAGATGTATTTTGTGGAATACAGGTCTAGTTTCTCAGCACTTACAGCTATTGAGAAAGAAGCCACAAGAAGTCCTGGAGTCTGGACACAGTGACCTGGTATGACATCTCTGTTATGTGTCAAATAATGAGGAATTCTCATGTGCTGAGGTTAACGCTATTAGTTCATTGCATGCATGAAGCCATGAACATTCAAGACAACAAAGTCTGGTCCTTAACTTGTAGAAATACACTTTTTGTATGTACAGTGGGGAGAACAAGTATTTGATACACTGCCGATTTTGCAGGTTTTCCTACTTACAAAGCATGTAGAGGTCTGTAATTTTTATCATAGGTACACTTCAACTGTGAGAGACGGAATTTAAAACAAAAATCCAGAAAATCACATTGTATGATTTTTAAGTAATTCATTTGCATTTTATTGCATGACATAAGTATTTGATACATCAGAAAAGCAGAACTTAATATTTGGTACAGAAACCTTTGTTTGCAATTACAGAGATCATACGTTTCCTGTAGGTCTTGACCAGGTTTGCACACACTGCAGCAGGGATTTTGGCCCACTCCTCCATACAGACCTTCTCCAGATCCTTCAGGTTTCGGGGCTGTCGCTGGGCAATACGGACTTTCAGCTCCCTCCAAAGATTTTCTATTGGGTTCAGGTCTGGAGACTGGCTAGGCCACTCCAGGACCTTGAGATGCTTCTTACGGAGCCACTCCTTAATTGCCCTGGCTGTGTGTTTCGGGTCGTTGTCATGCTGGAAGACCCAGCCACGACCCATCTTCAATGCTCTTACTGAGGGAAGTAGGTTGTTGGCCAAGATCTCGCGATACATGGCCCCATCCATCCTCCCCTCAAAACAGTGCAGTCGTCCTGTCCCCTTTGCAGAAAAGCATCCCCAAAGAATGATGTTTCCACCTCCATGCTTCACGGTTGGGATGGTGTTCTTGCGGTTGTACTCATCCTTCTTCTTCCTCCAAACACGGCGAGTAGAGTTTAGACCAAAAAGCTCTATTTTTGTCTCATCAGACCACATGACCTTCTCCCATTCCTCCTCTGGATCATCCAGATGGTCATTGGCAAACTTCAGACGGGCCTGGACATGCGCTGGCTTGAGCAGGGGGACCTTGCGTGCGCTGCAGGATTTTAATCCATGACGGCGTAGTGTGTTACTAATGGTTTTCTTTGAGACTGTGGTCCCAGCTCTCTTCAGGTCATTGACCAGGCCCTGCCGTGTAGTTCTGGGCTGATCCCTCACCTTCCTCATGATCATTGATGCCCCATGAGGTGAGATCTTGCATGGAGCCCCAGACCGAGGGTGATTGACCGTCATCTTGAACTTCTTCCATTTTCTAATAATTGTGCCAACTGTTGTTGCCTTCTCACCGAGCTGCTTGCCTATTGTCCTGTAGCCCATCCCAGCCTTGTGCAGGTCTACAATTTTATCCCTTATGTCCTTACACAGCTCTCTGGTCTTGGCCATTGTGGAGAGGTTGGAGTCTGTTTGATTGAGTGTGTGGACAGGTGTCTTTTATACAGGTAACGAGTTCAAACAGGTGCAGTTAATACAGGTAATGAGTGGAGAACAGGAGGGCTTCTTAAAGAAAAACTAACAGGTCTGTGAGAGCCAGAATTCTTACTGGTTGATAGGTGATCAAATACTTATGTCATGCAATAAAATGCAAATTAATTACTTAAAAATCATACAATGTGATTTTCTGGATTTTTGTTTTAGATTCCGTCTCTCACAGTTGAAGTGTACCTATGATAAAAATTACAGACCTCTACATGCTTTGTAAGTAGGAAAACCTGCAAAACCGGCAGTGTATCAAATACTTGTTCTCCCCACTGTATCTTTCAAATAGCTATATAGAGTTTTACAAAGAATACTTAAGCCTCCTTCCACTTGTGCTTGTGAAAAGCTCATCGCTGCCAACAATGATATAATGGATATCAAGTGAAACTCAGGCTCGCAAAAATCCCCATGTCCCCATTTATCACTCTAAATCATTTCCTGCAGATTTCTCAAGACCACATTTATTGAATGCATCTATCTTTCTCTCGCTGGAGCCGCAGACAGAAACCGATGATCCTGTGTAGCTCAGTTGGTAGAGCATGGCGCTTACAATGCCAGGGTTGTGGGTTCGATTCCCACGGGGCACCAGTATGAAAACATGTATGCACTCACTAACTGTAAGTCGCTCTGGATAAGAGCGTCTGCTAAATGACAAAAAATGTAAATGGTCAGGAGCCTGGAGATTTAAGGACTACCCTAGCCCCACAGAGCAAGGTTGACAATTCTTCTAAATGGTAACCACTGTTCATCTCAGGCACACATTTTGCCAGCACACACACACATGGCTTGAGAGACAAAAGTTAAATGGCTGTATATTCAACTCTGTTGACTGGAGTGCTTGAGATCAAGGCTTGTCTTTAGTGTTGTGAAATGTTAAGTGCTTAGTACAAATCAAAGACATGTCCTGTAGCCTTACTGTAGTAACACAGATGTATGTAAACTGTTGACAAAACTGCAAATTCCAGCTCATCAAACATTGATTACATTTTGCTAACTTTAGGTATCCATGAATAGTTGTGACAGGTTGATACCAGTTCAGAAACAACACCTGTGATGCTATGCTTTGTAATTTAAAGTCTGTTTTAAGATAGTGCTTAACACAGCACTGTGCCTGGAGTCTCAATCTCAACCACTAAATGGGTTAAAGAGATTACCATTTGCACAATTTAAGATATTAACTATGCCCCCTCAGTGTTGTGTAGCTTAAAATGACTGAAAATGTATTCCGCCATTATGCATGAGTGCAACCCCCCCCCCCCCCCCCCCCTCTCTACCCCCCTCCATAGAAATTGCTTCCTGCTTTTGCATGTGACCAGCCAAGAGGTTGCGACCCTCATTAAAAGATGGAGTCGGAGAAGCGGAGAGGGACTTTTTTTTTTGATTGCTGAATAGACTGCAGCCGAATTAGAATAACGCTTTGAAAAAGGTTTGTATGTTGAGCTGGCTGCTGCTGCTGGCTGCTGAGAAAATGTTTCCTGTTTCGCCCGCAGTACCATTTCTATACGTAATCACCTAGCTCATGAAAATTGCAAAGGTAGCGGTGAATTATTTAAAATGCCTAGCGATGAAAATTATGTGTTGCATGGTGTCATAACTATCCATGGTGGTCCAGAGTAGACGTGCGAGTCAAAAAAGCGAGGAAAGTAGATAAAAAGAAATCTTGGTAACTGATTTTTCTTTGTCATTCATTTATAGTGCTCACATTTGATATTCCTCTGTTCTCAATATTTATTTATTGGTACTCTAGGGGCTTTCTTAAACCCAGCCAGGGTACTGTAGGACTCGAGAAGAGATGGAACGAGGAGAGAGTGAATGGAATAAGAAGTCGGAATAAAAACATATATGCATATTTTACATTGCAAAAATATGGGTTACTATATACGTTTCCTAAGGGTTATTCATGTCCAAGATCATTTACCATAGATACACTACAAATATGTTGTTTTTATCTCATTATAACATATTCATTAAAAGTCTAAGAGTTTATTGTTTTCTTTCTGCTGGCCAAAGAGGAAGCACAGTCATTAGGAGAGAAAATATTGAAAATAGTTTGGTGTTTAACACCTGGGGGGTTCTGGACTGATATGAGATGATTAACTGCAATCTTAATGTAATCTTTCATGTTTTCCACCAACACACTGCTCTTCACTGTAATACAACCTTGTGCAGTAAGTTAAAAAGCAGTTAGGAGTCGAGCAAGGAGTAAATTAAAACGATGTTTCATATTGTGTTAGTGCAGATATATAGGTTATTAACAACGAGAGTAATGATGCAACGTTTTATGATATAAGGTAATGGCTATATTGTGTAATCACAACAGCTATCAAACCAAGCCAGGCATGCATTAACTACGGGTTGATTCAAGCAATATTTATTTGTAATGAGCTCATGAAGCATTATTGGTCATAAAACTGTTCATATCTAACCCAGTGGGGGTTATTGTGCTTTTTGAGTCATGCTGAGGTCCTCATAATGATGGTGGCTTATGAGGTCGGTCTTTATAATGCTGGTGGTTGATGAGGTCCTTATAAATACATATTAATCACTGAAATATGAATCACTTTCTGTCTGCGACAACTGGGAAGAGGATGGAATTGGAATCTGGTATTTTAATGAAGTTACAGTACAGGCTAAACATGTACATGACCACTGCAGCAGAGGGGAAGTACTGTAGGTCTTGGATTTGGTTCCCCTAGCAAACTTTTTCCTTTCATTCCTTTTTCCTTTCATTCAATGCAACTAACAACTCACAACCAAATAAGTAAATTCATTATAATTCACAATTATGTCTTTAAATACAGTAATGGGGTTTGGCCAGGAGAATAAGTGTGATGACATTATACTTCAACACAGATATGTAATTAGGCAATGACCTTTTAATGCTGTCTGGTGATTTTAACTGTTGTTTTCTTCCACCGAAAATCTATTCTAGTCAACTCACTGCAACTACGGTGATTTGCTTTTCCCTCAGATCTAGTCACTAAGCCCAGGGTAGCAATTGGCCTCACATAATCACTGCCTCATGGGTGTAGCCTTCACAGCATTTATATGCAGATTGCTTGTTAAACATTTGATGGCCGCATACTACCAGTGCCTTGGCAATTTCCCAAACCCCCTAATGTCAAATGCAGTGTTTGTTTTTAAACTGAGCCGTCCCCAATTCCAGAGTATCTTTTTTTCTTAAAGAAATCTTTAATTACCTTTCTATAACTACCTAAAAATATGAACAAACTTTGTCAACTCCCGTCACCTTTTCCCCTGCTTCATTAGTCAGTATTTCACTGCCCGAGTGTCAATGGCACATTTGCAGGCTTTAATTAATTTGGCTTTTTATGATAATAAGACACCTGAAATATTATCGGTGACATAATCCATTTAAACAATGACCCTACAGTGATGTATGTCTCATTCCAAAGTCTTTATGATGAGCCATTTTCCATGCAATATACGATCCGAGGGTGTGTATGTGTTATGAATAACCATCCATCTCATTCCCATTTAAAAAGCCAGTTCCCCAGCTGTATTCTCAAATATATTTGAATACTGCAATGGATGAATAAGAGGTAAATATTGTGCATAATGGCTCATATTTCATGGCAACCCTGCAAAATATTAATGTCTGTATACCGAGGTGTTGCCATGCCGTGCACATCAATACTGGTAGTCAACAAGCAAGCAATCATATTTCTTGAAGATATATAAACACAGTCGTTTCTGTGACAGGCCTGCTGTTTTACATTGTTTTTACCTAAGGTTTAATTTTGGCTGCTACATGACGGTTATTTTTCCAAGTTTTGCAGAATGATGATTGTTCAAAACAAATATTACGTTTCCCCATTTGCCCTTTAAATGTAGATCGTACAGTGAGGCAAAAAAGTATTTGATCCCCTGCTGATTTTGTTTGTTTGCCCACTGACAAAGACATGATCAGTCTATAATTTTAATGGTAGGTTTATTTGAACAGTGAGAGACAGAACAGCAAAAAAAAAATCCAGAAAAAACCCATGTCAAAAATGTTATAAATTGATTTGCATTTTAATGAGGGAAATAAGTATTTGACCCCCTCTCAATCAGAAAGGTTTCTGGCTCCCAGGTGTCTTTTATACAGGTAACGAGCTGAGATTAGGAGCACACTCTTAAAGGGAGTGCTCCTAATCTCAGTTTGTTACCTGTATAAAAGACACCTGTCCACAGAAGCAATCAATCAATTAGATTCCAAACGGCCAAGACCAAAGAGCTCTCCAAGGATGTCAGGGACAAGATTGTAGACCTACACAAGGCTGGAATGGGCTACAAGACCATCGCCAAGCAGCTTGGTGAGAAGGTGACAACAGTTGGTGCGATTATTTGCAAATGGAAGAAACACAAAAGAACTGTCAATCTCCCTCGGCCTGGGGCCTCATGCAAGATCTCACCTCGTGGAGTTGCAATGATCATGAGAACGGTGCGGAATCAGCCCAGAACTACGCGGGAGGATCTTGTCAATGATCTCAAGGCAGCTGGGACCATAGTCACCAAGAAAACAATTGGTAAGACACTACGCCGTGAAGGACTGAAATCCTGCAGCACCCACAAGGTCACCCTGCTCAAGAAAGCACATATACATGCTGAAGTTTGCCAATGAACATCTGAATGATTCAGAGGAGAACTGGGTGAAAGTATTGAAAGTGTTGTGGTCAGATGAGACCAAAATCGAGCTCTTTGCCATCAACTCAACTCGCTGTGTTTGGAGGAGGAGGAATGCTGCCTATGACCCCAAGAACACCATCCCCACTGTCAAACATGGAGGTGGAAACATTATGCTTTGGGGGTGTTTTTCTGCTTAGGGGACAGGACAACTTCACCCCATCAAAGGGACGATGGACGGGGCCATGAACCGTCAAATCTTGGGTGAGAACCTCCTTCCCTCAGCCAGGGCATTGAAAATGGGTCGTGGATGGGTATTCCAGCATGACAATGACCCAAAACACACGGCCAAGGCAACAAAGGAGTGGCTTAAGAAGAAGCACATTAAGGTCCTGGAGTTGCCTAGCCAGTCTCCAGACCTTAACCCCATAGAAAATATGTGGAGGGAGCTGAAGGTTCAAGTTGCCAAATGTCAGCCTCGAAACCTTAATGACTTGGAGAAGATCTGCAAAGAGGAGTGGGACAAAATCCCTCCTGAGCAAACCTGGTGGCCAACTACAAGAAACGTCTGACTTCTGTGATTGCCAACAAGGGTTTTGCCACCAAGTACTAAGTCATGTTCTGCAGAGGGGTCAAATACTTATTTCCCTCATTAAAATGCAAATCAATTGATAACATTTTTGACATGCATTTTTCTGGATTTTTTTGTTGTTATTCTGTCTCTCACTGTTCAAATAAACATACCATTAAAATTATAGACTGATCATGTCTTTGTCAGTGGGCAAACGTCCAAAATCAGCAGGGGATCAATTACTTTTTTCCCTCACTGTATCCATTATCATCTGAATGTCTAAAAGTATGACGTTTTAGGTACTCAATGGCATATAGTGATTGACTTGGAAACACTATTATGTCATAACTTGCAATAAAGTATAACTGCCTTTTCTGTGATGCAGATCCTTCAGGTCTTAAACACAGTTGATCAACTCAAACCTCCGCTAGTTTACATTTTAGTCATTTAGCAGACACTCTTATCCAGAGCGACTTACAGTTAGTGAGTGCATACATTTTCATACTGGCCCCCCACGGGAAACAAACCCACAACCCTGGCATTGCAAGCACCATGCTCTACCAACTGAGCTACACAGGGCTGGTTGTTGCAACATGTAGGTTGTAGCACCATTAAGCACACTGCAGATTCTAAGAATACTAAAATAACAGCTTTAAACCAAGTGTACAGCTTTTGCTCTATTCCAAGTTCTCTCAAATTCAAGTCTGTCGACACCTGTGTTTTGTCAAGGTGTCAGACACACAGAAAGCTGCATTTTCTACCTCCTCATTACCCATCATCCTTTGCTTCCTTAGCTCCTTCTCAACCCCCGCGTTACAAAACAAAACAACAACCTCGATCCGACACAACCCTATTTAGACTGCCACAGTGAAATACGCACTGACACAGGTTTGGCATCTTGCCCTTCCAACCAATTTGATTAAATATAATCTCATTGTCCTGGGCTAATGAATGCTAGCGCAATATCAGTCACCTTTGTCCAATAAACACTACAGCCAGCTAGAGGAACATGATCTCTTGAAAATGCATCCAATCTGATGATATATCAGCCAAACATAATGATTGATTGACTGTTTCACTCACTAAAGCCCTTTTATAAAGCCATAGATTGCCGAGCCGCCATCTTAGCCAAAACCACGATTCCCGCCGATAAATCGTCCATGCCGATAGGGCGACTATTTAATCATAAATATGTATAGTGAACTCAATCACTCAGCATGTCATATATACACCACTGTCCTGGCCAACAATTTAAGTCTGCGTAAACAAATGTGTTATTTATTTAGGTTCATGTGAGGGTGTGAAGGCGTTTGCGGTGTGAAATGTAATGGTCAGCTGTTTTCAGGTGATTTGTTTTTCTACTGTGTGTGTTTTGGGCCATGTTAATATGGCAAGTGTGTACGAGCCATTTCCATGATTGAAAATGTTTATGTTATATCCCTACTAGAAATAGAACACTTTGTTATTTTCCTTTGAGGAACACGGTTTCTTCCATCATGTATGCACTGCAGTATGTGTATCTAGCATGTTAGTTTTTCAGATGATTTGGTAGTAAACTAAAGCTAAAATGCATTTAATATGTACAGAGCTATGTCCACTTTTGGGAATAAACACATTACCAACACATTGACATTTCCCAACCACAAACTCTCTGAGTGAATACATTTGGAGGAGCATGGCCATGAAGATCCCCAGGAGACCCAGTACTACTGCCCCTTCATGAAACCCAAGGAAACCCCAAGTGAGTGGATCCATGTGTATTGGTAACAGCCTGACTGGGTCTGGGCTAGATAGTTTACAGTCACAGAGCCGTGGAGCTGGGTGCTGCGATGCAAAACAAATCATGAGATCTCTCTACAGGCTACTAGCATTTTTCATCTCTTAAAGACATGATGCATTAAACCTGAACGTTACATGTTGACAACCTTGCAGGGTAAACAGGTGGCATAGTCAGCATCATTCCTCCCTTAGACATTAATATTGATACATCCACTTGTTCTATTAATTGAGTTAATGTGAAATTACACAGTCAAAACATTGAGGGATAATTTTGTGATTGTTTCTCACATGGGTGGTCAAAGAGGGACTAAAGGTGAGAATGTAGTGACGGCAACAATAATATTCGACTTGCTTCTCTGTGCAATTATTCAGCAACGCATCACAACAGGGGATAACTGCTAATAGTTCGTGAGAAGCAAGACACATCTCTTATTAAACGTTTTTCTCAGACTGGCAGTACAAGAACAGCGACCGTGTTGCAATTAAATTCTGGCCCGCACCTCATATTAGTGCTTAATTAAATTTTTCACAATTATATCATTTGCAAACTCTTCCCCGGGTCAAAGTTGTCAGGGTGGCGAGGGGGTAGAAACTTAAAGACATCATTATCTCGGATACACTAATAATTATACTCTCAGTCTGGTGACTCTGATCAGATGTGAGGTCAATTACAAATATACCTATTTGCATAGAGGTGCATGCAGTAGAGGATGCATATTCAACCTGACGAATCACGACATTGCTACCCTGCTGCATAAAATCCTCCATTGAACACGTTTGGTACATCATAATAGGAGGTGGTGTGTGTATGGACCAACTTGGCATATTAGCTCAGTTTTGGTTTTAGTCAATACATTTTTTTATTTTATTTAAAGGCTTTTTAAAGACTAGTTTTCGATCGCCTCAATGTAAATATGGACTCCTGCACAATCTTCATTTGTTGTAAATAAACTTCAAGGCCCTGGTATTTCAAGGATCTGTTGTGTGCAGGGTCTTCCTATCAGATTATCTATGACCTCGGCGTTGGATATCCTCACTCCATTCATATGCGGGTTGAAGCTCTTGGATCATGATCCATTGATCTGCTGGTTTAAGAACAGCCAGTGGTCATCAAAAATAAAGATGTGACTCTTTCAGCTCTAACATGGCACTGAAACACTGTCACAGTGTGTAGAATAGCGGACCCAGAGTTGCCAATGGAGGTGATAGGTGGGAATGAGGAGGACCCGTGGTTGTAGAGAAAATAGTATATGATATATTGCAAATTTGGGATTTTCAGGAAACATGGCTTTGCTTGAAAAACAGTTGTCCATAGCAGCAACATTCAGGATACAAGAAACTCACAAAAATGAAAGATGATGGCGAGTCTAAAGCTCAGCCCCTCAATTAGCTATTCAAAATATTGCCTAGTCAGATCATCATTAATCTGTTCCAGCTGGCTGATAGGCCTTATTAGGTGCATACTGTTAAGTGTAGCACAGAGAATTTTCAACCAACCTTTAATTGGCGATACTTCCTCAATTCCCAACTTGGAAGACAACATGTCTTCTAAACTTCCATGGCTAGTTTCAAGGGGTTCGTTTGAATTTACAAAATACAATTATTTATTTTGCTCCATGAAGTAAACCAACAATGTGTACGCCACCATCTTATCTATTTCAAATCTTCTCGCATTGTTCAAGACAGGCGAGTGTCATCATTACATGCGGCACATTGGGGTGTACACCCACCCGTTGCTATCAATGAGAAAAGATTGGAAATAGACAAGATGGCGGCGTACATATTGTTGGATTACATCATGGAGCAAAACATGTATTTTATTTAATAACGGGGCAATTTCTAAATTCAGACGAAGTCACTGCAACTAGACAACATCACCTACAGTTGAAGTTGGAAGTTTACATGCACTTAGGTTGGAGTCAAACTATACATTTACATTTTAGTCATTTAGCAGACACTCTTATCCAGAGCGACTTACAGTTAGTGAATACATATTTTTTTATACTGGCCCCCCGTGGGAATCGAACCCACAACCATGGCGTTGCAAACACCATGCTCTATCAACTGAGCTACATCCCTGCCGGCCATTGCCTCCCCTACCCTGGACGACGCTGGGCCAATTGTGCGCCGCCCATGAGTCTCCTGGTCACGGCCGGCTGCGACAGAGCCTGGATTCGAACCAGGATCTCTAGTGGCACAGTTAGCACTGCGATGCAGTGCCTTAGACCACTGCGCCACTCAGGCGCATAGTTTTGGCATGTCGGTTAGGACATCTACTTTGTGCATTACATTTTTCCAACAATTATTTACAGACAGATTATTTCACTTATAATTCACTGCATCACAATTCCAGTGGGTCAGAAGTTTACATACATTAAGTTGACTGTGCCTTTAAACACAGCTTTAGAAGCTTCTGATAGCCTAATTGACATAATTTTGTGATGAGTGTGATAGGAGTCAGGCGCAGGAGAGTAATACGCATCCAAAGAGTTTATTCCGTCGATAAACAGTTGCGCAAGCATGCGACAACAACACTCAGGCACAGGGGAAAATACTACCCTGGCAACAACAAGGTAAGGGTAGCTCAATCGAGCTACACACAACTCACAACAAACAATCACCCACACAGACAAGGAAGCAGAGGGAACACTTATACAATGACTAATTGGGGATAAGGACCAGGTGTGTGTGATTAATTAGACAAGACAAGTGGAGTGATGATAAATGGATCGGCAGCAGCTAGTAAGCCGGTGACGACGAACGCCGAAACCTGCCCGAACAAGGAGGGAGGCAGCCTCGGCGGAAGTCATGACAGTACCCCCTCCCTTGACGCGCGGCTCCAGCAGCGTGCCGACCCCGGCCTCGGGGACGGCCAGGAGGACGCGGAGCAGGGCAGGATGGCGACGGTGGAAATCCCGTAACATGGAGGGATCGAGGATATCCCTCACCGGGACCCAGCACCGTTCCTCCGGACCGTACCCCTCCCACTCCACGAGGTACTGAAGGCCCCCCACCCGACGCCTCGAATCCAGGATGGAACGGACCGAGTACGCCGGGGCCCCCTCGATGTCCAGAGGAGGTGGAGGGACCTCCTGGAGCGGACCAGCTACTACCGGCCTGAGGAGAGACACATGAAACGAGGGGTTAATATGGTAATCAGGAGGAAGTAATAACCTATATGTGACCTCGTTGACTCTCAGGACTTTAAATGGCCCCACAAACCGCGGGCTCAGCTTCCGGCAGGGCAGGCGGAGGGGCAGATTCCGGGTCGAGAGCCAGACCTGATCCCCCGGTACAAAGACGGGGGCCTCACTGCGGTGGCGGTCAGCGTTGGCCTTCTGACGACACACGGCACATTGGAGGTGAACGTGGGCAGCATCCCACGTCTCCTCCGCGCGCCGAAACCAGTCATCCACCGCAGGAGCCTCGGTCTGGCTCTGGTGCCACGGTGCCAGAACCGGTTGGTAACCTAGAACACACTGGAAAGGCGTTAAGTTAGTGGACGTACACCTTCACGTCCTTAGCCAAGGTAGGCCACCAGTACTTTCCGCTCAGGCAGCGCACTGTACGGCCGATACCTGTGTGACCAGAGGAGGGTGACGTGTGTGTGCAGTAGATCAGACGATCACGGATAAGAGCAGGCACGTACTGCAGCCCATCTGGACACTGAGGTGGAGAGGGATCTGTGTTTAATGCCTGCTCTATATCCGCGTCCATCGCCCATACTACCGGCACTACAATGCAGGAGGCCGGCAGTATGGGAGTGTTGTCTCTGGGCCTCTCCTCTGTGTCATACAGCCTGGACAGCGCGTCTGCCTTCACGTTCTTCGTACCTGGGATGTATGATAGAGTGAAATCAAACCGGGTGAAGAATAGGGCTGGATGTACTCCAGGTTACGGTGGTCCATCCAGATGAGGAAAGGGTGTTTTGCCCCCTCAAGCCAACAGCTCCCGATCACCAACGCCGTAGTTCTGCTCCACCGGGCTGAGCTTCTTCGAAAAGAACGCACAGGGGCGGAGCTTGGGTGGCATACCCGAGCGTTGAGACAGGACAGCTCCTATCCCAACCTCGGACGCATCCACCTCCACTACGAACGCTAGTGATGAATCGGGGTGGGCCAGTACTGGGGTTGAGGTGAACAGACCCCACAGTTTACTAAAGGCCAGGTCAGCCTCAGCAGACCAGCGGAGCCAGGACGGCCCACCCTTCAACAGGGAGGTAATGGGAGCTGCGACCTTGCCAAAGCCCTGGATAAACCTCTGATAATAGTTGGCAAAGCCAAGGAAGCACTGCACCTCCTTAACCGTGGTTGGAGTCGGCCAATTACGCACGGCTGAAATGCGATCTCCCTCCATCTCCACACCTGAGGTGGTAATGCGATATCCAAGGAAGGAGACGGACTTCTGGAAAAACATACACTTCTCTGCCTTAGCATAAAGGTCATTTTCCAACAGTCGGGCCAGCACCTTGCGAACCAGGGACACATACTCGGCGCGCATAGTGGAATACACCAGGATGTCATCGATGTAGACCACTACACCACGACCAAGCATGTCCCGAAACACCTCGTTCACAAAGGACTGGAAAACTGAGGGAGCATTCATCAAACCATAGGGCATCACCAGGTATTCATAATGCCCCGTGGTTGTGCTAAATGCTGTCTTCCACTCATCTCCCTCTCGGATATGCACCAGGTTGTACGCACTCCTGAGATCTAATTTGGTGAAGAAGCGCGCCCCATGAATTGATTCAATCACTGAAGGAATGAGGAGGAGAGGATAACTAAATCTTATCGTCTTCCTGTTCAGTGGTCGATAATCAATGGACGGGCGCAGACCTCTGTCCTTCTTCTTCACAAAGAAGAAACTCGAGGAGGCAGGTGAATTGGAGGGACGTATATACCCCTGGCACAGGGACTCGGTGACATATGTTTCCATAGCCACCGTTTCAGCCTGTGACAGGGGGTATATATGACTCCTGGGAGGTACAGCGTCTACCCGGAGGTTTATCGCGCAATCCCCCGCCCGATGAGGTGGTAATTTAGTAGCCTGCGTTTTAGAGAACACTTGCGCCAGATCTAGGTATTCAGGGGGAATGCGCACAGTGGAGGTACTGTCTGGACTTTCCACCGTGGTTGCACCAACGGAAACACCTAGACACCTACCCTGACACTCTCGCGACCACCCCGTGAGAACCCTCTGCTGCCATGAAAAGGTGGGGTTGTGGAGCGCTAGCCAAGGGATACCTAATACCACAGGGAAAGCAGGAGACTCAATAATGGAAAAAGTCACCTGCTCACAATGATTCTCCTGGGTAATCATGGTGACTGGTGCAGTAACTTCCTTAACCAACCCGGACCCTAATGGTCAACTATCAAGTGCTCTGATGGGGCGTGGAATGGATAGGGGAATCAATGGAATGCCTATACGGTCTGCGAATGCCCATAAAGTTCTCAGCTGCGCCTGAATTGACTAGTGCCTTACACTGGGGAACATCCATGTGCTCAGGAAAGGAGACGAGTATTTTACAGTGCGCAGCAGAGGGCTCTGAACGAGTGTGGGTGTTCGATACCTGGGGTGATGCGAGAGTGCCCTGCCTGCCGCCTCCAGGACCAAAAGAACGTTGACTACGACGTGTGGTGAAATGTCCCATCGTGCCACCAGAGTGGCACTGTCGCTGTCCTCCTCCGCTCTCTCGGCCGGCGGCTCCACCCAGCTCCATCGGCTCGAGGTCCGAGTCTTCCGGGGTGGAAACGGGCAGACCCCTACCAGGACGTCCTCTGGCTGCCAGCAGGTTGTCCAACCGAATGGTCATGTCCACCAGTTTATCGAAGGACAACATGGTGTCCCGGCAGGCTAGCTCCCGTCGGACGTCCTCCCGCAGATGGCACCGGAAATGGTCGATCAGGGCACCGCTCGTTCCACCCGGACCCCGCTGCCAGCGTCTGGAACTCCAACGCGAAGTCCTGCGCGGTCCTCGTCCCCTGCCTCAGGTGGACCAGTCGCTCACCCACCTTTCGACCCTCGGGCGGGTGGTCAAATACCGCCGAAGAGGCGAGCGAACTGCCTGTAGTCCTCCAACGCGGCTCCTCCCTCGTTCCACACCGCGTTGGCCCACTCCAGGGCTTTCGCACAGAGGCAGGAAACGAGGACAGACACCTTCTCCCGCTCCGATGGTGCCGGCCTAATGCTGGCGAAGTAAAGCTCCAATTGGAGGAGGAATCCCTGGCACAGCGCCACTGTCTCCTCAAATGCCCATGGTCGGGATATCTGGATCCCTCCTGGTGTTGGGGTGTAGGTGGCTGTTTCCGGTTGGCCAGCTGGTCTCGACAGATCGGGTCTGGTCCTCTCCAGGCGTTGGACGACCTGAAGAACCCGATCCATTGCTTCCCCCAAGCTGGCCAGCATCTTGGAGTGCTCCTGGACCCGTGCCATGACTCCAGGCATGCGCTCTTCTCCCGCTGACTCCATAGCGGGTGGGTGATTCTGTGATGCGTGTGATAGAAGGAGTCAGGCGCAGGAGAGTAATACGCATCCAAAGAGTTTATTCCGTCGATAAACAGTTGCGCAAGCATGCGACAACAACACTCAAGCACAGGGGAAAATACTACCCTGGCAACAACAAGGTAAGGGTAGCTCAACCGAGCTACACACAGCTCACAACAAACAATCACCCACACAGACAAGGAAGTAGAGGGAACACTTTGGGGATAAGGACCAGGTGTGTGTGATTAATTAGACAAGACAAGTGGAGTGATGATAAATGGATCGGCAGCAGCTAGTAAGCCGGTGACGACGAATGCCGAAACCTGCCCGAACAAGGAGGGGAGGCAGCCTCGGCGGAAGTCTTGACACATTTGAGTCAATTGGAGGTGTACCTGTGGATGTATTTCCAGGCCTACCTTCAAACTCAGTGACTCTTTGCTTGACATCATGGGAAAATCTAAAGAAATCAGCCAAGACCTCAGAAAAAAACTGTAGACCTCCTCAAGTCTGGTTCATCCTTGGGAGCAATTTCCAAATGCCTGAAGGTACCACGTTCATCTGTACAAACAATAGTACACAAGCATAAACACCATGGGACCACGCAGCCATCATACCGCTCAGGGAGGAGACATGTTCTGTCTCCTAGAGATTAACGTACTTTTGTGCGAAAAGTGCAAATCAATCCCAGAATAACAGCAAAGGACCTTGTGAAGATGCTGGAGGAAACAGGTACAAAAGTATCTATATCCACAGTAAAACGAGTCCTATATCGACATAACCTGAAAGGCCGCTCAGCAAGGAAGAAGCCACTGCTCCAAAACCGCCATAAAAAAGCCAGACTACGGTTTGCAACTGCACATGGGGACAAAGATCGTACTTTTTGAAGAAATGTCCTCTGGTCTGATGAAACAAAAATAGAACTGTTTGGCCATAATGACCATTGTTATGTTTGGAGGAAAAAGGGGGTTGCTTTCAAGCCGAAGAACATCATCCCAACCGTGAAGCACGGGGGTGGCAGCATCATGCTGTGGGGGTGCTTAGCTGCAGGAGGGACAGGTGCACTTCACAAAATAGATGGTATCATGAGGAAGGAAAATTATGTGGATATATTGAGGCAACATCTCAAGACATCAGTGAGGAAGTTAAAGCTTGGTCGCAAATGGGTTTTCCAAATGGACAATGACCCCAAGCATACTTCCAAAGTTGTGGCAAAATGGCTTAAGGACAACAAAGTCAAGGTATTGGAGTGGCCATCACAAAGCCCTGACCTCAATCCTATAGAAAATGTGTGGGCAGAACTGAAAAAGCGTGTGCGAGCAAGGAGGCCTACAAACCTGACTCAGTTACACCAGCTCTGTCAGGAGGAATGGGCCAAAATTCACCCAACTTATTGTGGGAAGCTTGTGGAAGGCTACCTGAAACGTTTGACCCAAGTTAAACAATTTCATGGCAATGTTACCAAATACTAATTGGGTGTATGTAAACTTCTGACCCACTGGGAATGTAATGAAAGAAATAAAAGCTGAAATAAATCATTCTCTCTACTATTATTCTGACATTTCACATTCTTAAAATAAAGTGGTGATCCTAACTGACCTAAAACAGGGAATTTTTTACTAGGATTAAATGTCAGGAAATGTGAAAAACTGAGTTTAAATGTATTCGGCTAAGGTGCATGTAAACTTCCAACTTCAACTGTACCTAATAATGCCTTCTAGCCAGCTGGAACAATAATAATGTTCTGACCAGGCAATATTTTTAATAGCTTCCACTCAATAGGGTTCCTACTGCAGCGAAGACTAGGCCTAAGTGCTTAACAGCATAACTAGGGATTACCCCTTTTCCAGTTCTAAACAGAGCCTACTGTAACTCTGCCCTTTACCAGGACTAATGTGTCAACCAGGACAGCTAAAATCAACATGGAGCCAGTTGTAAAATGTTGTTCAACCCTGAGCTTAGAGTTTAGAGAAACCCTGAGCTTAGAGAAAATAACATAATTTCTACCTTTGCTCCTAAAGCCCACACACAGCTATTAACCAATGAGAATGTACAGCTGAACTTTACTTTGTTAATTAGACCAGGCAATACTATAAAAAAATGATTTTAGTTAATTGCATTCATTATTTAAATTACCATATTTAGTCAAGTACGCTTTAGTTTAAAAGACATAGAGCTGCATCAAATAGAACATGATTAGAGCTACTACTTAGGGACACTGAAAGCATGGCTGAGCAGCGCACTAATTATCTAACTTACCACACCTGTGTAATCAACTTGGTAGCAAATAATAATGTATATATTGTAAACCCTGGAATACAGATGCTATGTATTGGTCAATGAGAGGCTTAGAAGCCACCAGTCGGCCATATTGGAACTCCCCAGAAGAAGCAGTCTCCCATTAGAATTCTACAGTCTTTCAATTAAATGTTTCAAAGAAAACATTACATGTATTTAAGTAGTTTTTTTGTTGTAGTGGGGGCAGTAACATTAGAACTTTCAAAAAATTATACTTTAAGGAAAATGTTTTTATATATATATATATATATATATATATATATATATATATATATATATTAATGTTTATGTTTAGCTCACATTATATAATTTCAAGTATGCATTAAGGTGTCTGTAATAGAACAAACGTGGCAGAAACAAATGTAGACATTAATATATGCATTTCTAGAAGCTTCCAAATTATTTTTTACAATTGTGAGGAAGTGCCAAGATGGAGGCACAGTGCCTTCAAAACAGCGACTTCAAATCATTGGTAGCAAACAATACAAAAAAATGATATAGCCAGAGATGTGTATATAATGACGAGATGCTCATGTCTCCACCCTAACAATGGGAGTCGTTGTCCCAAAGGCAAGAAGGCAGGTCGTCACTAGTTACCACAGCCACAAAGTTATAAACCCCGCCCATTTATGCAATTTATCTTCTTAACAATCGGAGTCGTACTTTTAAGCATTTTAGATTATATTAACTTTATGAAATACATTTTAAAGACCTTTTAAAATGGTGATAAGGCCAGGCTACCTCATCACACAGTGTGCAATGGCAAATAATGTCTGGCAAAATATCAAAAAAAAGTATAATGCTTTATCAAACAATGTCACTGTGTGAGAGAGAGCTTCATTTTCACCATAGCAGCTCTTTGAAAGGACATCCCAGCATCCCAGCATCAGTACAAGAGAGGGAGAGACTGATGCGCCTATTGAAATAAAAGCCAGGCATCTGTCGTATCATTTTTAAAGACACTCGATTCATGAATAAATCATCATAGAGGAGCACAAGGGTTGAGGTAAACAATTGTTTTTAAAGTCACAACTGCAAGATCTAAAACTTTAATCCCATAACAGATTGTTCTGTTGTAGACTGGTGTGTCCAAATTTGAGGCTATGCTTTCCACTTTCAGTACAGTGAGCTTCTGAAATTAGAGCCATTAATAATTATCATTGCTTCACTCCAAAGGCTCCCGGTAATGTTCAGTCTGCAGCAAAATATTAATATTTCAGCCCCGGTAGGGAAAGCTTTTAAAGTAGTCGCTGATCTAATCCCTCAAATGGATTGAGAGTGATCGTTTTCCCTCTCTCTTACCTGGGCTCCTCCAAAAACCTTTCAGCAGCAGATGATGTTGATGAGAGTACTAAAGAGATTAGTATAGAGTTGTGTTGACAGACCATTTTATTTCTGATTGTGGATGGCCCATCTTCAGTCCCTTTGTTCGTTCCTGTTAGTAGGGCACTTAGGAACTGAAATAAGTTTAACTAAATAAAACTGAACTGTATCAAGTTGAACTAAATAAAACTGAACTGTAATAAGTTGAACTAATTAAAACTGAACTGTAATAAGTTGAACTAAATGAACAATAGGGCTTAAGTGTGTTCACTAAACTACCGTAAACAACAGTAAATCAGACATCAAGTCATTCACAAACTGCCTTTATGGAAATTACATTAAATAAACTGAATATTCAGTACTCTATAAGAAATAGGAGTTATGCGTTTCTAGAAAGCCGGAACAAATCTATAGTATTCGAGCTTTGTGTGTGATTTGACTTACTTGATTTATTCCTGTTAGCCCCTAGTGTAGCAAGGGCCCTCATGCTTCTAGCTTTCTGTGTGAATTATACTTCTTTCCTAAACCTTCTCAAAGGAACCACTGTGTATGAATGGGAAACGACTCTGTTAATATTCTGGAAGATCATTATTTCTTTGTTGTTGATAATAACTGCAACCATTCACAATAGCAGCTCTATAGTCCAATTAAGTACCCTGCATGAAAACATAAATTTGGAGGGTAAGTGAATTAAGGAGAGTGCAATAAGGGCTTGATCAAGTACAGCGGGTCGCTCCCTAATTGCACAGTGTGGCAAAACCTCTCTTCAAGATCACCCAATGTGAAAAATGTAAAAATTAAGAATCACTTTCCACAACGTAATCAAAAAAAATAAGTGTTTTATGCATTGAACGAAAAAGTTTATCTGACGATATATTATATTGGCTGGCTTCAGTGGGTCCTTTTTATAAAAGCTACTGTACATGTATAATGCTTTTATGACTGAGGCTTTTGGTTTTAGCTGGATGACATCATTGCTAAGCTCTGGCTTGGTTCATTAGAGGAGATATCTCATTACCATAAAACCTGTGTCTCTCAGTTCTGTTTAAACGGATAATCCATTTATCCATGTCCCAATGCCTCACTATATCCACCAGACCTTGGGGTGGATTCAACTCAAACTGAGACAATTTAGAGGAAAGGAATTGAAATTTGATTCATGAATTGGAAACGTGGGTGTTAACTTAACCACCCACAGTCAAGCCTACTTTTGTGTATTTTCATTCATTGCCATTGGGCTTCTGATTCTCCCAAAGTCTGAGTTTGGGTTTGAAACCTCATATTGTTATGGATGGACGGTTGGGCAATTAATCTTTCCTAGAAACAAACATCCCAAAACAGTGGAAATTGAAAGTGTTGAACTCTGCTGTTGAACTCTTCACAATGAGTCACTGCCAACTGATTGCTCCTGACCCGACTATTGAACCCGGCAGAACCCCACAGAGGGTGAATACCAAATAAAGGCTATAATACGGGAAACATCTCCATTCAATAGAACTCTCTGTTTGAGACTCCACAAAGTGGAAAGAAAAGAACCATTCACTTGATCTCTTGTCTTTTCTAGCTTTTCCTGGAGCTGGAGACTTTCGATTTTTTCCAAGACTTCAGTTCCTCCTTTTCCCTTTATTCCAGTCACCACTTGTTCTCCTCTCACCCCTTTAGAAAAAGATCCCTTTGGTTGCATTTAGAAAGGCAGCCCAATTCTGATATTTCCCCCCCACTAATTGTTCTTTTAACCAAAAGATCTGATGTGAAAGGATCTGATGTAGTTGGTCAAAAGACCAATTAGTGGAAAAAAGATCAGAATTGGGCTGCCTGTCTAAACACAGCCTATATGTAAATCATGTATTGGACAACTTTCTTGTTCAAGAGCTACTGTCACGAAGGGAATGTTTTGGCAGATAACTATATAAAAAGCCATGGCTTTTCTAGGTTGTGTCTGGCGATTTCAATTACTTGTTTGTGTTGGTGTTGCGAGCCTGTTTAACAGAGCCTGGGGTTTATGCTATCTGTGGCTGTGGTGTGGAAATGTGGCCCTGGGAGCTTCACTAGGGAAATGCAGGGATGCAGTAAAACTAATTGAATCCCAAATGTATGAGTAATAGTTTCATCTGTTTAGCACGGAGGCCCAGTTGATCAGCTGTCACAGAAACTTCTAACCAGAAATAACAATTATAACCTAAAAAAGGGGTTTCCGTGACTAAGTTACATTTCATGTAACTATTTGGGTTACAAACGAGACATACATTTGCTTGTTTTTGAAAGAGTCCTTCCGTGAAGTTTCTTATATGCCCTTCAGAAATCTTACCCAACATATTCTAAGGCTAGTCTGAATCCCCTACACTCCACACACCTCTACAGTCATCTTCAATCAGCTGGCATCATATACCTAACCACCCTCCTTATGCGTCACGATACTGTACACTCCTCTCTCCCGGTCCCTCTTTCTGTGTGACTCATTGACCTTGTCGTGCATTCATAGTCCAAGTGCATACTACTACACTACAACTGGGTACAAATCAGACAAAGTAGGGTCTGAATATCATATTCCGCGACATCCATTTCTGCTATTGACAGGGCATCGATTCTGTGTGAATGGATGGCGTGTCCAGACTTGGATGTGAGATGATGGTGTGTGAGACTGTACCACCCAATCACACACATGCAGGTGCATACACACACACACACACACACACACACACACACACACACACGTGCACACATGAAACACACAATCGCACATGATACACACACACATGAAACGCATGCCCACCCACGTACGCACACACACACACACACACACACACACACATACACACACACACACACACACACACACACACACACACACACACACACTCAGCCAGGCAGCCATCTCCTCAATCACCATCACTCCCATCCTCATGTCCATTGGTGTCTGCCTCAGTGTGTATGTGTGTGTGCCTGTGTGCACACTGGGGGAAGAACAGCTTGATAAGTGTCTTCCTGCCACGTGGGGCCTGTCCATCTCAGGACCATTAATCCAATCCAAAATGTCTGCTTAATGCAGTGTGCCACCGAGAGAGGCAATACTTAATATATTTGATGTCTCTGGTAGGAAGTCAGGGGATTTAGCCCTTTAGGCCACCATTAGAGGATAAACATTCCAGTACAATGGGAATTATATTGGAATTCTATACCAATGATGGAGAATGAAACCTTTAAAAATACACATTGGGAATTGGATAGCCTACCACTGAACAAAGTCCTTAAAAATTACCCTTAGATCAGTTTTTAATCTGAGATCGATGTTATAGGTTACATGGATGAAAGCCAAGAAAATCCATCTTTTTATATTTCCATTTATTGTATCAACAACTATTTTTGTATGAATAGAAGAAAAAAAACTGTCAAGGTGGTTTGTGTTCATTTGTATTTCCCTCTATGCATTTAAACGCTCATTAGCATAACAATTACCGCATACATAATACATAACGTATAACGTCATTAAAAGGAAGAGAAAAACAAACAGCTACATTTCTGGCGTGTTTGTGTTTTCCCCTAAGTTACTGACATTGACCATTTGCACAGTCTATAGGGACCTGTGCCGTTTAAATGGGAATACTCTTCTTTCTGATGTGTGAAGAGAAAATAACAATATCTCATTATGATAACCGTACCTAGGCTATATGTTTACTCTAGTGTTCTACACTGGTGGCATCTCTCACGTTATGAAACATTTTCAGATAAAACAATTATTGACAGCGTCAATTTGGCAAGGAGGCACGTTCTAGCAAGTCTCAGGTGAACTTGAGTCTCTTAGATATTGAATGTATCACGTAGGCTAGTGTATTAACGACCTCACATTGCTTATGATGTTCTCACATGTAGAGAGATCATCTAATATAATAATAATAATATGCCATTTAGCAGACGCTTTTATCCAAAGCGACTTACAGTCATGTGTGCATACATTTTTACGTATGGATGGTCCCGGGGATCGAACCCACTAAAGCAGGGGTTTCAAACTCATTCCAAGGAGGGCCGCGTGTCTGTGGGTTTTTGTGTTTTCCTTTCAATTAAGACGTAGACAACCAGGTGAGGGGAGTTCATTACTAATTTGTGTCCTTAATTCATCAATCAAGTACAAGGGTTGAGCGAAAACCCACAGACACTCGGCCCTCTGTGGAATGCGTTTGACACATGTGATCTAAAGTATAGATTCTATATTAATTGTCATGCCCATATAGAGGGTATTTAAATCTTAATGATTGCTTAATAAATAATATGTCTATGTGATCCGTGACATTATGCGTAATTGGAGTTTAATTAATATTTTCCAATTTCACCCCACCCCACATTGACACCCCCAAAGAATCATAAAAGCAATAGTATTTAAAGAGAGAGCGAATAAGATGACTATTACAGATGTACGATAAATGCAAACAAATTGTTTATTACGAAATTATTAATGCGTCGTGCTGGGTGAAGGGAAAACACACAGACGCAAGAAGAAATCTCGCCTATCTTTTCCCTGGATTCTGCCAGCTCCTCCCCCCCGCGCGCAGGGCTGCATTCGATCAAATCCTTCAACTGGGACCACTTCGCCGAATCGCACTTTTTAACACTGCAGAATAATTGGACGCGCCACAACTTGCGAGGAGTTCTGTTGCTTAACATCAATAACAGTCACAAAGGGAAGAGAAGAAGAGAGTAAAAAAGGACTTGTATCCAGACTGAGCATCTTTCTCACTATGGAGAGGGGGGTCAGAATTTGCCCTATCTGGCACACTAGCGTTTTTTGGTTTCTGCTTTTGATAATTATATCTTTCTTTCTAGCGGTTAAATCAGAGATAACTTGCAGATCATGTCAGCGGGGAGATAAGGGGCGTATTAAGGAATTACTGCTTAAAACGGACACACGAGAATTCGCAACAGGGTACGGAGGGGAAGTTATTGGAAATGGAGCCGGGGCAACTGCTCCACCGAGTTTAAATTCTGCAAGTGCCGAAACTCGACCGCTTGAATGCGCATCTGGGTCTGATGAATGCATCCAGGGGAAATACATCTACTCAAGGCGAAAACGGAATACTGACATGCTCCTCCATTCCAAGACCGCACTACTTGGTGGAGGAATGCACTACGGTAGTGGTAAACAGAGAGAATTCACCCGGCGCGGTGAGTACAAAGTTTCCAACCTCAAAATGAACGTTCATGCAGGCAAGACAGATGTCGGGAAGGCTCGCGAAGATTTAATTCCCGGCATCTCACACAAGCACCGAGTTCGTAGGAACAGCCCGAGAGCTAATATTGGGGATGATAAAGTGAAGTCCTCCGGATCACCCCAAAGAAGGGAGACGCTGCCTCTGAGTTACTCGCGAGAGGGCATCACCTCACCGGCTGGGCGCAGCAGAGTGACACGGTCCGAATTGCGATGGAGCACCGAGGACAGGAGAGCGGCCAGTTCGAGGCAGGACGAACTCAAACTCACCAGTTCAACCTTCGCATTGACCGGAGATTCCGCTCACAACCAAGCCATGGTGCACTGGTCTGGGCAAAATAGCAGTGTAAGTGAATACTTGTTCAGTGGTTTTAAAATAATATTTGGTCTATGTGCGAATTCATGCAGCGCATCAATGGAGAGAAAATGTAGCCATCAGTTTGACTTTGGTGAAATTGCCAATAACTTAGGCCTACTAAAGGTGTATGTGTGTGCGTGCGTGCGTGCGTCCGTGTGTGCGTGCGTGTGATGTAGCGCGCATAGAGTGTGGGATTGGCAGGATTCATTCCGAGGCAACAGTGTGCGTGCTGTTCATCCCCAGTATAATTGCCAAAGCCTATTCGACATGCATCTCTTTTGTTGTTAAGTGATATCATCAAGTGATTGAACAATCATCTGAACAAATCATGGCAAAGACACTCACAGACAGTTAACACAATCACCTCAGCATTTGCGTATCCGAGACAGTTTCCCCATGCGTTTCAGAGTGAATCTGTCTGACCCAATTCCTCATTACCCACACTTAGTCCTGTCTGTAACGAAACTGATTTCATTTCAACACATCACCAGCTCTCATGCCCCCAGTTAGTCATGGCAGAAATGAGGTCCCCCATGCCTCCAGGTGTTTCTGAGGTGGCTTGAAAAACCAACTTCCAAAGTTTGACCTTATACACTTGAGGTGGGGGATATCAAATACACCAAAATGTATGACCTATTTCTTCTGTTGAGTAGTTAAATAGTCATTCTAGTCTCTTGTCAAGGGTTTCCAAATACACAGTGGTGCACATTTTTGTTCCTACCCAGCGCTAACACACTCTACTCTATTCTACCCCGTGTAGCTCAGTTGGTAGAGCATGGCGTTTGCAACGCCAGGGTTGTGGGTTCGATTCCCACGGGGGGCCAGTATGAAAATGTATGCACTCACTAACTGTAAGTCGCTCTGGATAAGAGCGTCTGCTAAATGACTAAAATGTCAAATGTAAATGTACTTAACTCTACTGTACTGAACCCTACTCTATACTGTACTGAACCCTACTCTATACTGTACTTAACCCTACTCTATACTGTACTGAACTCTACTGTACTGAACCCTACTCTATACTGTACTGTACTGAACTATACTGTAGTGTAATGAACTCTACTGTGCTGAACTTTGATGTCCAAACTTGTGAAACGTAGACATCTATGATTGGTTCAGATTTTGTCTGGTCTGGATCAACCATATTTGGTCTTATTTGGGGGAAGAGCTCATAAACATACAGTGAGGGAAAAAAGTATTTGATCCCCTGCTGATTTTGTAAGTTTGCCCACTGACAAAGACATGATCAGTCTATAATTTTAATGGTAGGTTTATTTGAACAGTGAGAGACAGAATAACAACACGAAAATCCAGAAAAACGCATGTCAAAAATGTTATAAATTGATTTGCATTTTAATGAGGGAAATAAGTATTTGACCCCTCTGCAAAACATGACTTAGTACTTGGTGGCAAAACCCTTTTTGGCAATCACAGAGGTCAGACGTTTCTTGTAGTTGGCTACCAGGTTTGCACACATCTCAGAAGGGATTTTGTCCCACTCCTCTTTGCAGATATTCTCCAAGTCATTAAGGTTTCGAGCCTGATGTTTGGCAACTCGAACCTTCAGCTCCCTCCACAGATTTTCTATGGTATTAAGGTCTGGAGATTGGCTAGGCCACTCCAGGACATTAATGTGCTTCTTCTTGAGCCACTCCTTTGTTGCCTTGGCCGTGTGTTTTGGGTCATTATCCTGCTGGAATACCCATCCACGACCCATTTTCAATGCCCTGGCTGAGGGAAGGAGGTTCTCACCCAAGATTTGACGGTACATGGCCCCGTCCATCGTCCCTTTGATGCGGTGAAGTTGTCCTGTCCCCTTAACAGAAAAACACCCCTAAAGCATAATGTTTCCACCTCCATGTTTGACGGTGGGGATGGTGTTCTTGGGGTCATAGGCAGCATTCCTCCTCCTCCAAACACGGCGAGTTGAGTTGATGCGAAAGAGCTCCATTTTGGTCTCATCTGACCACAACACTTTCACCCAGATCTCCTCTGAATCATTCAGATGTTCATTGGCAAACTTCAGACGGCCCTGCATATGTGCTTTCTTGAGCAGGGGGACCTTGCGGGCGCTGCAGGATTTCAGTCCTTGACGGCGTAGTGTGTTAGCAATTGTTTTCGTGGTCACTATGGTCCCAGCTGCCTTGAGATCATTGACAAGATCCTCCCGTGTAGTTCTGGGCTGATTCCTCACCGTTCTCATGATCATTGCAACTCCACGAGGTGAGATCTTGCATGGAGCCCCAGGCCAAGGGAGATTGACAGTTCTTTTGTGTTTCTTCCATATTGCGAATAATCGCACCAACTGTTGTCACCTTCTCACCAAACTGCTTGGCGATGGTCTTGTAGCCCAATCCAGCCTTGTATAGGTCTACAATCTTGTCCCTGACATCCTTGGAGAGCTCTTTGGTCTTGGCCATGGTGGAGAGTTTGGAATCTGATTTATTGATTGCTTCTGTGGGCAGGTGTCTTTTATACAGGTAACAAGCTGAGATTAGAAGCACTCCCTTTAAGAGTGTGCTCCTAATCTCAGCTCGTTACCTGTATAAAAGACACCTGGGAGCCAGAAATCTTTCTGATTGAGAGGGGGTCAAATACTTATTTCCCTCATTAAAATGCAAATCAATTTATAACATTTTTGACATGCGTTTTTCTGGATTTTGTTTTTGTTATTCTGTCTCTCACTGTTCAAATAAACCTACCATTAAAATGATAGACTGATCATTTCTTTGTCAGTGGGCAAACGTACAAAATCAGCAGGGGATCAAATACTTTTTTCCCTCACTGTAATAGCCAGTATGTAGAGTAATACCCAAATTTGCAAAGGAGGATACTGCATATTATACCTTTGTGTACCTATTTACGATACATCACCAGGAAGAGAATGACATTCGTAGCCATAATTATGCATTTCTGTGTAGTACAGATCAGGGACCCATGATGATATTCCGTTACCGTAATTCCGTTACCGGGTATAAATTCAAGTCAATGTGTCATGTCATAGCTGACACCCCATTCTTTCTGCAGACATCGTTGAATCTTAATTCAGAGCAGCATTTACGATTTCTTTGGAAAATGTGGACACAAAAAAAACGATGGGAGATTTTACCAAAATTCTGTTACCAAAACGTTGCATCTGCACAGTTCATCCAGTAAATGTGTTTTTGCAAAATGTTCAGTGTAAATTGTTAAAAGTAGTCCTTGTGCATAGAGTTGAATGGTTTGTTAAACTTTGAAATTAATGTTTTTTGTTTGACATACATTTTCATAGAAAAATCTGATTCTGTTACCATGGAATTGCCCAGCATCATCACCACCATATAGCCACACGGAACCTGTGCTATTTTGTGATATGAATAGATTGGGTTCTAATTGTGTGCAACTGTAAAACAATTCCCCCCTCTCTTTTCACTTGTGACGCAAGCAACTTTCTAATGAGCAAGAATAGGTCCCCTGCATTAAATATGTAGAGTTGTTGCTGTATGCAGAAATAGATAGAGCCTCTTAGATTTTTCCCATCTGAGCACAAGTGCAAATAAACAGATGAGTTGACGATGCGTCATGGAGCAGAAATGGAAGTGTCTGTCTTTGTGTCGTTATATGGGATGTGTGCTGCTGCTGCTGCTGTATATCTAACCTATTGGGCATTTACATAGTTCAGGGGATTAATGATCCCATATGCTGTGTGTGTGTGCCAGATTAGAATATGAAGGAATGTGCCTTCTCATAATAGCCCAAGAGACAGTGGTGGATTAAGTGATGGAGGGATGGAGGCATGCAGTAGAAGAGATGGGAGGTCTGGGTCTCTCTCTCTCTCTCTCTCTCTCTCTCTCTCTCTCTCTCTCTCTCTCTCTCTCTCTCTCTCTCTCTCTCTCTCTCTCTCTCTCTCTCTCTCTCTCTCTGTGTGTATTAAATACTGTATGATTTTACATGTAGATGATGGATGATTCATCTGATCATATCCAGTAAGATAAAAAAAAATGAAAAAAGTTTTCTATCTAGTTCAATTATGGAAATGTCTGTGTCAAAAAGCAGTTGATATAATTTGTGCATTCTGATCATTGTTAGGAGAGACGTTGGGACAGGCTTGGGATTTTAAATCTCATGGAAAGGTTACAGCAAAACGCCGGAGTCCCATCGGGGGATATGTGGCAATGGCATATTGCTTGCATGCACATAAAAGTGTGTCAGGAGACTGCATATTTACATTATTGAAATGTCAGGGCATTAAGTACTTTGCTTGTCACTCAAGATAACAAGTTGCAGCCTGACATAATCAATCCATGTAACAAGTTTACTCCGCAGCTTTGGACTGCCTCGGAAGATGTAGAATGTGCCCACATGCATCATGGGTGTTAATATGGATTGAGTGGTATGGAAGTCAACTGCCCAATCCTGAATCGACCCCTAAGCCAATCGCCTTACGCACTTGTGGAGATCTGATAGGTTAAGTGTACGTTTTAACCATATTGCTTACACCAATCAAATCCTCTCGGATCTTCACAAGTGCATAGGGTGTAGGGCTTAGGGGTCCATTTGACATTGGGCCAACATAGCGTTGAAGCTTCATCCTTGAATTCATTTTGCCACAGTACTCCTCAGTATCGGATATTGCTCAGAAACGTCTTCACTTTAGTCATAGCAGATCTGGGTTTAAATAGTATTTGTTTTCTGTCAAATACTTCAACTGTGCTTGATTGAGCTTGCCTGGCGCAATGGAACCAATGGAATAGTCCCAAAAGTGCCAACCCCGCCCATCTAGGACTCCATGAACCCAGGTCTGAGTCATAAAAACAGAATCAATAGAACCAGAACCAAAGCCAGACTTGAACCAATCCAGGAGCCATACTCAGATTCCATTTTCCCAGTTGAGGCAGTTCTTTCTAGAGTCTTTGACAACTCAAGACAATGACAAAACCCTTACTGAAAATGAAACGAGTTCTTAGCCACACAATGATCAAACATACTTCGAAACAAAAGCGTTTGTCAGAGAAGTTTCTTCTTGAGCTGAAAAGAAGTAGAAAATCAAACGTTTTTGTAGCCAATTAGTGAGTGAGTTGATCACATATAGTTTGTAGTGAAGTGTGTTGTGAGAAACCAGCTCACACCAGCTGTCTCGGTTTGACGACGGTCTCACTCTGGCTGTTCCTATGTGTTGAGGGAATCTATTTATGGTTCTGTACAGCAGTCGTCTCGTACAGCAGTGGTGGCACATTTACAGCAAAAAAAAGAGAAACAGTCCTCTTTCAAACTAACATCTCTGATGTTTTTCTACCTCATCAAATATTCCATAATTTGCTTGTTTTCCAACAATTTGACGGTGTCAATGGGTCCCGCTTGTAGTAGTGGCCACGACGTAGCTAGTCATGTTAAACCAAGCAAATTTACAACCTGTTATCCAAGATGGCTGAAAATCAAACAGGCAATTTAAATGATGCTAAACTGACAGACCCACACAATCAGGGCCACTGCAGTTAAACAAGAGAATACAACCATTCAAATGTACTATTACATATTCATTGGCCCTGCCAGAAATGGTCAGAGAGGAGTTTGTGTTTGCTGTTGCTATTTCTTTCCATTCATTTGGCACTTTATTATTATCCTGCACCACCAACTGTGCTGTTCCTGTATTCCCACTCCTCACACCCCAACTCCCATGTACAAAACAGTGAGTCACAGAGTTATATCACTTGAATACGAACAACAATAACAGCAGCCTAACAAAGGCGCAGTGCAATCCACTCTTTCAATTATCCCCCGAAGAAAGTAGTCATAGAAACACATTTACTTGCATTGCAATGGGATTCCCTCCGAACTACAGTGGCTAAGGGGCTAATGATAGTACTGAGCAACTGGTAAATATCTGGTCATATTCTATAACATATACAAATATTTGTCATACTGTGCTACATTCAACAGTTGAATTTGGTGGTTGTGGTACACACTAATAAACAGATGAGTTGACGATGCGTCATGGAGCGGAAATGGAAGTGTCTGTCTTTGTGTCGTTATATGGGATGTGTGCTGCTGCTGCTGTATATCTAACCTATTGGGCATTTACATAGTTCAGGGGATTCATGATCCCATATGCTGTGTGTGTGTGCCAGATTGGAATATGAAGGAATGTGCCTTCTCATAATAGCCCAAGAGACAGTGGTGGATTAAGTGATGGAGGGATGGAGTCATGCAGGTAAATATCTGGTCATATTCTATAACAGATACAAATATTTGTCATACTTTGCTACATTCAACAGTTGAATTTGGTGGTTGTGGTACACACTAATATTCAGTCGTGTAGACAGACATACTATCTTGTGATAACTACTGTATCAATGCCATATGATTGGCCTACTATCTTACTAGAGAACACTTCCCAAGCTCTGTCCCCCCCCCCCCCCACCACCACCCACCCCTGGTAGGAGAGTTAACTCTGATGTCTGTCTGGGATAATTGAGCCGCAGGTATGTGCTGGGTCAGGCACTGATCTGGCGGCGGGCCTGCGGAGGCCGTCACAGTGCACTAACCAGCGTTTATTTACCGGTCTGGCTAACACAGCCCTCCCTCGTTTGCCTGTAAACAAAACCCCCCATGCCCAGTTTTGCTCTTCGCTTCTCGCTTTTCTTTCTCAGACAACTCCCAGAGGAATTATTCACAAATAATAAAGACTGCCTGAGTTGGAAAGCTAAACAAAATCTAGTAGCGATATTGAAAGCGTCAGCTTTCCTTTTTGTTATAGAGCCCCAGACTCTGCATACATGGACAAATAATAAAACAAAGTTTGTAAGTAATGTACCTGGGTAGCACTCTAATCCCACCATCGGAGGCCTCAGGAGTGCACACTTCATTTCAGTAAGTGCCCTTCCCCTGTCTCCCACCCTCCTCCACTTGCACTCACTGTTGGATCCTGTCTCAATCATATTTTCTTTCACGTTTGCTTGCCCTGGACAATATTCCAGGTCCGTATAGTGTTAAGTGTAGTAGATTAGTAATTTACCAATAGAGATTGAATCAAGTAAAAGCCAACTGGTAGATGTTGCTTGCTGAGAGCTTGGGTGTAAATAGATGTGGTTCAATTTCAAGGTTTATCAGTGTAATTATATGTTCTTTCCAGTGGATTGTAGGTGAAATAATTGTGTTTTACATGCATGGTTTGGTGTCAAGATGTTGGACAGCAGGGATGGGAAGCCATTGGAGCACGTTACTGCTGTAAAATAAAATATACTTATCTATCTTATCTGTCGTTAACTATACAATATATTATTTAATTCAAACCCATTCATTTTTAATATGTTTATAGATTTTATAGTGTTGATAATAGATAAGAAAGTATTTTATCAACCACAAAGTGCCAATTTGTTTGCGCTAGCCAATTCAGCTGAAATGAACAACAAAACATGTGTCATATTCCTTTTTGAAAGTACTCCTAGTTTACCTTTTGACAAATGTTGATTCATTTGGATAACTAACTCGCACTCAAATAACAGTCAGTGGTGCAGTCATACAAGTGCTAATTCTCCCTCTCATCACATCACACATCTGGATGGATTCCCTCTCCATAATATCCAGTGACACATCACATACCAGGCAGGTGGTTGTGGTAATGGCATATTATCCTCCCACCACTCTTCTGGTTCCCCTCTCCTGCTGAGTGGTGGCATTATTTAAAGCCATCTCATGCGCACACGCATGCACACAGAGGCACACATACACACACACACACTGAGGCAGACGGCGATGGACATGATGATGGGAGTGATGGTGATTGAGGAGATGGCTGCCTGGCTGAGTGTGTGTTGGTGTGTGTTTGTGTGTGCTGTGTGGGAGAGAGGAGAGGTGTGCTTAGCAGGGCCATGCCATTAGAGGTACATTGAAGCGTGGTGCAAAGGCCTGGCTTCAAGGTGGAACACGATCATGGATCAGGTTCTGTGAGAATTCATCACTGTTTGGATATATATGATTTATGTATATACTGAAGAGTATGCAGACGTCTGAGGATGACTCAAATATGGAAGGGGTTTATAAGAATGACTGAATAATGAATCAGGTTTTTCCTTCTGCAGGTGTTTCAGGAAAAGGCTAAATTACTTGTCAATGAGTAGGAAATAGTAATATGTATATATGTTGTGATGGGTGTTATGGTTGGTGTCATGCATCAGCTTAGACTACTTTAAAACAGAAACCCTTTTGACTTCCGGTAGAAAAGTTATCATGTGTTCACAAGTTATCATGTGTTCACATGTGGATACTGTTGATGTCCACACCTGCTTCAAAACTGCAAAAAGGCACGGAAAATATGAATAATTGGTGGCATCATATTCTTACAATTACTTGAGTAGGGAAGCAGAAAATGCATTTTGTGTATCTCAAGTGGTTGATTTCCTTGATTGCCATGTTATTGAGTTGATTATCTTCTGTGTACTTTCGTCTCTGCTCTCCATATGGAATAGAATGGGCCCAGTGCAGAGTTTTCATATTAGATCAGTTTTGTCAGATGTAATATTTCTCATTTCAGATTTGATTGTAACTGTTGAGTTTCACATTCAAGGCCTAGCCACTTTGGCTGTGAATTGAACCACTCATGTTCATAGCGCCAGTAAGTGGAGTTTGTCCTTTAACCAGACCTGAACAGAAATAGTAGAGGTTACAACTTCCAGTAGGAGGATGGTTGAATATCGGGACCGTTCATACCACACATCGTGCTAATCCCATTGAAATGTTGGACATTTGACACAGTATGAGGAACATTTGATACATCAAGCCACATTTCCACGTCTATCTTGCTAATCACATCGAAATATTGAACGTTTTATACATCCATCTAACAACATTTCCCCCGGTTGCGAGATAAGGCATTTGAACGTCAGCTTTGTAAGCAATCCACGGCAACAGCTGCATGAATCCAAATCTGATCATTATGCCCCTTCAGTAAACAGCTACAGCGAGATCGAGACGGATGAAAAATACAAGATGAACGTTTATTGAATAGGTTGTGTTGCAACACACAGAGAGGCAACACACTCCTCCTGACACATAGGCCCTGCATCAAGATGCCAGAATGAGTTCAGCGTTCAGCTGCCCTGTTCGTCTTCTTCTCTCTCCTCTTAATCTCAGGCACATAGGAATGAATTGGGATGAATCGCTGTGCACAGAGTGTATCCACATTAGTAGTTTCCTCGGAGCTCGTAGCAGCTCGTGTCCCCTTTAGCCATTCAGATTGACAAGGATGATTGTTGGCAGCTATTGAAAGACAGTCGGAGGTCCTCTTTAGGCAGCCAGACAGTCCCATCTAGGCCCATCTCCGCACTGATCAGGTGCAGAATTGTATGTGGCACAAATTGAATCCCAGGCAATCTGTAACCCAGAGGAGTACGGCTGAAAGCGAAGATAAAAATGATTTTTTTTTCAATGGAGAAATGCTGGGGAGGCAGACGGGGTGAAAGAGATGAGGTGGGATGAGATGACTGGCTCCAGTCTATTGATCAGGTCCAGAGTTAGCAAGGAGACAGAGACAGGGGAGGAGGGGGGAATGGTAACCCAGCCCCAAAAAATGTAGAATGGCGTTTGCTCTCCTTAGGAACCATCAGCCGACATGTGTTTCTCTTTTCAATAAGCGGCTGGTTATGTCTGGCGCCGTCTAGGGGCACAGCGACAAAATCAAACTCGAGATAAACCTTGTTTTTGCCCCACTTACGCTCTCAAAAACCGACATACAAGGGACGTTCAGATTCAAAACCAAAAAACGAATGGCAAAGTTCTCTGTTCTCCTTTTCTTTTACTACCACACCCACTGGAGGTAGTTTTAATAGATTACAATGGATGACCTAGAGGAGTGCTTTACCAGATGGCATTACTGTGCATTAACGTCTATACGTTCCCTTCTTTACGTGATTTGGCTCTGTATCAGCTTCTGCTCAGAGCTTCTTTTTAATCGTGGGCTGAGAAATGACAATGCTATTATAGAGAACATATATTCTGTTTCTTTTTTTCACCCTATTTTTATATCGCACTGGTTAATTAAGTCCAGACAATATTTCTCCAGCTAAACTGAAGGCCGTGTGTGTGTGTGTGTGTGTGTGTTTGAGAGAGAGACAGAGAGAGAGAAACATCGATAGATAGAGTGAGAGGGGTAGATAGAAAGATGGAGAGTGAGAGAAAGAGGGATGGAGATGGACAGAGAGCGAGAGAAGGGAGTGAGAGAGAGAGATGGCCCCTCTGGGGAAGGCCAGAAAGTCTAATCAATCTTACATGTGTAATTGACATTCCCCCTAGATGTTATTAAACATGCAGCTCGCTGTTGCCCAGGACAAACTGAGAATTCTAGCTGCCCGCTTCCGCCGCTACCTGCCGACAACCACCTGACAACATTAAACAACTGGAAAAAGGTTTACCACAATGGTGTGGTTGCACACAAAATGGGTAGAGTTCCTGCTATTGGTTACAGGATTTACTACAGTACAATACTGGATTGTGTCATGAATAAAGCCAGATAGAAAAAAGGAACAGAAAAGAAACTAAGAATTAACTTGTTAATTTAGATAAGATCTCTGCTCTTAAAGTGAAGAGGAGTAGTGAATATGCATAAGTAGAATCAACAAGTTAACATGATGATTTATCTGTAGAATTAACCTTTTAGTGAACAGATTCAACTCAATCTTCTATGGTATGTAAATTACATCCTGTTAGATGAAAAAGCACATCAGCTATACCTGGCACGCATTGGTGACTGTTCACACTCTACCGATCATTTCAGTGTATATTCCCTTGGCAACATACATATTGGACTAACTACTTACAATTTCAGTGTATTCCCTTGAGAATACTGCAGATTGGACTGTGAAAAACTAACCCTTTCAGCTGTCTTTTCGTGAACCTGTAAGGGCTCAATTCTTCCCTCGGTAGCTTTAGATATTCTAGTCAGGTGAGCGGTGGCCCTATTAGCAGATTGAATAGAGAGGTATTAATATTAAATGAGGATTTATGGAAGAAAAAAACCTTCCCTAGAATGCAACATCAAACAGCTGTGAGTGTGGAGAGGAAGGGCCCCCCTGTCTTGAAAAGGCGAGAGACATATCAAAGGCAGGTGTGAATTAATATGTTAAATAAATAATGTCCAGAAAATGTTCATTCCTTTGAATCTCTAAGCTGGCGCGCTCATATGAAAATATACATAACTTTGAGGCACAAAAACAAACCGATGTGTAATCTCGTTGTTTACACAGTAAGATGATGTTTGTTCAGTAAATTAGTTTGGCATGTTTTTTTTTGTGTGAGAAATCTGATACTGACTGGGCTTTTAAAGTTCTTTTTTTAGCGTTCTGATATGTGCCTCGGACCGGTTCCCACCCGATTTGGTAGATTTGGAAACCGGACTGACATTTTGGTTCTGTCTTTGAAGTAAGGAATGGTTTGGATGCGACTGCCGGAGATAAGGCTGGTGGTTTTGGCGACTCCCATCTGTGTGAAACCTCATTGAAAGACACGTCAGAGACGGATGATACTACCTGCCACATCTGCCTGCCACAACTACCCGCATCCAAATGCATTTACCTCAACAGGGCTCATCACTGCCGAATTACCGTGTAGCCTTCAGATGAAGCTTTGATCGGGCCGCTCTCAATGTCGCAGCTCCCGGAGCCAACCGTCAACCAGCCATCCGGTCATCAGTCTCCATTAGCTGCCACCAAAGTGACTGTTTTGACACCACACATAGGCTAGGCTACAGTAGAGGCATCCTGGCTGGACTTCATCTTTATTCTCATAGACTAGAGACTGGCTGTGGATGTCCGTTTCTCTTGTTGTTGTTTTTCAGTCTTTTGTCTAATGTGTGTAATTGGGTCGTAGGTGTTCAGTGGCTTTGAATCCCATCACCATGGGCTAATCACCATCATCCACCAACCTCACTGTCATCCTCATTTACCAGATCTGATTTCCTGCATCTAAACGTTGTCACATATTAAATGTGCCTAGAATATAGTTGCATTAAAAGGGATGCTTTTTGGTGTGTAATTTCTATGTAAAGTAGTGGAGGGGGAGAGTGGGAGTGCAGGTGGCGGTTGATTGATAGTGTCTGACTACAGCGGGGCTTAGCTCATTAGTATTTTGGGGCTTTCGATTGGTGCGCCAGGAAACAGGGGCTTAATTCATTCATCCACTCAGCAGCGATATGCTCCTGGGGTTCACTGGGCCTAAATAAAGGTTTCTACCATTCAGACAGCAATGAATTCTCAGCACTCTTCATTGACATGGAGTTCAAAAGAAATCACCCAAGACTAGATAAAACGTCTGGCAGTCTTGGTCAATTTAGTTCTGTCTCTGTGTATTACCCCTTTCATACTTCTTTGTACTGCCAAGATGCTCCAGATAGATGGGAAAGACTAGAGAGACCGAGGATATGGATATCTACCTTCACTCTTTCCCAAAGACCTTCATGGAGGAAGCTTGAGTGAGTCCTCTTGCGAGATTAGGTGATACTGTATTAGATTATTTTAGCATGAGTTGCGATAGAGAAGGCACATTTTCAACCTGCCAGATAGGGGCTCATGGGAGCGCTGGTGGTGCGACACTGTATTACCTCCCAACTGCCTCCAACTCTAGGATCTAAAGGAGTTTGTTTGTACATTCCATTATTAATTAATCAGTAATTTATTAATTATACATAAGTGTTTTTTTCTAAAGCAGGTGGGCCTTTTGATATTTAAATTATGTTTTTTAACGGGGTCCGGCCTTTATTTTGATTAAGGAAAAACAACATCAATCAAATTCAATCAATCAAATGTATTTATAAAGCCCTTTTTACATCAGCAGATGTCACAAAGAAACCTAGCCTAAAACCCCAAACAGCAAGCAATGCATAATAAAATAATGTGCTTGACCAAACATCTGGAGTGTTTCTTTGTTTGGTACTCGGGGTGAGTGCTTCAGTCACTACAGTGCCTTACAAAAGTATTCATCCCCCTTGGCATTTTTCCTATTTTGTTGCATTACAACCTGTAATTTTAAATGGATTTTTATTTGGATTTCATGTAATGGACATACACAGTGAAATGAAAAAAATAACTTGTTTCAAAACATTATAACGAATAAATACCGGAAAAGTGGTGCGTGCATTTGTATTCACCCCCTTTGCTATGAAGCCCCTAAATAAGATCTGGTGCAACCAATTACCTTCAGAAGTCACATAATTAGTTAAATAAAGTCCACATGTGTGCAATCTAAGTGTCACATGATCTGTCACATGATCTCAGTATATACAGTGGGGAGAACAAGTATTTGATACACTGCCGATTTTGCAGGTTTTCCTACTTACAAAGCATGTAGAGGTCTGTACTTTTTTATCATAGGTACACTTCAACTGTGAGAGATGGAATCTAAAAAATCCAGAAAATCACATTGTATGATTTTTAAGTAATTAATTTGCATTTTATTGCGTGACATAAGTATTTGATACATCAGAAAAGCAGAACTTAATATTTGGTACAGAAACCTTTGTTTGCAATTACAGAGATCATACGTTTCCTGTAGGTCTTGACCAGGTTTGTACACACTGCAGCAGGGATTTTGGCCCACTCCTCCATACAGATCCTTCAGGTTTCGGGGCTGTCGCTGGGCAATATGGACTTTCAGCTCCCTCCCAATTTTCTATTGGGTTCAGGTCTCGAGACTGTCTAGGCCACTCCAGGACCTTGAGATGCTTCTTATGGAGCCACTCCTTAGTTGCCCTGGCTGTGTGTTTTGGGTCGTTGTCATGCTGGAAGACCCAGCCACGACCCATCTTCAATGCTCTTTCTGAGGGAAGGAGGTTGTTGGCCAAGATCTCGCGATACATGGCCCCATCCATCCTCCCCTCAATACGGTGCAGTCGTCCTGTCCCCTTTGCAGAAAAGCATCCCCAAAGAATGATGTTTCCATCTCCATGCTTCACGGTTGGGATGGTGTTCTTGGGGTTGTACTCATCCTTCTTCTTCCTCCAAACACAGCGAGTGGAGTTTAGACCAAAAAGCTATATTTTTGTCTCATCAGACCACATGACCTTCTCCCATTCCTCCTCTGGATCATCCAGATGGTCATTGGCAAACTTCAGACGGGCCTGGACATGCACTGGCTTGAGCAGGGGGACCTTGTGTGCGCTGCAAGAGAGGGCCGCCCACCAAAACTCACGGACCAGGCAAGGAGGGCATTAATCAGAGAGGCAACAAAGAGACCAAAGATAACCCTGAAGGAGCTGCAAAGCTCCACAGCGGCGATTGGAGTAAAATAAGCAAACACGTTTGGTGTTCGCCAAAAGCCATGTGGGAGACTCCCCAAACATATGGAAGAAGGGACTCTGGTCAGATGAGACTCAAATTGAGCTTTTTGGCCATCAAGGAAAACGCTATGTCTGGCGCGAACCCAACACCTCTCATCACCCCGAGAACACCATCCCCACAGTGAATCATGGTGGTGGCAGCATCATGCTGTGGGGATGTTTTTCATCGGCAGGGACTGGGAAACTGGTCAGAATTGAAGGATGGATGGATTGCGCTAAATACAGGGAAACCTGTTTCAGTCTTCCAGAGATTTGAGACGGGGACAGAGGTTTACCTTCCAGCAGGACAATTACCCTAAGCATACTGCTAAAGCAACACTCGAGTGGTTTAAGGGGAAACATTTAAATGTCTTGGATTGGCCTAGTCAAAGCTTAGACTTCAAGATTTGCTGTACACCAGCGGAACCCATCCAACTTGAAGGAGCTGGAGCAGTTTTGCCTTGAAGAATGGGCAACAATCCCAGTGGCTAGATGTGCCAAGCGTACAGAGACATACCCCAAGAGACTTGCAGGAGGGGAGGGGAGGGGGGGGGGGGGGGATAGTTATGCACGCTCAAGTTTTCTGTTTTTTGGTCTTATTTCTTGTTTGTTTCACACACAAAAACAAATTTGCATCTTCAAAGTGGTAGGCATGTTGTGTAAATCAAATGATACAAACCCCCTAATAATCCATTTTAATTCCAGGTTGTAAGGCAACAAAATAGAAATAATGCCAAGGGGGTGAATACTTTCTCAAGCCACTGTACGTCTTTTTTAGGATGTTTAAGAGGCAAAACCAGACCAATATTTTCAGTCATTTCAACAATATACATCACCAAGTCTGTTTCATCCCCTTTCTTACTTATCTGAAGACTGGATCAATTTACACAGCCACTGTATTATAAAACCTTATTGCTATTCACCTTTGTAATATAATCATGGTAATTCCAAGTCATTTTCTAATTTTAGCAGTTAAAGAAGATTACATCCATTTTCATTTAATTCTATAAAAGCAGACTAACTGAACCATAATCACCCTCATCTGTCATTTTGTAATTTTCACTTTGACAACTGTTTAAGATGTTTTTTCACACACCGCTAATTAACATCTACTTTTTAATCAAGTAATTATCTAATTAGTGGAACTTTTGAATCGAACTTAAAAGCCTGTGCTAGCAGACAATAAACCATAATGATTACTTCTAACACACAATATGATTATCACTTAGGTCTTTGTAAATGAAATCACTCCTACACATACAATGGTCCATTCATAGGCTGTCCATTCAACACCATTCAATGCTTTCAATTCCAACTTTTATGTGGTATTCCCCTTTAACAGAGGCATATGTACACCTGAGACCAGTAGGAAGTCAACTTTGACCTTTCCTCTCCGCTTGGTACCCTTCCAGTCAGAGATGGTGCCATGCTGGGTTGTGCCATCCAAATCAAAGTGGACTCTTTCCTCCTCTGGCGGCCTGCCAGATCCTACTATGCCAGGTTTGACAGGTGCTCATGGCCCCGATGCAGGGACCCAAGGCAGGTAGCCCTCCCCAGTCCCCAGGCCAGATGGCCCAACCCTGGGGCTACGTCACCGAGACCTCCCCCTGGGGCCGTCGGCCACTGTCCACTGGTCATCACCACCAGGGGTGCCAAGAAAACCTATTACCATCCCCTTTTAAATTTAAATCGGAGAGATCAAAGAATCAAGAAACTGAGCTTTTAGTGAACTTAGGTAACACATGGTGCCTCAGAGTAGAGTCACTTTCCTAGCGCTGCTCTTCCCATGTCTGATACCCTGCCCACTGTGATTTAGAAAGGGCAATCAAGGCGGATTTCATCTTGAGATTACTTTGCTGTTAACATTAAAGCATATCATCGTAGGATAGCATGGCAGAGGACTCTTTTAGGCTTTAAACATACTGTACCAGCAGTGCTTGATTGCAAGTAAATCAATCCACGGACAATCAAATAGAAAAAATACTATACCATGCAGAGGATGGCGAGAGGAGCTCAAAGCATAACCGTCCAGTCTTTCCACATAACGCACACATCCCTCCAGGCTTGTCCAAGGTCAAGGTCGGTTGGCAGAACTGACTGTGCAAGCATATCTATTCACTTCATATCTGTAAAAACCTCGACTGGTTGTCTCATGCGAAATAACCCAGGGTCTGCAGAGCTGTTGCCTACAATGTTATCTCTTTGGATGAAGAGATTTGTGGATGTGGATAACAAGTTTAAAATGGTGTTTATACAAATGCAGATGATTCCCCAAGACGATAAGTGCTGTGTTTGAACAATACAGGGGGACGCAATCCCACAAACAACACGCTTTTGTGGATGTTCAATGTGATTCTGAATAATTATTTGACTACCAAACCATTTGCACAAAGACAAAAGATTAAATTGAATTTAATCAATTATGCTGACATACAAAAATATAAATGCACATGCAATAATTTCAATTTTCCCCACTAAAGGGCTTTATTACAGACAGAAATACTCCTCAGTTTCATCAGCTGTCCGGTGGCTGGTCTCAGACGATCCCGCAGATGAAGAAGCCGGATGTGGAGGTCCTTGGCTGGCTTACACGTGGTCTGCGGTTTTTAGTCCGGTTGGATGTACTGCCAAATTCTCTAAAATGACATTGGTAAAGAAATGAACATTCAATTCTCTGGCAACAGCTCTGGTGGACATTCCTGCAGTTAGCATGCCAATTGCACACTCCCTCAAAACTAGAGACATCTGTGGTGTTGTGTGACAAAATTGCACATTTTAGAGTGGCCTTTTATTGTCCCCAGCACAAGGTGCACCTGTGTAATGATTATACTCTTTAATCAGCTTCTTGATATGCCGCACCTGTCAGGTGGATGGATTATCTTGGCAAAGGAGAAATGCTCACTAACAGGGATGTAAACAAATTTGTGCACAAACATTTCTGGGATCTTTTATTTCAGCTCATGAAACATAGGACCAACACTTTACATGTTGTGTTTCATATTTTTGTTCAGTATAGTTTGTAGGCTATTGTTTGCACATTCCATTTTGTCATAATTTCCTTTTTAAATTTTGCTGGATAAGCTATGGTATCTCACCAGAGAATAGTACCATCAACTCAACAGCAGTTGTCTATAGGGAATAACGGTAATATTAGAGACCAGTAAAGTAAAGGTACTACTGCAACACACTCTTAGAAAAATTGGTTCCAAAAGGGTTCTTCGGCTGTCCACATAGGATAACCCTTTTTGGGTTCCATGTAAAACCCTCTGGGGAAAGGGTTCTACAAGGAACCCAATATGGTTCTACCTGGAACTAAAAAGGTTATACCTGGAACCAAAAAGGGTTTCTCAAATGGTTCTCCTATGGGGACAGCCGAAGGACCCTTTTAGGTTCTAGATAGCATCTTTTTCTCTAAGATTGTATGGTAGCTCTTGTATTCCTCTGTTGATCAGAGAAATAACAATATTTGCTTTGTGTGTTGGCACCTCAATGCCAGATCTCTCTCCCTCCTTTGCTCTCTCTCCTGTCAGATTTTGACTGAATTGGGTTAGACATGTGAGGCACAAAAACAGAAGCATCACTGATGAAAATGACAATGCATCTGTCATGTTGTTATATTGAGATGTAAAAAAAAAAATACCTTCCAAGCAACAGCAACTTATGTAACCACGGCAAACCACAAACTTATGCGACAGTTGTGTTGCTTACATACAAAAAAGACTGTATATACATTGTGAAAAAAAGTTGAGATCTCTTATAATATGCAAATGTGGTACGCCTATGTTGAAAACTATTTGGCACTTAAAGGGAAAATCCACAAAAAAACTATCTAGAAAATTAAATGCAAAACAGTTTGGGACTGAATCAACAGTAGACTAATGAACAAAAACGGAATTCAAGATTATTTTTGTGAAAGCCCTATGGATATCAATGCCTGATAGTGTGCTGCAGAATAACATATTCAAAGTCTATTCTGTTTGGAGTGGTGGTGTGGCATCTGTATTTGGTATTCAAATTCCTTTCTGACCCACACACCATCATGGATCGTGGTGTCGTGCACAAGGACCTGTCTTGTCTGTCTCCTTGTGCATGCTGGTGAGTAGACAGGGCCTGATTCCTCCTCCATGTTGTCTCTTGTTTCCCTGCCTGCTGCTTCTCCTCCTTCCTGTTTTATCTTTGCCACATGCCTTCCCACCTCCCAGAATAAATGTGACAGCTAGACATCGTGCCAATGTGTAAGATGCCTAAGTTTAACTGCTGAACATGTTCAACTGTTAAACACTGATATTGTTGTTAACTACTGAAAAACACTGATACTCTCTGAATCCTCTCACAGAAAGGTATATGTGAGGAAATAAAAATAAATGGTGCATTTGTAAAAACTGAGCTAATATAATTCAGAAGTTTGACTCCATCTTGAATTTGTGTTTTTATGACTCATGCCAGAGAGGTGATTAGATTGCATCATGATACAGTCTGCTGTACAGCCTAGTTTACTGACTTAGCTAATTTAACCATCCAGATATTTGTTTGTAAACAGGCGAGACATTCGGCCAGCATTTTCATGTGAGATTAAGTTATTGCATTTGATTTACTTCTCACTACTGGAGATTAATTGGAATATTGCGTTAAATATATCTCTAGCAAGGGAGTGTGTGTGTGGGCGTGTTTTTTTTGTGTTGGTGGGATATCTTCCCTTTGTGGTCCTTGAGCATTCACGAAGTCTGGACTTGTTTGAAGTTATCTATTTTTATCTGAGGGAAATTTTTGTTTATGTGTGCGTCGTATGCAAGAGCTTCCTCCACCTGGGACTCTTAAATATTGCTGGTTTGAGCACTTTTACTTTTTAACAAGCACATTTTCAGTTGCTGCAGCTTTTTTTATGCGTCTGTTTCCAGTGCTGCTGAGGTCGTACGAAGCGCTCGTTCGCTCGCGCTGTGTTTCCTAGGTTTTCCCTCTCCTCTCGCTACACCTCTTCATCTGAATAGCTCTGTCCTTAAAACCTGAGTACCTCAGCTTCCCCCAACTCCTATGGCAGGGCCCCGTAGATAGAGAACAGGTATGCTACCTAATGAGATTTCCTCTATCTTTTCCCCCTTGCCCGGGGATCTACGAACCGAAAGCCTGCTTAGTTCAAACGGGTAGCTAACTTATTACCGTATTCCTCAGTCGAAAGACTCCTTCAGATTCACACCTCAAGCAAATTCCCATCATGTTTGATCCGTCAGCCCCGGCTGAATTGATGTGAGGTAAATCAAAGGTGCTGCACTCTGGCAGGATGAAAGGGAGGAGACAAGCTGTGCACCACAAGTCTTCTACTTCGGCTTTCCAAGCTTTTTTTTAATTACTTAGAAATAAAAAATATATAGATTATTGGTTAAGTTTTGGTCGGAACTAACGAAGACATTGGCTCGTTAGAGTGTAGCCCATATAACGTTATGTAATTTTTTGGGGCATCAAGTCCCTGTATGGAGGGTAATTACAGTAGAATAATTGGATACTTTTCCATGACAGGCTAAAAAGTCTACATACATTGATGGCATTGGGATAACACTGATTGGTAACTTCTTATTAGTATCTTGAAGGTGTCATTTTATGGTTGAATTGAGTTAGGCCAGTTTTCCATCCATTTATATGGAATTCTTCAATTGAGCACTTATAATAGGCGCCTAACAAATGGCGAGGTCATCGCCTCTGGATAGCACCTGTCTGAGCTTTGTACTGTACAAGACTTTGACATAGACTTTAACACTTCAACCCCAACGCTCAAAGGATGAATTTTCTGCTCAAGGGATGGATTCTTTTTCCCATCCAGAGGAAATCGAGGAAGTCGTGATTGCCAAACAGATGACGTAACATATTGGGTAATTCTCTGATAAGTCTTTGGCATTCTTTAGTTATTCATGAGGTTGTTATGGCAATAGTATCAGAGACAACGTTAGGATTCGTAGGAGAGAGAGAGAGTGAAGTCTCTGCTAATGGAATCTGCTAATGAATAGAGTGAGGGCAGTCTTTTCATGACCATCAATCATTTAATTGTTAATTTCAATGATTAATGTTGGCTTCAGTTTCATCCACCAGAGTTGCCTGTCTGTTGCTGCACGTATTCTGTTCATAGGATGATTTCAAAGCCTGTGTAACTGGGAAGGGATCCACAGATCGCACTCCAATGCAGTGCTATGTGTTTGGTGGTACATGGACTTACACAGTGACAGAATTAAGATGAACGTATGACCAATGTCGACTAAAGAGGGAATACATTTTTCCATGTACTTCAAGTTTAAGTTTAGCTGGATTCATTAAACATGAGATTGAAAAGTAATACACTATATATACAAAAGTATGTGGACACCCCTTCAAATTAGTGGATTTGGCTATTTCAGCCACACCTGCTGCTGACAAGTGTATAAAATAGAGCACACATTTTACATTTTTACATTTAGCAGATGCTCTTATCCAGAGCGACTTACAGTTAGTGAGTGCATACATTTTTCATACTGGCCCCCTGTCAGAAACGAACCCACAACCCTGGTGTTGCAAGCACCATGCTATACCAACTGAGCTACACGGGGCTAGTTGTTGCAACATGGAGGTTGTAGCACCATTAAGCACACTGCAGATTCTAAGAATACTAAAATAATGGCTTTAAATCAAGTGTACACCTTTTGCTCTATTCCAAGTTCTCTCAAATTCAAGTCTGTCGACACCTGTGTTTTGTCAAGGTGTTTATTACATATTGTCGATCATCGTCATTTCCAACTATGTTTATGTTGTTGGTGGCAAAACGTCAACATTTCATTATATGAACATTGAACGATATATAAATGAGTTGTCATTATTGTACATAAAGCAAGTGGTGGTAAAACCAGTAGCAACAGCCCATTTGTTTATCTTTACTGTATGACTAGGTTTTGTTAGGCATTACACATCCAAAGATGGGGGGATATTGAGTGAATGAATCGCAATCAAACGCATTTAGCCACAAATTGGATGGACATCTGCTCTCCTCGCCTGATTGTTGACACATTTCTGTTGATTTACCCATTTCTCTAAATAGATGTGATAATCAAGCTCAATAGTGTAACTTGGCGAGTTTAGTGTAGTCTTGTTGAGTGTTTTCTATGGTCTTTCCCTCCATAGGGCCATAACTCTCTTTTTAATGTCAGTGTCATCTTTTATTTTGACTCCGACCTGTCAGCAGCCAAGGAAGGAAAGAGGCTGTTTATCACCATCAGTCACTGTGTGTAGGGTGTTATTACATCAAGCAGGTAGAGGGTTCCTATCTCTTTGATATATACGCTATGTGCTGTGCACATTTACAAAGCAAAGCATTGCTTTTATTGAAGTTTCCGGTTACACTTAACATTAGTGTTCTTATTTTGGTGTTGTTATTCATAGGTTCTTGCAATCAGAGGACTAGTTTAGACTATATTAGCTTAGGATAAGAGAAGATAATATATTTTTTAACTTACTCGTATACGGTTAAAAAAAAAGCGTCCGGAGCTTTTTATTAAGTGATTAGATTCCACTCTTTTTCTGCAAAGTGGACACATTGTGACATGAATTGACATAAAATTACTCTTGCATATATTTTCTGCAGTGTGTGTCAATGGTTTGCTGGATAAGGCTCACCCATAAAGTGCATTACTAGTTCCTTTACTTCGAGAACATGCTTTCACATCACAAACAAGTGCATCAGCAATTTCTTAAATTAAAGTGGTGAAAGTTGTACAGGAAAGCCAATTTCATTTAATCTATAGGTTCAGACAGAAGGCTATTCCCCCAGTTAGAATTAGAATTAAATGACTTCATCTATCCTTAGCTGGTGAAGAGACCACAACCCTGCTGAGTTCTTTAACAAACATATAATATGAAAAAGTTACAGCAAAGAAAAGATTAAGTCAAAGTAGGTACTCTTCACTTAGATTCAAATGAATATATTTATATGTAAAAGTTTGGATTCATATGACTATAACAGGAGAGTTAGGAAGATATTAAGTAATAGCGCGAAACAACAGATGTACAAATTATTAATTATATCTGAAGACTGTATTTAATTATTTGCCAACCACATTCCATTGTATGATAATTAAGTTATGCTAGGTCTTGCTGAAGGCAGCATATTATCTCAAAACATCTAAATATAAGTTACAAAATATTGTTGTCACGAGCTGTGATGATGATTATTATTATTATTATTTATTATTATTGTTTTTTAAACAGTCATGCATTATGGATTTATATAGATTTATTATGAAACATTGTAAGATGTTATTTGGCTGTATGTAAAGGTGTTACCAGATACTTAAATAGTTATTTTTGTTGTACAACTTATCCTGGACACACAGGAAACCAGTTTGATTGAATAGTGCTTGAATTTCTAGTTTCTGTTAAACACACGGCAGGTGCCAAGGCAACCGGCTCGCTGTTGAATTTGATCGCTTTGTGTTTGGACTAGTTTCCTCTATAAAAGGCAGCTGGAGGATTAGGGCTTTACGCAGGGAACTACACATCCCTGAATAATTTGGCCAAATTATGCACTGTCATATGCCACTCACTGCTAAAAGCCTCACTAGGCAAATGTTTGTGTTCCTCTCATTTGTTATTGTGAAAGTAATCTAGTTGGTTGTTAGGTGTATCGTACCTTTAATCTAAGTAAAAAGCAATGTAATGTTTATGCTGTTGTTTTCTGTGTTTCCGTAACGTAGCAGGACGTTTTTTGCTTTTGTTCTTCACAGAATTTAAGTGCCAAGTTTCCTGACTTTTCTGAAAGAAGATAATAATGTTTTCTGCTAGTAGATATCAAAATTGGGTAGCTGTAAGTAGGGCTGGCACAATTACCGTACAACCATGTAGCTGACTGTTATGGATGAAGACTGTCATGAAAATAAAATTACCGCCACCGTTACATTTTTGTTGTTGTATTTCTTATAGCTTTTGGGAGGAATGAACAGCTGACTGAAGACAGGATGGCAGTTGAGTCAGTTTCTGCGATGACATGGACTCTTAACAACGTGATGAAATGTGTCCTTTGCTGAAACAAGCAAGGTGTCGGTATTTAATAGAAAGTCTCGGCCCGCCCACCTGTGGGGAAAGCAACCTGTGGTTACCTAGGTTACCTCATTGCCTCACAGCAAATACTTTTCAAACACAATTTTATTTTTGTCTGCTTATTTTAGTCAATTATAAAACTACTTTAAGCATAGTATAACATGTCTAAAGATTACTTTTCAACATTGCCTGCTCCTGAGTGTTCTCTCTACTTAGAAAAAAACGTAATATTGTAGGGCTTCCCTCATGCCCCTTTATATGATGGCGCTAGCAGCCACATGAGTGAGTGAGTGCTAGCTAGCTACCAACTGGAACATTAGCTAGCCAAACCAACAACACAAAAAGACTATACAGCTACAAATCAAATCAAATCAAATCACATTTTATTGGCCACATGCGCCGAATACAACAGGTGCAGACATTACAGTGAAATGCTTACTTACAGCCCTTAACCAACAGTGCATTTATTTTTAATAAAAAAGTAAAATAAAACAACAACAAAAAGTGTTACAAACAGACTATACTAAACAAGTAAAATGTCTTACCTGTGATTAAATGTTTTCCACACACATAGCTATGTTTAGCCTACCTGGACACCGGGTCCCCACATTTCCCACTCTCCCACGCCGAATAGCCTGAAGCCACAGGGTTCTTCTCGCAGGCTATTTCACTATGTGAGAGCATTGCGAACCGTAGGTCGGGATTTTTGACCTGGTTACATATACATTGAACAACACAGCAGCTTTTCGGCATGTTTTGTTATTTCTGTATAACAAAACATCGACAACAAAGTCAGTGGCGTGTATTCATGGATGCCAAGGGAAGCCAGGCTTCCCCCAAAAAATTACCAATAAAAAACATACAAAATAATGTATCTTTCGTCTCTCTGTGTTTCATAAATGTCCATCATTTTGCAAGAGGCTGAATGTATCTCACCAGAGAAAGCATCCAGCGAACGAAACAGTGCCCCTCAAAAACTAAAAGCGTGTACTACTGTATAGACTGGATGGCATTGGCATTTCTCTACAAGTAGGGTGAGTCAACATCATGTTTTTTTCTACTTGCACACACACACACACACACACACACACACACACACACACACACACACACACACACACACACACACACACACACACACACACACACACACACACACACACACACACAGCAATCAGTGCCATGGACAGCCACATCATATTTAGCTTAAGTTGATTGGACTAAATTGTTTTTGGTATCTTTTAGTTGTTACTGTATTAGACTAAGCATAGGTGATTTGATGATGTTGAAATGATGCTGGAATAGTGGAGGCAGCTCCTGTTTTCTTTGCGACTTGCGGTAACTCTCCGTGGTTCTAAATCAATAGTTGTTTATTGGTCCGAAAATGTCGGAAACCTTACCTTGCTTGACCATGCTGTAGGTCATGTTACATGAAATATGTTTTGTGGACTTCACCAGACAGATCTTGCTCTCCGGTTTTTTTATGAAACAAAGGTGTGGTTGAATTTATTCTGCCACTTTGTCTTCTTATTGTCTCGGCCTTAGGCCTATATATCACGGTGTCAAGGCATATGAACTAAGAGGTTATAGAGCAAACAACGCCATTATCCAACACAGGTTATAATATGGCTTTCTTTCCCTGGCTTGGCTTCCCCGGTGATTTTACCCATGCACCGCTACTGGACGAAGTTGGCTCTTTTACACTGGGGGTCAATGGGAAAGAATGTTTGTTTTCCCCAATTTGTGGGCGTGGTCAAGGGGAATTCCTTATTATTATGTGAATATTAACTCAGACTATGGCTGCCTGGTATTGTGATGCAATCATTTCCATGGTAATGTAGAATGTTCATTCAAATGATGTTAAATGATGTGGCTCATGCAATGGAATGTATTTTTTTGTGAGATTAATCAACAAATCACAGCACATATTGATGGGTACACTTCCTGCTTTTACTTCCTGCTTTGCTACTATGCGTAAACTTGCAATGGCCGCCAGTCCACCCATTATGCCATCATTGACTTGAATGATGCCCGTTCTATTCATTTTATTACTATGGCAGCACATACCATAGTAAAATAATGCTATTTGAACGGTTATTTGTCTGGCCAATTACCATCATCCAAAATTAATTAACCGTCACAGCCGTAACTGTAAGTCAATGTTTTTTTTTTTTAGTTGCAACTTTAGGCTACATTGCATTATAAACAGAACATTCCCTCAGTGGTATAAAATAACCGAAGGCATCTAACAATCTCCTCCATTTATTGATCAATGCTTCTATTCCCTTTTTACTTCCTCCCTGTTCTTTGGCACTGATCGTGGAATTCAAAATGAAAGACCTATGTAAAGAATACCTTTTTCTGGGAACACACTTCTTATTAAATGATGACTGTAGGTGTATGACACGACAGTGATTTCTGCTAACACATACACTACATGGTGTGAGCTGCCATCTTATTTATAGGAACTGTTTATTATTTATGCCGGTAAATTACTAATGAGCCTCATTGGTGGGTTAAGTACAAGCTTCTGTAGCTTTTTCTTTCTCTTACTGCATTGGGGATGTTCTGAAAACATTGCACAAAGGTCATAATTCTGCTTTGGAAAAAAATGTCTTGGCTTAAGTTAAATAAATGTGTCTGCTTAATGCAATACAAATAAGGAGGTATATATTGTTTTTAAGGAAACAGAAGCACAGTATTGGCAAGGTAAGATTCATGTGAATCACTTCAATTGGAGGATGATACAATCCAGATCCTCTTTGAATAATAGCAATTAGTTACCTTAGCTACATTATTCCCCTCAAGCCCTGAGCCAAGTAAATCAAACCCTAAATAACAGTAGCTTTAGCTGCCAGTCTTAAATTTGTCACGCGGTGCCTCGAGAGATCCAGAGCTATAGGCCGGAGCTAAATTTGCTGTCTGTAGTAGGATAGCTTCGAGAATAGACTCACACTACTCGACTCAGGGCTTCTGGGCTTTCCAGAACATACCGCACATGATTTATGTGGATTTTCACCTAAATCCCTATTCCAAGAACAGTGTCTGAGGGGCGGAACAACCTGTCATGGAATGAAACCTAACTCTCTCCTCCTAGCACCTGCTCTCTGCAGTGTTATGATATTGTCATGGTCGGCTCTGGATAATCGTTGAGTCTTAGCATATTTGAAATCAGTACACGTTGCTTATTATTTGGCTAAATGTTGTCTTGAAACAAGACCTGGGTTCATATAGTATTTCAAATCTTTTAAATAGTTAAGCTGTGTTAAATTGAGCTTGTCTGACACAATGGAATCAATTGAATTGACCCAAAATTGCTAACTCCACCCATCTGGCACTCTAGTCAGGCTCAATCAAACAAACTATTCAAAAATAGTGTTTGAACCCAGGTCTGCATGAAACACACCGTCAATTAGGCATAGCAATGACCCACAATACAGTAACACTTTATTTGGATAGTCCATCTGTAGACGTTCTACAGCAGGACTGCCCAACCCTGTTCCTGGAGAGCTACCGTCCTGTAGGTTTTGGCTCCAACCCTAATCTAGCACACCTGATTCTATAGAGCATCTACAGATGGACTATCAGGACTATCTAAATAAAGTGTGACCCACAATCCTTCTCAATGGCTGCGAAACCAGACTTTTCTCAGTGACATGAATTAGCAGCGTTCCCTAGACCTTGCATTTGTCAGTGGCTAACGACCAGCGTCCCTCCCCTCCGCTCGGGTGTTGCTTTACCTATAATAGTGGATTGATTTGTGACTCCCAGGCAAACTGTCTGGGAGTGAGTGAGTCGAAAGTTATCATTGAACTCATTAAAGTTTGTATTATCCAGTGTTTAGCATACTGATTATGGAAAGAGGAGCCATCTGCTTGAGGGACCAGGGCTCCCCTAACAGCCATGTGTAATTCAACCAAACAAAGTTTGCCTCTCCATCCAAGATGGCCGCCCTGGGGGGAATAGCCAATGCTTCTGTTGCTCTGCTCTGCACACTACAGGAGCAGGTGTATCTTGTGATTGAATCAATACAGTAGTATGTGGCTGTTCCTTTGATGTCTTCCCTTCCCGACGCGTTCGTCGCCGATCTCCTATCGGCCAAACATTCATTAATGAAGTCTCTCATTAATCAGTTCCACACAATTGGATTGGCTGATTTAAATTGAGTCACGGTGCCTTGTCAGGGGGGTAATATCTCTGAAGTTCCCCCCACTCTGGACACAATGACACCATTTATCTTTGGTTCCTATTCACAGGCTTTGGCTGCTGTTTGGCAGCTGTGGATGACACAATGCTGTCGAGATGGGGTGATATTTAGGATAATGATCGTTTTCGCCTGAATGTATGTGTTATGCTTGCTTTTGCTGGAATTGATAGAAGGGGAGTTGATGCACGGTTGATTATAGATGATGGTAACCTTTAATGGAGTAAATAAGATAAGCAAAACAATGGATCACAAGCAAGACAAATAGTGCCAACACTAAGTAAAGAAAGCTGGAGGTTTACTTTTACAGTGTCTCTTAAAACTTCTATGAAAAGGTTTATGAAAACTAGGACAGCAGACCATTAAGTACCTTTGTACTTTTGACAGAAGGGGGGGAGTGAATTGATTTGATGTGATGGATTTCTCTGCTATTTCCTTGATTACTGCTAAATCATTCAACAGATATGGTGGAGAACACCTGATTGCTGTTATTAAATCAACAGAGATAAATGATGAATTAGAAAACCATTAAAGTGACACGCCCCGTTCTTATCCCACAGATGGGCTTTCATCACTCATTTATTTGAGAAGTCTTTGAGGAGAGTTTGAGGAAGTTTCACAGGACGTTTCAACAAATCATGGTTGGTTGAGCGTCTGCTCAGACCACAGCTGTACATTTGTTCACTGCAAAGCCTGACCAATAAGGTCCTCTGATATGTTTACAGGTATCTAATGTATTTAGTAGTCAATTTTAGTGTCTTATTTAAGTCCTCACTAAATTTCTCACAGCTAATAAAGCTGGGAAACTTCTCAGGGGATAAGAGATGTTCATTACCTTTCAAAGTTCAATGGGTTTTTATCTTTTCTGTTAAGAGGGTTTTAAGCACCTTGTTAAGTTGCCCATTAATTCAGTCCATATTGATCTCTCATCGTCCGCTGGAGTGCTGGCCAACTATCATATTTCCCCAAAACTACCTCTTGTCTTGGTAAAATGCTTACATACTAATTATTTTTGAAAAGTTGAACCCGCACAACCCCTTACTCAAACCATTAGTAATCAATGTTGTTTTATATTTCACCGTAAGTGGTAATTATTTGTACTAGTGTTGCAATTAGGTACTGATGTGAAGCGGCTGCTCTTTACTCAGGTGTTGATGTACATGTTTAACTTATGGCACAGAAGGGAGTATTTTACCAGAAAGTCAGGATTAATCATTAGGACTTTTTAGACTCGTTTTTCCTCCACTCTCATTGGTCATCCATATTTCTTCAATAGTCTGCCATATTGATCATATGTCATGCAAACGTCTTCGATGTTTCCCTTTACTCTATCCAGTCACTATTCCTTATTATCAACAGCACAAACGAACAGTACAGTAACACTCCTGTCATTTCCGAAACTGTGATGAGGTGATTTGGAAGGAGTCAGGCGCAGGAGGGTAAATCACAGAATAACAGGATTTATTCTGAAGCACAAAGTTACGCATAATGCGTCAGAACACTCAAGTGAGCAAAACAGGCGCACTGGAAAATACAAGGCACACGGGGAAATATCCCGGTGATACAAAATACACGGAGCTCCACCGAGCTACTCTATCCTCCACAATAAACAATCACACACAAAGACAAGGGGGCAAGGGAACACGTTATACAGATACTGATGAGGGGATATGAACCAGGTGTGTGTAATAAACAAGACAAAACAAATGGAATGATGAGATGAGGAGCGGCAGTGGCTAGAAGGCCGGTGACAACGAACGCCGAAGCCTGCCCGAACAAGGAGAGGAGGCAGCCTCGGAGGAAGTCGTAACAGAACCAATCAACACAACTTTTCTCACCCGCCCCCAAAACTCCCAAGTTCACATCAAATAGCAAAGTCAGGCACCTTTGTCATAAACATTCTTTCCAAACGTTTCCCTCTGATTACCTCCAAACCCATCCTTCTCTATCCTCCCATCCCTTCCCCTGCTGGGAGATGTAGTCAATTATAGCTGTAGGCATCTGTCCATCTAGACCCCTCCCGGCCCTGCCAGGCTCTAGGTGATTGATCCTGGTTCCCCAGCGAGGCTCAGCCCCAGCCATGGCTCCGGCCCAAGGCACCGCCACACGGCCACCTCTCAGCCTCCCTTCAGGGGGAGACCTTTTGTTCTCATCACCGCTGAGAACGATCTGAGGACGATGACCTGTCTGAAGTGATTGAGCTCTCCAGCATGTGAAACGGTGGCGGAGGAATACATTTCGCACCTAGGAGGAAGGGGGAGGGATGGAGGACTGTACGCCAGGGGGATGGCAGAGACGAAGGTCACGGGCAAGGCAGGGAGGCAGACAGGCATCACTCAGAATATATGACTGCTGGTTTGACACTTGTATGATCGGCGTGTTCGAGGGTTGTAGCAATGATGGAAGTGATAAGTAAACTTAGTGATTCAATGGTGCTTGTTCTGGTGCGTTTGTAAGATAATAACCTTTTGATTGGTCATTTGTTTTCATCTAGAAATCCTAAATGATCCCAAAATAGTTCCAACAGATGTTGAATGTTGACTCCTTGAAGTACTTCACTTTGTCACATAGGCTTATACATTCAACTTTTGGATATGCTCATCTTTTTGTGTCCTTCATGGTTATTAAGAGACCAGTAGCAGTCCAACATGATGGCTTTGTTCCAATATAAACATTAGCATGCCACTTAGTATGAAGCAATGTATCGAGCAACTGGTATGCTACTGTAGCATAGACATTGGAACTTGGCCGATGTTTTGGTTTACAGCTGTGGATAGAGACCACTTCATATGATGCGGTTCAACGTCAGAGGAAGGACACTAGAGAAAACAGGAAAAACACAATTATTGATTTCTATGCTGTATTGCCAGTTATGCAGACTACCTTGAGTTGGCACGTCCTTAGCATACTCTGTGTGTTGATCCTTTGCTGTGCTTTGTACTGTTTACTGTTAACATATACTGTAGACTTGAGAGAAGCTGGCTGTGAGTTTATAACTAAGATACTATTGGTCAGCTCTAGAAGACTGATTGAAAGGCTGGTGTAAGTGTATAGAACATACAGTACATAAATCCAGTTGCATTATTGAACATAGGGTGACATGATCATCAAGCTCACGTTTGATCGTTCTACACTCTCTAAACGTTGTGTACACTGAGTGAACAAAATATTAAGAACACCTGCTCTTTCCATGACGTAGTCTGACCAGGTGAATCCAGGTGAAAGCTATGATCACTTGTTAAATCCACTTCAATCAGTGTAGATGAAGGGGAGGAGACAGGTTAAATAAGGATTTTTAAGCAATGAGACAATTGAGACATGGATTGTCTATGTGTGCCATTCAGAGGGTGAATGGGCAAGACAAAAGGTTAAAGTGCGGGGTATGGTAGTAGGTGCCAGGCCCACTGGTTTGAGTGTGTCAAGAATTGCAACACTGCTGGGTTTTTCACACTCAAAAGTTTCCCGTGTGTATCAAGAATGGTCCACGACCCAAAGGACATCCAGCCAACTTGACACAACTTTGGGAAGCATTGGCGTCAACATGGGACAACATCCCTGTGGAACACTTTGACACCTTGTAGAGTCCATGCCCTGACGAATTGAGGCTGTTCTGAGGGCAAAACAGGGGATGTGCAACTCAATATTAGGAATGTTTTGTACACTCAGTGTATATTTCCATTATAAAATGACTAAGTGGGATGTAGGGACACATTGTGCATCAACGCGTTAGTAAAAGTTCAATCACACACCCATAATGACAAGCAATTTATATAGAAAATAATTTCAAAAAATGCTCATATGGAACAACTTTAGAAACGAAAGCTCCAAAAACCCACCGTTAATTCATTTGGGTTATAAATATGATGCAGCTGCTCCCGGCTTCTCCAAACCTGGTTTAGAGGGAGAAAAAATGTCATTGATGCATGATCATTTGCTGGTGGAAATGATTGATACCAGCCATTGGATGGACTAAATTGCCACAATTTGTTTAGATCCCTCTGCAGAGAATATCTGAGCATGAATAAAACATGATCGGTCATTAGTATGTAACTGAGAGGGATCTTGTGAGCTTCGGCACAAATTTGTCTCCTCTGTTTCTATGGAAGACGTGCTACCCGGCAGACCTAAACATATATGTCTTGTCACTTACGGTCTGCCCATGCCTGAAATTTTAAACATGCCAAATAAAATGTTGTTATGTATGAGGATTGTTGTGCTTATCGTATCTAAGGTAGGATTAATGGGAAAGTGACTTACTTTGTGGAATGGCTGTCCCTCCTGTCTTCTACCACGATTCATTTCAGTATTGTCACTCAATGCTCATAGGATCTGCCTTCATTTACCTCTTAAGAATATTATTAGATGAATATTGACTCATGTCTGTGCACCTGCTATGCTGTATATCCAGAGGTACGTTGTATTACGTGAACCTATCATTTTATGGTCAATTGGGTAATGCCCCAAGTGTATGGTAGGGCAATGCTAATGATACAGAACAAACAACCTGCCAGTATGATTTCATGACACTTCAACATATTATCGATTCATTATAAATATAAATAACCTGAGGTGTAAGCAGCTAAAGAAGTTCCTGTGAGAACGAAGAACAAAAAAACATCTCTGCAGAATAATTTTTCTACCTCATCTTATGTTTAAGTATAGAGAACAGCGTCAAGGAACGGAGAAGGCTTCAGAAAATAATTAGTCTCCATAGAGGGAGAGAAGAGAGATACTCATTTCTTTCCATCCGTGGGCCTTTTTTTTGTACAGGACTTTCTTTTCCATCAATCCCAGAGAACAGAGGTACCGTTCTGTTCTTCTTACCTGTGATGTTTGCATCTATTTACTCAGACGTGAGCATCTGAAGTAATTAAACAATAATAAACCCAGACAGGCAGGAAAACTGGGGAGGAAATCGAGAGCTCATTGGGCAGATGATACCGCTGTCGATTTGTTGCTGTTCCTCTAATGACACCTGAAAAACAGAGTTGTGCAGAATAACCCAGACTGGCCTCAGCATGGGATGTCATTTATTGACCAATGATTATCAGTTACGGTACATAATGCTTTGTGGAGGAGCTTGTAAGTGAAAATTCTAGCTTCATCTCATTTTACTATGAACATCATCCCCAAACTGAAAAGGTCTATAATGATCAAATGGAGCCATCACTATTATCATCACAACCAAGAACAGAAAACTGTCCAATAGCAATCCCCTGTAGTTTCTTTCCTGGGTCTGGTATAATAAAAAGATCTAGGCGATACTCTCCTCTCCTGATTTAGCGACCGATATCGACACTGCTGGCGTCTATGCAATTTGGCAGTCGCCTGGGCCCCGACAATGGCCCACATGCAAATTGAGGAGACAGCATGACATTTAAGTAAGCACCATGCCTTCTCCTTTGACTTCAGCTCTCCCTCCGGCGTCTAACCCCTGTCCCATCTTGAAAGCTGATGCAAGCGGTGCGAAGGCTTCGGTATTGGATTCCCTAAAGGAGGAATGGAGAGAGACTCAGTGTCAGCCTTTTATTCGGAAGGCACTGTGGTAAAGGAACAGGCAATCTGGAACAGTATGGGAGATGCATTGTCCATGGCATGGCTTTTATGGTGGGAATGGCAAAGATGGGTTTTGAGAAAATTGTGTTAGACTCCATGTAGAGTTCATTGTAGAAGACTTCCTCTGGGCGGACTGTGGTTACCACTTGTGGCTGAGCGAACCATGTTCACAAAGGTGAAAACCCCCAGATATTACAGGAGCTATTCATGAACCTCAATGGACAACAATAGGGGGTCAGCCTCACATGGGTAGCCTAAAAGCAGTAGATATCAAAGATGTTGATAAATGAAGATAGTTCGCTCAGGCCAATTTTTGTCAGTTCTGGTCTACTTAACTGGGTTTGTCTCCTATAGACACCAGTTGGATCTGGTATACTTAGTTCATTTACTTTTTCATTGAACCAGAAAGAAAACAGAGTGGGGTCTCTCGCTTCCTCTTCCGTCTCTGGTAGATATCTTTCCAACACTTCCTGTTCCGGTTTTCAGTACTTACACCTTAGCATGAAGAGTTTCTACAGATCTTCTACAAATCTGATGAATCTCCATCAGACTGGTTGCAGTTAGCCTGAATTTCCTCTTAGCTTTCTCCTCATGTACCTGGAATACACTTTTTAAAACTCCAGTGCTAGCCGTTTAAAGAGTATGAGGTGTAGTGTGGGCTGCAGGTGTGTGGTTCACTGGCCTCGATGCAACAGGGCAGAGGAGCGGTAGAGAGGTAACTGAACTACCCACTACCCATCAACCCCGCTGTGGCCTTTTCATTGGACCCCAGCTGAACGCTCCTACACTGCTCCCCAAGAGCCTCCACTTCCTGGTATTTAAGATAAGGTCCAGGAGGGAAGGAAAGACAGGCAGAGGGAGGATAGAAAGAGAGAGAAGTAGTCAAAGAGAAAGAGAGAGAGAGAGAGAGAGAGAGAGAGAGAGAGAGAGAGAGAGAGAGAGAGAGAGAGAGAGAGAGAGAGAGAGAGAGAGAGAGAGAGAGAGAGAGAGAGAGAGAGAGAGAGAGAGAGAGAGAGAGAGAGAGAGAGAGAGAGAGAGAGAGAGAGAGAGAGAGAGAGAGAGAGAGAGAGAGAGAGAGAGAGAGAGAGAGAGAGAGAGGGGTAGTCAAAGAGAGAGGGAGAGAGAGAGAGAGAGAGAGAGAGAGAGAGAGAGAGAGAGAGAGAGAGAGAGAGAGAGAGAGAGAGAGAGAGAGAGAGAGAGAGAGAGGGAGAGGGAGAGGGAGAGGGAGAGGGAGAGGGAGAGAGAGAGAGGGAGAAGTAGTCAAAGAGAGAGAGAGAGAGAGAGAGAGAGAAGTAGTCAAAGAGAGAGAGAGAGAGATAGGGAGAGGGAGAGGGAGAGGGGGAGGGGGAGAGGGAGAGGGGGAGGGGGAGGGGGAGGGGGAGGGGGAGAGAGAGCAGAAAGAGAGAGAAGTAGTCAAAGAGAGAGAGAGAGAGAGAGAGAGAGAGAGAGAGAGAGAGGGAGAGGGAGAGGGGGAGAGAGAGAGTAGAAAGAGAGATAAGTAGTCAAAGAGAGAGAGAGAGAGAGAGAGAGAGAGGGAGAGGGAGAGGGGGAGAGAGAGGGAGAGAGGGAGAGGGGGAGAGAGAGTAGAAAGAGAGAGGGAGAGAGAGAGTAGAAAGAAAGGGAGGGAGACAGAAAGAAAGAAAGAGAGCTAGCGAGAGAGAGAGGTAGTCACAGAAAAGTAGGGAGGGAGAGCGAGAAAAGGAAAGAGAGAGTTAGACAGGGAGGGAGTGTGAGAATTGTATTTTGTTATGAACCGTGCTGGCGGCTGCATGGGATTTCCCATGGGACTGAGTGTAAACAGACCGTATGGGGAGTCGAGTGATCTCTTAATTTCTCACCCGCTTCTCCGCAAACCATTGGGGCTTCGCTCAACGTTCAGGGATTTTAGTAGAAACATTTTAATTAAGAAGCCAATCCCGCTGAGTGCAGGTTTAGACTAAATTTAGTTAACACATTTTCCTACATCTCCCCAGATTTGAATTTGGACTGAATTTTAATTTCCCTCCCCAAATGATAACCTACCTTTTGAAATCAAGTAATCTGGATGAAGTTGTCCCAGAATATGAGTAGTAATACAATGCAGTGCGGATGTCTTGGCCCTATGTAGCCACAGAAGCCAGCATTAGGTTCGAGATTTAGTTGATGGCATAGTGCCCTTAAAGTCCTTGGCATATTGGGTCTGAAGTCACAGTCCTCAGTAAACACATTGTCAGCACTAAAGGATTATTTCTAATCTATTTGATCTCATTTAAATGCTCAATGGCATGCAATCATGCTTAAAGGCCCAGTGCAGTCAAAAACGTGATTTTCCTGTTTCTTTAATGATATTTCTACACTGTGATGGTAATGCCCTTTTTGTGTAATAGCTGTATGAAAAAAGAGTTTTTGACCGTCGCATAACATCACAATGCGATCTGATTATAATAGACCAATGAATGTTTATCGTTTAATTTGCATATATCCGCCTAGTTCTGATGCTGGCCCTGCCCAAAAGCAAGAGAGACTGAAGTATGGCTGTCTTCCATCCGAACAATCACTTTGTCTGATTTGGCTTCGATTTATTTTTCATAATCAAGTGTCAAAAACTTCAGTCCGAATCGCCGCACATGCACAGCACACTTTGCTTCGGACTGCATTGCAAATCAGGCTAGGTACACACATGGCTAGGTACACACATGGATTTCCCAGCAGCTCCGATCTTGAAACAGGCGTCAGCAGTAACCATTCAAGTAAGTGTCTAGATGGTTATTTTTCTATTATCAGTAAAGGACATGCTATTCATGGGTTGCATGCTTCGTCACAATATTGTTTTGAATGTTCTCTTGAGGACTGATGCCCGAATGAACTTTCTACTACTCAATCAATGCATTTTCTGAGCTACACTATATATATATATATACAAAAGTATGTGGACACACCTTCAAATTACAGGATTCGACTATTTCAGCCACACCCTTTGCTGACGGGCGTATAAAATCAAGCACACAGCCATGCAATCTCCATAGACAAACATTGGCAGTAAAATGGCCTTACTGAAGAGCTAAGTGACTTTCAACATGGCACCGTCATAGGATGCCACCTTTCCAACAAGTCAGTTCGTCAAATTTCTGCACTGCTAGAGCTGCCCGGGTCGACTGTAAGTGCTGTTATTGTGAAGTGGAAACATCTAGGAGTGGCGCAGCGGTCTAAGGCACTGCATCTCAGTGCTTGAGGCGTCACTACAGACCCCCTGGTTCGACTCCAGGCTGTATCACAACCGGCCGTGAATGGGAGTCCCATAGGGCAGCGCACAATTGGCCCAGCGTCATCCGGGTTTGGCCGGTGTAGGCCGTCATTGTAAATAAGAATTTGTTCTTAACTGACTTGCCTAGTTAAATAAAAATAAAAGAAATAAAAAACAATGGCTCAGGCCATACAAGCTCACAGAACGGGACCGCCGAGTGCTTAACCGCGTAGCGTGTAAAAATAGTCTTTCCACGATTGCAACACTCGCTACCGAGTTCAAAACTGCCTCTGGAAGCAACGTCAGCACAATAACTGTTTGTTGGGAGCCTCATGAAATGGGTTCCCATGGCTGAGCAGCCTCACACAAGCCTAAGATCACCATGCGCAATGCCAAGCGTTGTGTAAAGCTCGCCGCCATTGGACTCTGGAGCAGTGGAAACGCGTTCTCTGGAGTGATGAATCACGCTTCACCATCTGGCAGTCCGACGGACGAATATGGGTTTGGCGGATGCCAGGAGAACCCTACCTGCCCCAATGCAGAGTGCCAACTGTAAAGTTTGGTGGAGGAGGAATAATGGTCTGGGACTGTTTTTCATGGTTCGGGCTAGGCCCCCTTAGTTACAGCATACAATTACATTATAGACGATTATGTGGTTCCAACTTTGTGGCAACAGTTTGGGGAAGGCCCTTTCCTGTTTTAGCATGACAATGTGCCGTACACAAAGTGAGGTCCATACAGAAATGGTTTGTCGAGATCGGTGTGGAAGAACTTGACTGGCCTTCACAGAGCCCTGACTTCAACCCCATTTAACACCTTTGGGATGAATTGGAACGCCGACTGCAAGCCAGGCCTAATCGCCCAACATCAGTGCCTGACCTCACTAATGCTCTTGTGGCTGAATGGAAGCAAGTCCCCGCTGCAAGTCCTCGCTGCAACATCCAGTGGAAAGCCTTTGCAGAAGAGTGGAGGCTGTTAAAGCAGCAAAGGGGGGACCAACTCCATATTAATGCCCATGATTTTGTAATGAGATGTTTGACGAATAGGTGTCCACATAATTTTTGGTCATGTAGTGTACGTGCTGATAAAGATTTAGTCTAAAGTGCATTATAGTGACTTGGTAAAGATTGACATTTCTAAAGGAGGCAAATCAGTAGTAGGAAAACCTTTTGTCATCACTGACTTTAGATGGAGTATAGCATTAGCTAGCTAGCTAAGATTGAGGGACAGGACTTTAGCTAGCTAACATTAGCATTGCTAGCTAGCTATTTTTGACAAACTTTTCTAGCTATGCCAATTGCCATCTCTCTAAAGTAAATTTGATGACATGATAATGATGGCAAATTTGTTTCCTACTAATTACTTGCCATTGTATTTCCGGCCCACTATAGTGTCTCCTCAGATAATGTTAGCTAGATTGCTAGCTAGCCTGTTGACTGTTTTTCAAGCTGCAGTCAGTCAGTCACCCAAGGCGGACCAAGGTACAGTAGCCTACTTGATTTGGGAAAAAACTGATTCTGATTGGCTGGGCCTGGCTCCCCAGTGGATGGACCTGGCTCCCAAGTGGGTTGGCATATGCCCTCCTAGGCCCACCCATGTCTGCGCCCCTGCCCAGTCATGTGAAATTCATAGATTAGGGACTAATGAATTTATTTAAATTGACTGATTTCCTTCTATGAATTGTAACTCAGTAAAATCTTTGAAATTGCTGCATGTTGCATTTATATTTTTATATGCAACAATTTCAACGATTTCACTGAGTTACAGTCCATAGAATGAAATCAGTCAATTTAAATAAATAAAGTAGGCTCTAATCTACAGGCATACATTGTCATAATATTTCAGTTATGGACTATCAGATATGAAATTATGTTACATGTTTTCTCAAATGTTAGAATGAAAACCTTTCCATTCATGATCCCCTTATGTCCTAAAGGGTAATCACTGAGGAAGGCCTGCAGGATGAGGTCATGGACTTCTGGGAGGAAGATGCTTTTGATGAGGAGCTACTTGGTGAAAATGAGGACGAAGAGTATGAGACACACACAGACAGGACAGACAGGACAGACAGGACAGACAGGACAGACAGGTGAACATGGACTGGCAGAGAAGCAGCTGAACTGGTTCCCCCTCTAACCCTCCTAGGTTGATTCTGGTGGAGGTGGCTGCTGTACATACCAAGCTGGTGTAGAAATGCTCTAGCCTGGTCCCATATCTGTCTATGCTGTCTTGCTAACTACTAATGTATGATAGTTGACATGACATGTTACCATAATAGTTGGCTATACATAGGATTTGGCAATATAACACAAACAGAAGATCATGCTAACATTTGGCTGATTGTCAGAACAGAAAGAGTGAAACTTCAATGTGCTTGAGGACTACTGTAGAAAGTGTTGGCTTTGTTACAGGAGAGATAGAAAGGGGAATATGACGTGGTTTGCTTGTGTGGAACCTGAATGTGACGGTAAATGGTTGTGTATGATGTTATGGTTATGATGGGGATGTAACTTGCACTTTGTTTTCAGGTTTGAATGAGACAATGTATTCCCCTAACCTTAATCTTTCAATAAATGTATTGTTTTATTAATATTATAATAGTTGTGTTATGTATTTCCTTATCATATGTAAGACTCAATGCTTTCTGTAATTTATTTTGTTGAAGATTTAATTTACTATCTGGATAAGAAAGTGTCTGATCATGAAAAATTCCATAGAATCAGACACTAAAACAGAATCAGAAACAGGTCTTCCTTATTTGGTAAGAATCAGAATAGAAATACATTTTACTGTGAGTTAAACCTTCCAGAGCTTTAATTGTAAAACAATAACTTGAAATGATACTTACATGCCATGATTTTGACTTTCATTGTCAACTTGTTTACGATCTGTTTATTATGTTAAGTAAATAACTGACAAGAGAATTTATGAAGATGACAACCTTTCATTTCAGTCTGGTTTATTTACTTTCAAAAACAGAAAACATTCCGAAATGTGTAATTCAATAGTGTTTACTCATTAGAAACATTTAAATAAATTATAATCTCCAGTATCATCACAGTCTTTTTTGCAAAATTATGAAATAGACTTTGTGATGATACTGCAGATTATACCATGGGTGTCTGCATCTCAGAGGCCTAAAACAGCAAGTAGTACTAAGTTTGACTTACTGTGTTTGTCCTCTGAGACGCAGCGACCTATAGTCTGCCCTGTAGATGATCATGGCATTCTGCAATTAATAGATGGCAAACAGGGTATAAACCAGGATGGTCCACCATGTAAACAGGCTGGTCATGCATCCTCTGGTGATCTAGTGCAGGGTTTCCCAAACTGCCCTAGCACAACACAGCTGATTCAAATAACCAACTCATAATCAAGGTTTGATTAGTTGAATCAGAATGTGTAGTGCTAGGGCAAAAACCAAAACGTGCACCAGAGTTTGGGAAACCCTGACCTAGTGCACCGTCTGGTGACCTATTGAAAACAGTACAACAACGATATAGCAAATTAAGATGTGTGATGTATGCCTTTTGTTTTGAGGACAAAACAAAGTAGCCGTAACACACCTGTGGAAGTTTGTAGCTTTCAGGGTCCAACTCCAGCTCCAACTGACAGGTTGAATACCATTTGCCTTTGTTTTTTTGAAAGGGGTAAGGGGGTGGGCTCTAGACGGTTCTATCAGCCAATCAGGGTGTATGTAAATATATTCAAATTTGTATCCCACGCAAACAGTCATACTGAGCAATTCAGTGGGCCAAGGAGGCTCAGGGAAATAAATGACTAAAAATACATTCTGGAGTTTTATTGGAAAAAATAAACACACAGTGATTTATTAGACAAAGTGATGATTTAAAAATTAAATTAAAAAGACTGCATGAGGGCTTTAATGTGGGCATCTCAACAGCAATCGTTTTTGGAGGAGAAAAACACTGAAGTTAGCCTCCCTCTGTCACGAACGTTGACAGATGAAGCGGACCAAGGCGCAGCGTGATAAGCGTACATTCTTTATTAAGTACACACACGAACCAAAACAACAAACGAAACGTGGCACTGGCGCAGGATATCCGGGACCGAGGAGGGGTACTGGAGGCCACGAGCGTTGAGCCGGCACACTCCGTCCTGGCTGCATGCCCACCTTAGCACGACACGTGCGTGGTGCTAGCACAGGACTTACAGGACTGTGCCGGAACACTCGCGGCACAGTACGTGGCTCCGCATAACACGGAACCTGCCCAGTCTCACGCTGCCTAGCCTGAGTACGGGGAGTTGGCTCTGCTCTACCTCTAGGCTCTGCCAACCACCCTTCCAGCCCCCCAAACCTGATGGCCTCCTCTCCTAGTCCGCCGATTCGTCCTGTAGCTGCCTCCAGCAGCCCCGTCGTCCACGCCGTGTGCCCCACCAAAAAAATTACTTGGGGTTGCCTCTCGCTTGTCCGTCGTCGGCACGGTTGGCGCCGTTTCTCCTCTCCTGCCTGGGCATTTACTTTTGCCCATGGCCCTCTGCCCGCGAATATGTCCTCCCAAGACCACCATTCGCCCACCTGGGACATCGCCAACTTCTCCTCCTGGGCACGCTGCTTGGTCCTCTGGTGGTGGGATCTTCTGTCACGAACGTTGACAGATGAAGCGGACCAAGGCGCAGCGTGATAAGCGTACATTCTTTATTAAGTACACACACGAACCAAAACAACAAACGAAACGATACGTGAAGTCCTAGGTTATACACAAAACCTTACGGAACAAGATCCCACAATAAACTAGTGAAAACAGGCTGCCTAAGTATGGTCCCCAATCAGAGACAACGAGCTACAGCTGTCTCTGATTGGGAACCACCCTGGCCAACATAGATCAACACGATCTAGAACCAAAAACATAGAAAACAAAACATAGAAAATCCACACCCTGGCTCAACATATAAGAGTCCCCAGAGCCAGGGCGTGACCCCCTCCCCCAAACCATTTGTTGAGCTTACTTTGGATGGGGATATCTTTTTAGTCCTGGTTGTGTTCTGCTCTCGAGGGGAAGAATAAAAACATTATATTTTTGTATTTCCAGTTGTCAGCCCTTAAAGGAAAAGCGGTGAGCAGACGTAGAATAGGAATGATTGATGTGTGACCTATGAGATGTCTTGATGAAAAAATAACGTAATTCGATAGTCTATTTACTTTCAGAGTAAATCTTTATATGAAAACAGTCACTTCTTTGAGATTGTAGATTTCACTTGGCGCCAGAGAAGAGTGTGACATTGGCATCTAAAGCAGTCCCCAACCCCCTAGTGGGATGAGGACACAATTTACATAAGTAACATCTTGATTTGCTGTAACACGAAATTAGTGCCTCTGTTATGTTCAATTAACTTAGCGGTTCTCGTCGTAATTAAAAACTCCCGGTCCCCTACTGTTCAATAAGAAGCCCTCGCCAGGAAAGAAGGAAAGGAAGAAGGGAAGGAAAAAAGATCAAAAATAAACTGCTGGTTCATCAGGTTTTCATCAGATACGACCTTGGCAATCCTAATGAAGCCGGGTTCAAGATATCTTTGGAGGAGAGCCACACTATCCATAAGTTGAAAGTTAATGGGGGAAGCATCAGCTGTAGCCAGTCCCCTGACTCCCTGTTATGGAAGCCCTTGCCAGCTGTTATGTGGAGGAAGTGGCGGTTGGCTTAGTTGCACCCCCTTACTAGACATTTCTCTTTAAATTGATTACATTGGGGAGGGATTATGTTCCGCCGTATTATGCTAAATAGTTTAGCTTTTTTGAGGGTAACAATTTTCCAAATTCCCACTAGAGCCTCTGGAGCTTTTTTGCTCTTTGGTAATTGCCGTAATGCTGTGTTTAAGAGCAAGTGGGATGGAACCTCCGCCGCGTTCCGTTTCACGTTCCGCCTTTATCTTTCAATCCCACTGGACGTGTTAAGAGGGAGAACCAATGAACTTCAGCCGACTAATCGCCTCTGATTAGTGTTTTGATTGGCCAGAGTCTATATGTGGGAGCGTTTCAAGGTCCCCAGCAATACTCCATAGTGGAGTTTAGGTCTCTCGCTTTTGTAACGGTGCCACAGTGTGAATGGTACACTGCAGAGTAGGGAACCCATGCTGTCATTGTGATATGTGGCTATTCTACAACACCCTATTTAGCTCCCATACTTTTATTTTATGCAAACCATTAATCTTTATTTTACACTGAAGATGAAGACTTGCAAAAAGGAAAATGCCCAAGTCTCTCTCTCTGCCTGTAACAGTATGCATCTAAAGTGGTTGTTTTATGGGATCAGTTGCAGAACTATAAGCCATAATCCCATTTTTTTTTAACAATTGCTTTCAAATACTTTCTATGTTTAATTCATGAAGTGATAATATGCAGGTAATAAATCTGGGAGCGAGAAAAGCCAACCCAAACCATATTCATTAGGCATCTGCACCAGTTACACTGCGTTGTCTTACAGTATAAGTGGTACCACTCTTTGCTTCACTTACTTTTATGTAAAAGGCTTTGCTGTATCTACAGTTTCTTTGAGTGGATGAATATAGTCCTGTTGAATGCCCAAGCTAGCTGGTTGAAAATAGGCCTATCTGTTGAATTCCCTAGCTAGCTGGTGGAATATGGGCCTATCTGTTGAATGCCCTAGCTAGCTGTCAATCCTCCCTATGTCTATCAAAGTTTCCCGGTTAGGTCACATGGTCAGAGAAAACTCCTGACCATATTTGCATATTAAAGTTGGGGCTAGGAGTTCATTTCTTGCCATTTACGTTTGCCATTTTAGTCATTTAGCAGACGCTCTTATCCAGAGCGACTTACAGCATTCATCTTAAAATAGCTTGGTGATAAACCACATATTACAGATGTAGTATGGCTTGACCCGGAAAACTGAATTCATCGTGAAGCTAACATAAATAAGTGAATATTTTGGTTTCAATGTGACTATAGCTGTTAACGTTCAGAGAAAAAAAAATGATTGTCCCAAATTGCCAGATTACTGACAGATAATGACCTTACCGTGTCCCAAGCCCCAGACATATTAGAGTTCCACAGCACCCCAGTTACCTTGATACCATGTTTTATTCATCACAGCAGTAAATGTGGCCTTGAATTTTTCCATTTTTCCATTATTTATATTTCTAAAAAAGTCATGCTCATTAGGCTTTAGGTACGGTTGTTTAAGTCAACGTCCAATTTTGGATTTTTCCTAGCGAAAACAAGTTCAAGGACCTTGAACATTAGAATAATTTGCTCATTAAAATGTTGGTAAAGACCAGCTTGGCCACATTAATTTGTTAATGTTTTCATCCAAGTTGGCAGTGCTGCTTACACCTGCAATTTCCAATACAAAGCCCAACAGGCCCAACTTACTCTAAAATGGTCTGCATAAATTACTTCTACATGAAATGCTGCATCCTTGCTGCTGTAATCAGGAAATGCATTCTCTCCGTGGGGATACCAATGCACTCTATTTATACACAGTGGATTCATAATAGGCTACTCTGAGGCTATTCTGCTAGTCCACTTTCAGAGATGAACATTTCCTGTCATAAGTCCAGATTTGGCCAATTAGCTATATTTACATATTAACGGCATGCAAAATGACTGCAGTTTCCCCTGTACACTTATACAACCAAGTAGTTATAGATTATTAGGTGTGGAGTAGTGTGTTGTCTTAAAAGGAAATCAAATCAAATCAAAGTTGAATGGTCGGGCAGGTGGGATGCTTGTTACTAGCTCCTACAGTGCAGTAGAATGTCTCGCAAATACAAAAATACACAAATAATCAAAAATCTAAACAAGAAATGAAGAAATGACAGAATGAGTCCAATTAACAATCCATGGGTAGATATATTAGAGTGATCATGTGTCAGAATCCAGAACATATCAGAACATTACATTTACACATAACCTTTCATGAATACCACAGCTATATATTATACAACAATTAGGATGACATCATTCTAAAAACTAAAAAGAAGCCTCCCAGGTCAGGTGACCATTTTGAAAGAAAGGAAAAACCACTTGTCTATTTTTGGCCCAAGGTATACTGTAAGTGCATCTTCAGAATCAAGCATCCTTCTGTGGAACGCTGCTTGTGGATATTATAGATTGCTGACAACAACCTGGCAGGGACCGGGAGGCAAGACGCAGGCTACAGTCTAATGGCTGAGGCTAGCTGTGTGCAGTGCTTCTGTGAAAGAGTAATTTTTTTATCACCAAAAAAGTTACGTCCCAATCAATGAAAATGTAAAGCGAAGCCCGCTCTCTTCAATTTGTTCTGATACCAGCTCAAAGCACCGCTATTGAAGGGGCTCAGACTCCATTTGCAAGCCCCTGGCAGGACTCCTAGTCATGTTCTGAGCCGAGTAGCCGACACAGATACTGTTAAAAAGGCTTCCTTTATATTGTGGGGCTGGGAGATGGAGACATCATTGGCAGGCGAGGGTGGATGGAAAGCAGTAGAAGAAGTGGAATCAATGGGAACAGGGGCGCATGCACCAATTATGGCCATGATTTAAAATGTTATCCCATAACGGGTATTAAAATACTTTTCCTGTTGAATTAATTGAAAACCGTTTTTACATTGCACAGGTGATTATTCCGTCTGGAAGCCAAATAGTGTGACATGCTCTTTTTGTAGCTGTAGTGTTAACGGTACCCTCTTAGCATCGAATACATAATGAATGTAATTTCAAAAGCTGCTGTTTCGGTATAACAAATTATTCCTTTCCCCCATTTTGTGTCTCCTGATAGTGTTATGTATGTTCTCATACACTGACACAGTTTATTTCGCTGACGCCTGTGTTTTTTTCCGCTAAGTCGTCAAAATGCACGGCGTGGCTTGTTAGGGGTAAGCTAGTGTGTCAGACACTGATAAGGGAAACTTGAGACATAATTCACCCTTGAATCTTTATGGTTCTCGCTAAGCGCTAGTGTTTGAAAGGTCTAAAGGAAGTATTAATCAAAGTGAATAAGGCTATGCAATAATGGCAAACATTCATCTTTGCATTATGTATTCTACTGATAATATACAGATATGTTCAATGAACACCTACAATACATACCCTGAATACAACAATGCTGAACATCTACATTTTAGTCATTTAGCAGACACTCTTATCCAGAGCGACTTACTGAGTTAGTGAGTGCATACATAATTTTTTTATTTTTCATACTGCCCCCCCGTGGGAATCGAACCCACAACCCTGGCATTGCAAACACCATGCTCTACCAACTGAGCTACATCCCTGCCGGCCATTCCCTCCCCTACCCTGGACGATGCTGGGCCAATTGTGCGCCGCCCCATGGGTCTCCCGGTCGCGGCTGGCTACGACAGAGCCTGGATTCAAACCAGGATCTCTGGCGCAGTGGCCTTAGACCACTGCGCCACTCTAAGACAAACCTTCAGCCAGTGTCCCTCAAACAATTGACAATTCCTTCTTGTTTATTTAGCAGTATTTATGGTCCTCAAGCTCCACTCGACAAAGACATAAAGACCTCTTTGTTGGATACAGAGGAAAACACACACTTTTAATGGCCACTTATAGTAAACGAAGACGTAGAGAATGATGATGCCATGCAATATAAACATTGCTAGATAATATCCAACTGTTATGGTGTAGAGGATGGGTTCACAGTCAATGGAATGCTGATGGCATAAGGCGGAACTATCCACCACTCACCCTCATTAAAGCTAGAATCCTTAGTTGTTACATCCATTTTTGGACTTATAAAAATGTATGATATATATACCCATTGATTCTTAAAGAATGTAACTTAGAAATGCCTCACGAGCTTAGTTCAACTGTCTTACCCCATCAGAACCCAAAAAATAAGCTTGTTTTACTTCAATGTTTGTAAACAATGTAAATGTAAACAAACACTATATAGCCTCAAAGTATGGTTACAACTATAATTTTGATATCATGGATGGTCAGTCCATGCATCCAAAGCTCTGTGTTTGAATTTGTGGTTACATTTCTCCAGGCCCATCTCTCAGCTTTTTACCAAAACACAGGAGGGTCAACTGCTTTGTTATTGTTTCAATTTTAGCTTTAACAGTGATCACAAAATTCTGAGTATAACTAATGACTGTATATGAAACTCAGGCTGCTGAAAACTTAGACTGATATTGTCCTTCCAATTACCAAAGCCTTTAGGCCTTTTATTGTAGTTTCTGTGATGATATGGCATCAGAGGATACTTGAGTGTCAGCTGCATCTTGACAGTTCTACCCCATAAATCATCTATGCAATACATCCCAGGGTGGTTCCTGGGTAAAGCTAAGATTCCCTGTACAATTCTACCATGATAATCAGGTTTACCACCTGTTTGTATAGCTGTAGGTACGCTGTTTCACCTCCCAGAAATCTAATTATGCATCATTTGATGACATTTTCACAGCGACGTAATGCAATTATCCCAAAGGTCTCCAAGCTTAGCCGCTTCACTTTTTGCTTTATACCTCCGTTGGTGTTTTACAGAGGAACTGTTGTCTTTGAGGGTTGTTATTTTTCTGAAGGTTGAGATTTTTTTAAACGTCTGGTCTTCTTTTTAAACTCCACAGATTTGTTGCTCTGGTAAGGAGGGATTTGGAATAAATTTAAAGCAATCATGTTTTGTTTTTAAAAAAGCCTCTGCACAACAGTTGCAGTCATCTCCAGAGATGTCCACACAAACCAGGCCATCTGTTCAGAATCATTTATGCACAAATTGCCCTAGCACTTCACTATGTGACATAAGACATTCCATTTCATTTGACCCCCATTACGTTCATATTCTCTTCAGGGTTTATTGCTACAACCAAGGTTATGTTGTTATAAGGCTACTGACAAATAATCAAATTTTACATTTTCTCTTCAGATATTGTGCTAGAGTTATATTCCATATAAATTATTACAGATGTCGTTTGGATGTCAATGTAAGGATGTTGTGCTAACACAGGCCTACTTATAGTCCAAATAGATTATACCATGAATGTCATTTATATGTGAAAAGTGGATATGGGCAGTACTAAAGGCTTAAAGGTGTCATGCATTCACATGTCGACAATGGAATAGGGGAAGGATGACATTTAGTGCTGTGCTCAGGTGAATCACAGGAGGGATAATATTATTATTATTATTATTATTATTATTATTATAAGGCTTTAGAGAAGGGAATCAGTCAGAACATGGACAGGTGAGATAGCAATAGGCTTCATGTTCACAGAGGGAAGGTAATCAGAGAAGATGTGATTCCATCTCAGTGGAATCATAAGCACCTTGGTCAGCGGTGAGGATTCGCTGATCCCTGACCTTCTGTTTTAAAGGCTGAGGATTTTAAAGTAATGAGATACATGCTATGATACAGCTTCTACCCCCAAGCCAGTGGTCCTCTGTAGCTCAGCTGGTAGAGCACGGCGCTTGTAACGCCAAGGTAGTGGGTTCGACCCCCGGGACCACCCATACACAAAAAAAAAAAATGTATGCACGCATGACTGTAAGTCGCTTTGGATAAAAGCGTCTGCTAAATGGCATATTATTATATTATTTATAAGACTTCTAAACAAGACTGCTAAATAGCTAATCAAATGGCTACCTGGACTACCTGCAATGACCCTTTTTTGCACCCTCTTGCACTGACTCTATGGACACACACTGGACTCTACCCACACACTCACACATACTCACACTGACACCCCAACACACACACATACACACACACACATAACATGCACACACATGCATACTGATGCAACACACACACTTTCACACTCACCACATACACTGCTTCTACTGTCTATTATCTATCCTGTTACCTAGTCACTTTACCCCTACCTATATGTACATAGCTACCTCAGTTACCTCATATCCCTGCACATTGACTTGGTACTGGTACTCCCTGTATATAACCCTGTTATTTTCTACTCACTATACTGCATATAACAATGTTATATTTAGTCTTTATCTTTATTCGTTATTCACTGTGTATGTATTCCTCGTGTCACTATATCATATACTTTATTTAAAACTCTGCATTGTTGGAAAAGGACCCGTAAGTAAGCGTTTCACTGTTAGTCTACACCTGTTGTCTACGAAGCATGTGACAAATACAATTTGTTTTGATTTTGATGAAACGGCTATATCGCAGACTTACATAGACAGACGCTAAGCTACACCATAAGGTGCGAGTCAAAGCACATCAGATGAATGTTCACGAATTTAGAAATGCACCGTGCCAGCGAAGACACTATGGTTCGAGGGCAGAAGAGGGGGAAATTCACATTTTGTCAGCAGTAAATAGCCAATCCAACCAGGTATGATAGCATCAGCGATGGGGGGTCAGATGGATTTGCCATGATATTTAATGTGGAAAGCTTTCTCCCCTCCTTTGCAAATTACCCCGTATTGGAAAAATCAGCTGTTTTAAGAAATCCATGAGATTAGATTCTGCTACGTTATGGTCAGTAAGGGAACAATGTAATCACAACAGTTGATTCTGCAGCAGAGACAACTGTGTTTGTGCTCTCCCCAGGAATGCTGAATGTGGTTTTGACCCTCTCAGCACAACAGCTCTATAGGTCGTTATCAATAAAACTGCACAATAAGGTACAGAGCGTTCGATTTGCCTGCTGGGGGGCAAGGATCCCCCAGCTCCGCTAAAACCATTGACAACTGTGTGCCGTTTTTAAGGGATTGTTAAATACATGTGAATTATTTGGTTGTAATATCATCACCTCTTGAAGAGCATACACTCTTAGAAAAAAGGGTTCCAAAAGGGTTCTTCGGCTGTCCCCATAGGAGAATCATTTTTGGTTCCAGTTAGAACCCTTTTTGGTTCCAGGTAGAACTCTTTTGGGTTCCCTGTAGAACCCTCTGTGGAAATGGTTCTACATGGAACTCAAAAAGGTTCTACCTGGAACCAAAAGGGTTCTACCTGGAACCAAAAATGGTTATTCAAAGGGTTCTCCTATGGGGACAGCCGAATAACCCTTTTAGGTTCTAGAAAGCACATTTTTTTTCTAAGAGTGTAGTCAGAAAATCTAATTTCTGATTATTCCTGTCACACCCTGGCTCTGGGACTCTATATGTTGAGCCAGGGTGTGTTCTTTCTGTTGTGTTTATTTCTATGTTGGCCAGAGTGACTCCCAATCAGAGGCAACGAGTGTCAGCTGTCGTTGGTTGTCTCTGATTGGGAGCCATATTTAAACTATCTGTTTTCCCTTTGTGTTTGTGGGTTCTTGTTCCGTGTTGGTCATTGTTACCGTGGACTTCACGAGTCGTTTCTTGTTTTGTTTATTGTTGTCTATTATCACTAAAGATAATAAAGTTTAAACATGTTCGTTCATCACGCTGCGCCTTGGTCTGTTCCCTACGACGATCGTGACAATTCCATGCAAAACAATTGCATACATTTATCCTGCTCCAGTGTCACGTGCTGTTATGCCAGTACGGGTACACAGCCCTGTACGTCCTGTGCGGATGCCTCACACAGAGTGTGTGAGGGTAGGCATTCAGCCAGGACGGGTTGTGGCCGCTCTTCACTCCAGGTCTCCTATCCGTCTCCACAGCCCGGTTCGGCCTGTCCCTGCTCCACGCACCAAGCCTACGGTGTGCGTCGCCAGCCCGGTCCGGCCTGTCCCTGCTCCACGCACCAAGCCTACGGTGTGCGTCGCCAGCCCGGTCCGACCTGTCCCTGCTCCACGCACCAAGCCTACGGTGTGCGTCGCCAGCCCGGTCCGGCCTGTCCCTACTCCACGCACCAAGCCAGGGGTGCGAGTCGTCAGCCCGGTCCGGCCTGTTCCTACTCCACGCACCAAGCCAGGGGTGCGCATCGTCAGCCCGGTCCGGCCCGTTCCGGCTCCACGCACCAAGCCAGGGGTGCGCGTCGCCAGCCCGGCCCGGCCTGTTCCTGCTACTCGCACTAAGCCAGGGGTGCGAGTCGTCAGCCTGGTAAGGCCCGTTCCTCCTCCACGCACCAAGCCAGGGGTGCGCGTCGTCAGCCTGGTAAGGCCCGTTCCTCCTCCACGCACCAAGCCAGGGGTGCGCGTCGTCAGTCCAGCACAACCCGTGCCTGGGTCACCGGTGCCTGGTAAGGTACCGGTCAACTGCTCCACGACGGAGCTGAAGCTAACCGCTCCTGCTGCGTCCAGTTCCGCTCCAGCCAGCGGGGCCAGACTGGACCAGGGGCGCTATGGGGGGTTTATTGGAGGGTGGTGGGAAAGGCCGGAGCCAGAACCGCCGCCGAGGAGGAATGCCCACCCAGCCCTCCCCTGTTTTGTTCAAGTTGAGGCGCGGTCGCAGTCCGCGCCTTTAGGGGGGGGTACTGTCACACCCTGGCTCTGGGACTCTATATGTTGAGCCAGGGTGTGTTCTTTCTGTTGTGTTTATTTCTATGTTGGCCAGAGTGACTCCCAATCAGAGGCAACGAGTGTCAGCTGTCGTTGGTTGTCTCTGATTGGGAGCCATATTTAAACTATCTGTTTTCCCTTTGTGTTTGTGGGTTCTTGTTCCGTGTTGGTCATTGTTACCGTGGACTTCACGAGTCGTTTCTTGTTTTGTTTATTGTTGTCTATTATCACTAAAGATAATAAAGTTTAAACATGTTCGTTCATCACGCTGCGCCTTGGTCTGTTCCCTACGACGATCGTGACAATTCCATGCAAAACAATTGCATACATTTAGCGATATCATCAGAGTTATACAGCAAGTAACTGTTTGCTTTTCATGATCAGTAAACATCAATTGATCATGTAGCTCAGTTGGTAGAGCATGGCGCTTGTAACGCCAGGGTAGTGGGTTCGATCCCCGGGACCACCCATACGTAAAAAATGTATGCACGCATGACTGTAAGTTGCTTTCGATAAAAGCGTCTGCTAAATGGCATATTATTATTATAATTTCAGATATGGAGGGTAGCCTCATGATTGGTCAATATCAATTGTATATTTGAGTGATATAAAATAAAAGTGAACTATACCAGACAAGTATGAGTGGTTTAGGTTAATTTCCCATCCTTTGTGGGCTCTGTCTGTCAAGCAGCAGAAGTGTGCATTTGCCAATGTACTGTTGATAATGTTTACTTTGCAAGCTACCAGTAGAAACTTCGTACAGTTGGCTAAACATACAGTAAAGTGGTAAGTAGACCTAATGTACTTTTTTCTCCAACCAATGTAGGCCTACCTAGTGAGGTTAGCTAACATCACATTTTCAACATTGTTTTTAAGAGTGTTTAATCACGATTGCTGCTGACAGACATGATAGGCTACATTTATGGACCACATCAAATTGTCTAGCTAGCTAATAACAGGCTAACTTTCAAGGGATAAACTAGATGACTACAGTGCCTTGCAAAAGGACAAAATAGTCCAAATTGGTGAAGTGAAATGAAAAAAAGAAATTCGAACAAATAAATCATGTAAAAGTGGTGCGTGCATATGTATTCACCCCCTTTGCTATGAAGCCCCTAAATAAGATCTGGTGCAACCAATTACCTTCAGAAGTCACATAATTAGTTAAATAAAGTCCACCTGTGTGCAATCTAAGTGTCACATGATCTGTCACATGATCTCAGTATATATACACCTGTTCTGAAAGGCCCCAGAGTCTGCAACACCACTAAGCAAGGGGCACCACCAAGCAAGCGACACTATGAAGACCAAGGAGCTCTCCAAACAGGTCAGGGACAAAGTTGTGGAGGAGTACAGATCAGGGTTGGGTTATAAAAACATATCTGAAACTTTGAACATCCCACGGAGCACCATTTAAATCATTATTTAAATATTGAAAGAATATGGCACCACAACAAACCTGCCAAGAGAGGGCCGCCCACCAAAACTCACGGACCAGGCAAGGAGGGCATTAATCAGAGAGGCAACAAAGAGACCAAAGATAACACTGAAGGAGCTGCAAAGCTCCACAGCGGAGATTGGAGTATCTGTCCATAGGACCACTTTAAGCCGTACACTCCACAGAGCTTGGCTTTACAGAAGAGTGGCCAGAAAAAAAGCCATTGCTTAAAGAAAAAAATAAGCAAACACGTTTGGTGTTCACCAAAATCCATGTGGGAGACTCCCCAAACATATGGAAGAAGGTACTCTGGTCAGATGAGACTAAAATTGAGCTTTTTGGCCATCAAGGAAAACACTATGTCTGGCGCAAACCCATCACCCCGAGAACACCATCCCCACAGTGAAGCATGGTGGTGGCAGCAGCATCATGCTGTGGGAATTTTTTTAATCGGCAGGGACAGGGAAACTGGTCAGAATTGAAGGAATGATGGATGGCGCTAAATACAGGGAAATTTTTGAGGGAAACCTGTTTCATTCTTCCAGAGATTTGAGACTGGGACGGAGGTTTACCTTCTAGCAGGACAATGACCCTAAGCATAGTGCTAACGCAACACTTGAGTGGTTTATTGGGAAACATTTAAATGTCTTGGAATGGCCTAGTCAAAGCCCAGACCTCAATCCAATTGAGAATCTGTGGTATGACTTAAAGATTGCTGTACACCAGCGGAACCCATCCAACTTGAAGGAGCTGGAGCAGTTTTGCCTTGAAGAATGGGCAAAAATCCCAGTGGCTAGATGTGCCAAGCTTATAGAGACATACCCCAAGTGACTTGCAGCTGTAATTACTGCAAAAGGTGGCTCTACAAAGTATTGGGGTGAATAGTTATGCTGTTTTTTTGTCTTATTTCTTGTTTGTTTCACAATAAAATGTATTTTGCATCTTCAAAGTGGTAGGCATGTTGTGTAAATCAAATGATACAACCCCCCCAAAAATCAATTTTAATTCCAGGTTGTAAGGCAACAAAATAAGAAAAATGCCAAGGGGGGTGAATTGTTTGATTTGCCTGCCATCTATAGTGGTGATGACAGTAGGCCGACTGACAACTTTACCAGGACAAGGACTTGTTGATGTCAATCACTTTACAAAAGCCTAATCTCTGGTGAAGCACACTAAATGACACACTGTTTGCTTAGCTAGCTAGCTAGTTATATGTTAAATGGATAGGCTACCCTCATGTATCTGAAATTACATGATCAATTGATGTTTAATGATCATGAAAAGCATGCAGTTATTGGCTTTATAACTCTGATGATAGAGCTAAATGGGGATTAATTGGAAATGTGTAGTTCTGACTATGCTCTTCAAGAGGTTATGATAATAAAACCAAATAGTTTAATACATTTATTTAACAATCCCTTGAAAACGGCACATAGTTGTCAATGGTTTTAGCGGCGCAGGGAGTCTCCTTGAACTACTTAAGCCTTAGCTCATTAATGTATCAACACTCTTTCCAATGAACTGTTCATACGTTAGCATCCTTGTTTTCTAAGACATCATCTCTAGCTTCTCAAGCTACAATAACAAGGTCAGAAAGTGAACAAGGCATGCTTCAGAAGTCTCCTCTATTCTTCCAACCACCCAATTAGAACATCTCTCCTCTTTCTCTTTCCAGTCAGTACCTAATTGGTCCCTGCATGTTATTTCAGCTTATAAATGATCTGATAGTTAAAAAGAGGCAGTCTTTTTCATACCAGTGTGGAAAGATGTGAAAAGCTCGACTCATTAATAAAATCCTGCTGTCTCCGTCACCCAAATGAAGGGGAATCGTGCGAAAACTCTTCAAGAAGGTCAAACAGCTCAATTTGGGGAATTACACGCGCACGCACGTGCGCGCACACACACACACACAGAGAGTCTTAAAAAACGTACCATTCATTCATCTAATTAGACTAACTAATCAAGACCATGCATCCTGTTAATTGGTATAATTTATTTCATAATTTTTTCTTTTCAACTGAATGTGGGAGTTTTAGTTGGTTGGAAGCGTATTTAAATGTCAGATCTGGTTGATATTAACAAGCATTTTAATGTGATGTGGGTGGTGTGTGTGCGTGACTTTGTGTGTGTGTGAGAGTGTGTGTATCTGTTAAAAATTCATGGTGTCTTTCCTTTAACACTCATCACCAGCACTGGTGTCAGATCCTATGATGTCATATGTTGACGCTACTCTGTCAAATAACTTCTTTCTCAATCACGAATGAAAATCTGATTCTCTCATTGTAAATTCCCCATCGCTCTGAACCTTCCCACAAAGGAAGTGGGGGGGGGGGGGGGAAGTATTTAGTCAGCCACCAATTGTGCAAGTTCTCCCACATAAAAAGACGAGAGAGGCCTGTAATTTTCATCATAGGTACACGTCAACTATGACACACAAAATGAGAATTTTTTTTCCAGAAAATCACATTGTAGGATTTTTAATGAATTTATTTGCAAATTATGGTGGAAAATAAGTATTTGGTCAATAACAAAACTTTCTCAATACTTTGTTATATACCCTTTGTTGGCAATGACACAGGTCAAACGTTTTCTGTAAGTCTTCACGAGGTTTTCACACACTGTTGCTGGTATTTTGGCCCATTCCTCCATGCAGATCTCCTCTAGAGCAGTGATGTTTTGGGGCTGTCGCTGGGCAACACAGACTTTCAACTCCCTTCAAAGATTTTCTATGGGGTTGAGATCTGGAGACTGGCTATGCCACTCTAGGATCTTGAAATGCTTCTTACGAAGCCACTCCTTCGTTGCCCGGGCGGTGTGTTTGGGATCATTGTCATGCTGAAAGACCCAGCCACGTTTCATCTTCAATGCCCTTGCTGATGGAAGGAGGTTTTCACTCAAAATCTCACGATACATGGCCCCATTCATTCTTTCCTTTACACGGATCAGTCGTCCTGGTCCCTTTGCAGAAAAACAGCCCCAAAGCATGATGTTTCCACCCCCATGCTTCACAGTAGGTATGGTGTTCTTTGGATGCAACTCAGCATTCTTTGTCCTCCAAACACGACAAGTTGAGTTTTTACCAAAATGTTCTATTTTGGTTTCATCTGACCATATGACATTCTCCCAATCCTCTTCTGGATCATCCAAAACTTCAGACGGGCCTGGACATGTACTGGCTTAAGCAGGGGGACACGTCTGGCACTGCAGGATTTGAGTCCCTGGCGGCGTAGTGTGTTACTGATGGTAGGCTTTGTTACTTTGGTCCCAGCTCTCTGCAGGTCATTCACTAGGTCCCCCCGTGTGGTTCTGGGATTTTTGCTCACCGTTCTTGTGATCATTTTGACCCCACGGGGTGAGATCTTGCATGGAGCCCCAGATCGAGGGAGATTATCAGTGGTCTTGTATGTCTTCCATTTCCTAATAATTGCTCCCACAGTTGATGTTTTCAAAACAAGCTGCTTACCTATTGCAGATTCAGTCTTCCCAGCCTGGTGCAGGTCTACAATTTTGTTTCTGGTGTCCTTTGACAGCTCTTTGGTCTTGGCCATAGTGGAGTTTGGAGTGTGACTATTTGAGGTTGTGGACAGGTGTCTTTTATACTAATAACAAGTTCAAACAGGTGCCATTAATACAGGTAACGAGTAGAGGACAGAGGAGCCTCTTAAAGAAGAAGTTACAGGTCTATGAGAGCCAGAAATCTTGCTTGTTTGTAGGTGACCAAATACTTATTTTCCACCATCATTTGCAAATAAATTCATAAAAAATCCTGCAATGTGGTTTTCTGGATTTTTTTCTTCTCAATTTGTCTGTCATAGTTGACGTGTACCTATGATGAAAAGTACAGGCCTCTCTCATCTTTTTAAGTGGGAGAACTTGCACAATTGGTGGCTGACTAAATACTTTTTTTCCCCACTGTACATGTAAATCCCAGCAAAAAAAGTCCTCTCACTGTCAACTGCGTTCATTTTCAGCGAACTTAACATATGTAAATATTTGTATGAACATAACAAGATTCAACAACTGAGACATAAACTGAACAAGTTCCACAGACATGTGACTAACATAAATTGAATAATGTGTCCCTGAACAAAGGGGGGGGGGGGGGGTCATAATCAAAAGTAACAGTCAGTATCTGGTGTGGCCACCAGCTGCATTAAGTACTGCAGTGCATCTCCTCCTCATGGATTGCACCAGATTTGCCAGTTCTTGCTGTGAGATGTTACCCCACTCTTCCACCAAGGCACCTGCAAGTTCACAGACATTTTGGGGGGGAATGGCCCTAGCCCTCACCCTCCGATCCAACAGGTCCAAGACGTGCTCAATGGGATTGAGATCCGGGCTTTTCGGTGGCCATTGCAGAACACTGACATTCCTGTCTTGCAGGAAATCATGCACAGAACGAGCAGTATGGCTGGTGGCATTGTCATGCTGGAGGGTCATGTCAGGATGAGCCTGCAGGAAGGGTACCACATGACAACAAGCTCAGTCTGATGATGCTGTGACACACCGCCCCAGACCATGACGGACCCTCCACCTCCAAATCGATCCTGCTCTAGAGTACAGGCCTCGGTGTAACGCTCATTCCTTCGACGATAAACGCAAATCCAACCATCACCCCTGGTGAGACAAAACCGCGACTCGTCAGTGAAGAGCACTTTTTGCCAGTCCTGTCTGGTCCAGCGACGGTGGGTTTGTGCCCTTACAACAGGCCTACAAGCCATCAGTCCAGCCTCTCTCAGCCTATTGCAGACAGTCTGTGCACTGATGGAGGGATTGTGAGTTCCTGGTGTAATTCGGGCAGTTGTTGTTGCCATCCTGTACCTGTCCCGCAGGTGTGATGTTCGGATGTACCGTTCCTGTGCAGGTGTTGTTACACATGGTCTGCCACTGCGAGGACGATCAGCTGTCCGTCCTGTCTCCCTGTAGCGCTGTCTTAGGCGTCTCACAGTACGGACATTGCAATTTATTTACCTGGCCACATCTGCAGTCCTCATGCCTCCTTGCAGCATGCCTAAGGCACATTCACGCAGATGAGCAGGGACCCTGGGCATCTTTCTTTTGGTGTTTTTCAGAGTCAGTAGAAAGGCCTCTTTAGTGTCCTAAGTTTTCATAACTGTGACCTTAATTGCCTACCGTCTGTAAGCTGTTAGTGTCTTAACGACTGTTCCACAGGTGCATTCTCATTAATTGTTTATGGTTCATTGAACAAGCATGGGAAACAGTGTTTAAACCCTTTACAATGAAGATCTGTGAAGTTATTAGGATTTTTACGAATTATCTTTGAAGGACAGGGTCCTGAAAAAGGGCCGTTTCTTTTTTTGCTGAGTTTATATACCATATTTACATTTACATTTACGTCATTTAGCAGACGCTCTTATCCAGAGCGACTTACAAATTGGTGCATTCACCTTATAGCCAGTGGGATAACCACTTTACAATATGTTTTTTTATTTATTAATTTTTTTGGGGGGTGGGGTAAGGATTACTTTATCCTATCCCAGGTATTCCTTAAAGAGGTGGGGTTTCAAGTGTCTCCGGGAAGGTGGTCAGTGACTCCGCTGTCCTAGCGTCGTGAGGGAGCTTGTTCCACCATTGGGGTGCCAGAGCAGCGAACAGTTTTGACTGGGCTGAGCGGGAACTGTGCTTCCGCAGAGGTAGGGGGGCCAGCAGGCCAGATGTGGATGAACGCAATGCCCTCGTTTGGGTGTAGGGACTGATCAGAGCCTGAAGGTACGGAGGTGCCGTTCCCCTCACAGCTCCGTAGGCAAGCACCATGGTCTTGTAGCAGATGCGAGCTTCAACTGGAAGCCAGTGATGAACACCAGGTTTTTCATGCTGTTTTAGCCTCATCACATGTTAGCCGCCACTACATAATCTAGGGCCTAGCGCTAAAATGGCGGATAGTATCCTTATAGCAATCATCCCATAGCATGCTGATGGGCCCTGATGTCTGCTTGCTCCAGTTAGCTGCCTGCCTCTAGTCTAGCCACGGAAATCTGTCTCGTCTGTCTATTTCTGCACATCAATATGAAAAAAGAGCCGTGCCTGCCATCACCATCGAAAGCCGGTACAAAGAGATGGGAATGATTGGATTGAAGAATGGGAGTGAGGGATGAGAGGAAGGCTGGAAAGCTTGTTTGGGTATGCACAGAGACTGGATGTATACTGTATTTATATATACAATTCAGTAGGAGAACAAACTAGCTGTGGTTCTGGTTCTGATGAGTTGTCCGTTTTGTGTATGTACTAAAATCAAATCAAATGTATTTATAAAGCCCTTTTTACATCAGCAGATGTCACAAAGTGCTGTACAGAAACCCAGCCTAAAACCCCAAACAGCAAGCAATGCAGATGTAGAAGCACGGTGGCTAGAAAAAACTCCCTAGAAAGGCATCAACCTAGGAAGAAACCTAGAGAGGAAACAGGCTCTGAGGGGTGGCCAGTCCCCTTCTGTCTGTGCCGGGTGGGGATTATAACAGTAGATGGCCATTAAGGCCAGATCTTTCTCCAAGATGTTAAAACGTTCATAGATGACCAACAGGGTCAAATAACAGTCACAGTGGTTGTAGAGGTTGCAACAGCTCAGTACATCAGGAGTAAATGTCACTTTTTCATAGCCGGGCATTTAGAGGTTGAAATAGCAGGTGCGGTAGAGAGAGTTGAAAACAGCAGGTCTGGGACAAGGTAGCAGGTCTGGTGAACAGGTCAGGGTTCCATAGCCGCAGGCAGAAGTGTTGAAACTGGAGCAGCAGCATGACCAGGTGGACTGGCGACAGCAAGGAGTCATCAGGCCAGGTAGTCCTGAGGCATGGTCCTAGGGCTCAGGTCCTCCGGGATGGGAGGGAGAGAGGGAGAGAGAGAGAATTAGAGGGAGCATACTTAAATTCACACAGGACACCGGATAAGACAGGAGAATAACACCAGATATAACAGACTGACCCTAGCCCCCCGGCACATAGACTTTTGCAGCATAGATACTGGAGGCTGAGTCCGGGGGGGTCGGGAGACACTGTGGCCCCGTCCGACGATACCCCCGGACAGGGCCAAATAATACTGTTGAATAGTTTCGGTGTAACATTTATACTAAATCATTACAACCATTCCTGAAGAAACCCAAAATTGATAGATAGCAACCACTTTTTAAAAATGAGTTTTTTTCTTTCAGATAGTGTTCCCATTTGCCATTCATCTAATTTGAAACCAAGACGAGTGGCTAGTTTGTAGTACAGTGGGTTACGTCTCATACATGGGTAACAATTACCTCCTGTGACCTCGCCAAGTCAATACATCCACTTATTACTAATTCCATCTGGTAAATATGGTGGACAGTCCAATTGGTGAGGTAAGCTAAGTGTTGAATTGGCAGAATTTGGAATGCTGGAACAGGCTTGTTTTCTTCATTTCAGGTATTCTCCCACATCCCTTTGCTAAAAATAACCATATCCACAGGATACACAAAATTAATTACATCTAAGTGAACTTTGCGTAGCTGTATAGTACAATATTGTACAGTAAAGCTGCTGTCCACATTTTTGTAATCATAAAAAACTTTTCAAATGTGAATTCCCTCTGTGTTCTTCAGATTTATAATGAATTTCTTCAGGGGCCCACAAATCAAATCAGCTGCTGACCTTTTTACAGTTAGCATAGATTTGAGATTGAAGATTTAATCATCAGGTAACAACTGTCTAGGGAGAGGGAGTTTAATTTCACAAAGTCAGTGTCAAAAAGGACAACTTCATGAAGGGATGGTTTCAAGTTTATGGATTTAAATGCAGCAGTTTAGAATGGTGTCAGTATATACTGAACAACAGTTTGTTTTTAGAGTTTATTCATTAGTATGCTCAATCTCTTCCACTGACACTTTGCTCCACAGACTGGGCTGAACTTTTGTCCCTGAAAAGTAAGCAGAATGTCCCTATCCGCTAACCACGAGTCAACTTGTACTCTGCATTCTACAGAGCAGCTTATTTTAGCGGTGCCTTTCAAACGGGGCTTTTCTCCCCTGCATTACAAGAACGTGTGGAACGATCTGCAACAAAAAGGTCAGCTTCCCTTGGCTTTATATGGATCCTGCCTGAGCCTTTGTCGATAAGTCAATAGATCAAAACTTAAAACCAGTTATGCGTCTGTCAATTGTTAATTCCCCTTTCCATAATCTCCCTGCTATCCATAAGGACCCATTCGCTCTCCTCCATTTTAGCTGACCAAGAAGAATCCCGTTCCTTTTTTCCTTTCTCGGGCCTGTAGAGGTGGGTGGATCTGTGTGTAGTGCCGTTGTATATGTGAAGTCACAATAAGCAATAAATAGGCAAGAGGATAAGGGGAGTGGAGGTTTATGTCCTACCAATAACCCCCAGGGTTTATTGCTTTCAGTTGTCTTGTCACGGTGGAGTTCCTTGTATACAGTAGCCTCCTTTCTCCATGAGAGATTGAACAACTCCCATCCCAGTGGCCCGGCCTATTAATTTATGCATTAACTTGGACGCGATCCAGTCTCAAATTTCCAAAATGCAGCCAGTCATCAGCTCTCCAAGCCCAAATAATTATTCTAAGTAATTGGATATAGTGTCAAGAACGCCATTAAAAACTGTAAAGGTGGCTGGCGGACGTGGGTCAACCAGTCAATCAGTCCCGATCCCTAACCAATAGGGGCCTCCCGCCTGTTCGTTACACACAACAACTCATTATCCTAAAGATTTTAAATAGCGGTATGGTTCCTCCTGGACTTGCCCAGGCATGTCCCTCTATAGTAAACAAACACGCCACGGCTCACTAACCCCACTATATACATGATATACTGAGACATCTATGAAAAGGTCAACGTTAAAGGTGTTGTGGCAATTCCGAGTTTAGAGTACTACCGTTCGTGGTGTGGAATGCGCCCCCATATGATGATATACCCTAAGTAATCAAGGAGGTGAGAGAGGCCTATAAATTGTACTTGAATGGAGTTTACATTACAGTGAGGGTGAGGCTATTTAAGCGTTGTGTTGAAAGGAAAGGCCTTGGGGAGACGGACATTGATCATGTTTACATCATGTCCCCTGCATTAAACCCTAGTTAATGACACCGTTCAGATCAATGAATCTGATTGCACCCCCGTAAATGGATTCGGTGGATGGTAGCCAATGAGATCGTCTCCAGATGACACTTTAGAAATGGGCGCCATTAACTCAACGACTCGTTGTGTTTTCTGCCTTGCTGCCTACAGTGTTGGTCTTGTCTGGTCCTATCAATCTTTTGGTGTTATTTGTCCTAGTATGGCGGCTTCCCTTCTGTCCCTTTGTGTGTGTGTGTCTGTATGTGGCCTCCTCAGCCAAGGCTGGCACTAACAGTCTGGCCTTGAATGATTTCCTGTGTGGGCTGGGTTGAAATCTTGGTCAGATCTGACATCATGGGGAGATTGATAAAACTCCATAAAACAATGATTGAAACCAGAGTTCTCTCTTTCTTCTCCTTCCTCTTATCTTGTTTTTATTTTTCTGCTTTATACGGGACATATTGAATATACTGAATAATGCTATATCTCTAACATTGATGACATTGTTGAATATTCGGAATACTGCTATATCTCTAACATTGATGACATTGTTGACTATTCTGAATAATGCTATATCTCTAACAATGGTGACATTGTTGACTATTCTGAATAATGCTATATGTCTAACAATGATGACATTGTTGACTATTCTGAATAATGCTATATCTCTAACATTGATGACATTGTTGAATATTCGGAATACTGCTATATCTCTAACATTGATGACATTGTTGACTATTCTGAATAATGCTATATCTCTAACAATGATGACATTGTTGACTATTCTGAATAATGCTATATGTCTAACAATGATGACATTGTTGACTATACTGAATAATGCTATATCTCTAACGTTGATGACATTGTTGACTATTCAGAATAATGCTATATCTCTAACACTGATGACATTGTTGACTATTCTGAATAATGCTATATCTCTAACAATGATGACATTGTTGACTATTCAGAATAACGCTATATCTCTAACAATGATGACATTGTTGACTATTCTGAATACTGCTATATCTCTAAGATTGATGACATTGTTGACTATTCTGAATAATGCTATATCTCTAACGTTGATGACATTGTTGACTATTCTGAATAATGCTATATCTCTAACGTTGATGACATTGTTGACTATTCTGAATAATGCTATATCTCTAACAATGATGACATTGTTGACTATTCAGAATAATGCTATATCTCTAACAGTGATGACATTGTTGACTATTCTGAATAATGCCATATCTCTAACGTTGATGACATTGTTGACTATTCAGAATAATGCTATATCTCTAACACTGATGACATTGTTGACTATTCTGAATAATGCTATATCTCTAACAATGATTAAATTGTTGACTATTAAGAATAATGCTATATCTCTAACAATGATGACATTGTTGACTATTCTGAATACTGCTATATCTCTAACATTGATGACATTGTTGACTATTCTGAATAATGCTATATCTCTAACATTGATGACATTGTTGACTATTCAGAATAATGCTATATCTCTAACAATGATTACATTGTTGACTATTCTGAATAATGCTATATCTCTAACAATGATGACATTGTTGACTATTCAGAATAATGGTATATCTCTAACAATGATGACATTGTTGACTATTCTGAATAATGCTATATCTCTAACAATGATGACATTGTTGACTATTCTGAATAATGCTATATCTCTAACGTTGATGACATTGTTGACTATTCTGAATAATGCTATATCTCTAACAATGATGACATTGTTGACTATTCTGAATAATGCTATATCTCTAACAATTATGACACTGTTGACTATTCTGAATAATGCTATATCTCTAACGTTGATGACATTGTTGACTATTCACAATAATGCTATATCTCTAACAATGATGACATTGTTGACTATTCTGAATAATGCTATATCTCTAACAATGATGACATTGTTGACTATTCAGAATAATGCTATATCTCTAACGTTGATTACATTGTTGACTATTCTGAATAATGCTATATCTCTAACAATGATGGCACTGTTGACTATTCTGAATAATGCTATATCTCTAACAATGATGGCACTGTTGACTATTCTGAATAATGCTATATCTCTAACAATGATGGCACTGTTGACTATTCTGAATGCCATCTATTTTCTTACTGTAGCTTATACAACACTCTCTTGTGCTGAAATTGAGTGTGCCTATTGGTGTGCAGCGAGCGTCGCCTAGTTCTATTACCAGAGTATGAAGCTCAGCAACAATTGCTCCCGTATTGATACAGCTGTCTATGTACACGTTAGAATACGGCTTATTCCAACCCCCCGGGGATTCGTTTTATCATCTCATTACAGTGACGTGCGAGACAAGGTTAAGACCCCCGTTGATTGCAATTCTCATTCCTCCGTGTTCTCGTGTTAACGGCGTTCTCTTTAGCCACTGCGTCAAACTCTCCAACTTGAAAAGCTTGTTTCTCGTTTGTATCGTATTTATCCATCAACAAAATACCCACTTTGGTTTGTCTTTTTCCCAACGTGTTTTCTTTGACGCAAATTAAGCACATGAATGATGTTGAGGCGCCTCACACGATGGTTTGATACACAACAAAGCCGAACAACAACAAAAAGGGGGTCAGTGTCATGCCGGTGGTGAGTGTTGGTGGTGATTGCAACACTAGCAATAAGTGGGTGGGCTGTGACGATTCCCATGGAGGGACGTGTTGGTTTAGACTGTGGAGCTGTACTGCTAATCACCTTTAATCACATGCAAATGCTGGGAATCAGGAGTCTTTGATTCTGAATAATGGGAACAAAGAGAGAGATTGACAGAGAAGAGCTTGTTAGCTACTACCACCATCTCATCTCCCCCCCCCCCTATCTCCCTCTCTCTCTCTCTCTCTCTCTCTCTCTCTCTCTCTCTCTCTCTCTCTCTCTCTCTCTCTCTCTCTCTCCCTCTTCCTCCTTCACTCTCTCCCTCTTCCTTCTTCTCTCTCCCTCTCCCTCTTCCTCCTTCTTGCTCTCCCTCGCTCTCTTTCGCTCTCTCTCTGGCAGCAAAGCCTGAAGGGACTTTTTATCTGCCTTCGGCTCCTACTTATCAAACTACCCAGCCCCAAACTGGAGGCAAATTAACCAATATCAATGAGACAAAAAGTGAGATTATTTTGCCTCAGATGGAGAGAGAGTGAGAAGAAAGAGAGGGAGAGGGAGAGGGAGAGAGTGCCTTTGCCAGATAGATAGATAGATAGATAGATAGATAGATAGATAGATAGATAGATAGATAGATAGATAGATAGATAGATAGATAGATAGATAGATAGATAGATAGATAGATAGATAGATAGATAGATAGATAGATAGATAGATAGATAGATAGATAGATAGATAGATAGATAGATAGATATACAGACAGACAGACAGACAGACAGACAGACAGACAGACAGACAGACAGACAGACAGACAGACAGACAGACAGACAGACAGACAGACAGACAGACAGACAGATATACAGACAGACAGACAGACAGACAGACAGACAGACAGACAGACAGACAGACAGACAGACAGACAGACAGACAGACAGATAGATATACAGACAGACAGACAGACAGACAGACAGACAGACAGACAGACAGACAGACAGACAGACAGACAGACAGACAGACAGACAGACAGACAGACAGACAGACAGACAGATAGATAGATAGATAGATAGATAGATAGATAGATAGATAGATAGATAGATAGATAGATGTAGCTTTGTAAATTCCTTTGGTCTTATTATCCCATTAGTGAGCTGATGCTTCTTCTGAGGATAGGATGAACATCTGAATAATTAATCTGCGATGAGCAAGATTCTTTTTAGCTTTATTTATCACGCTCCATCTGTCTGGTAGTGTAGCGACTGTAGTTAATAATCTCATGTAGGTTGTGTTGTTAACACATGGGGGAAAAACAGCCGCTAGATTAGCCTCTTGGGCCTCTGTAGTCTAGTACTGAAATCCAAGTCAACCACAGCATTTTACTCATAGACTCGGTTTCACATCCAGTCTCAACTTTGAGTATGTCTGTGTTGTGTAGTGCTTTCATATCCAAACCTTTCTGTCACCGCTAACATAGAACTTGATTTTCAACACATTGAAAATCATATACCCACAGACTTCTCATTCCCATTCAATACCACTAGAAACTTTGAGTATGTCTGTGAGTTTCGTAGTGCTTTCATATTCACACCTTTCTGTCACCGCTAACATAAAACTTGATTTTCCACATTGACAGTTCAAGGTCTTATGTGTTATTGCAATATTCCCCGGGGATATGTGAACGGGTTCATTGGATTAACATTCATAAATTCCGTTTTATTTGTCAAATGATCAGGATTGAGCAACCACATTCCTCTCTCGCGGCACGGAAGTGATGTACTATATTTAACCAGTGGGTGGATTGTAACCTACTTTGGAAGTTAAAACTCAATTGTTGTAGCTCTGGCTTTTCATTCTACGCAGGCAGGAACCCTTACCTACTTGGAATAATGTGAATAGTCCCGTTATCTTTTGTCTAGAGCGAGAGTGTCCATGAATTCAATTTCAATAATTGTGTCAAGTGTTATCTTTCCCTCATGGGAAAGTACTAAACAGTGATTTATTACCCGAATCAACATTGTTTTCAAACACATCATTCATTTGAGGACCCACATGCACTCATTCAATGCACACACACACACACACACGCTCATTCGCACACACACACACATTTGCACTCACTCACACACACGCATGCAAACACACACTCACTCAAACCCCAAAAACAATAGATTGTGAACAATCTCTACAGTCTAATGCATAATTCATGGCAGTATATATAAGTGAATTCAACAGTGTTCAGTTTAAATGACGTTGGGGAGCCTAGTAGCTCGTACATCTAGACACACACGCACGCACACACGCACGCACGCACGCACGCACGCACGCACGCACGCACGCACGCACGCACGCACGCACGCACACACACACACACACACACACACACACACACACACACACACAGTAGCTCGATGTCTTCCCCTTTAACAGTGATCACGCTGTGAAGAAAGTAAATCCTGCCATCTAATCAGGTCATTAGTATTGTAGGTGGCAGAGTCAAACTACAGCAATGATAATCTTCATTTGCACTTTGGATGTGTGTTAGTAACTTCAGTCTTCTTCCCACCATGGTGTCTTGTGTTTATCTGTTCTGCTGCTGATAGCAGCTAAGCACCTACAAGCATGGCAGATAACTACTAAGTACCTCAGTACAATATAACATCTTATTAACATAGTATTCAACCTGGAATATACATATCAACATAAGGTATCCAGCCGTGGCTAGAGATATGATGAATGCAGTGTGACAGATCTTGACTAAAACCCTGGGGTTATGTCAACAAGTTGGTTTACAACACTGAACATGTTGGTCTTAAAGTATACAGAAAACGATATCACTGTGGTTTCTGGGTAATATTGTCAGAAAAAAGTTTACATACACCTTAGCCCATTCCTCCTGACAGAGCTGGGGTAACTGAGTCAGGTTTGTAGGCCTCCTTGCTCGCACATGCTTTCTCAGTTCTGCCCACACATTTTCTATAGGATTGAGGTCAGGGCTTTGTGATGGCCACTCCAATACCTTGAATTTGTTGTCCTTAAGCCATTTTGCCACAACTTTGGAAGTATGCTTGGGGTCATTGTCCATTCGGAAGACCCATTTGCGACCAAGCTTTAACTTCCTGACTGATGTCTTGAGATGTTGCTTCAATATATCCACATAATTTTCCTTCCTCATGATGCCATCAATTTTGTGAAGGGCACCAGCCCCTCCTGCAGCAAAGCACCCCCACCTCATGATGCTGCCACCCCTGTGCTTCACTGTTGTGATGGTGATCTTCGGCTTGCAAGGCACCCCCTTTTTCCTCCAAACATAACAATGGTCATTATGGCCAAACAGTTCTATTTTTGTTTCATTAGACTGGAGGACATTTCTCCAAAAAGTACGATCTTTGTCCCCATGTGCAGTTGCAAACCGTAGTCTGGTTTTTTTATGGCGGTTTTGGAGCAGTGGCTTCTTCCTTGCTGATCGGCCTTTCAGGTTATGTCGATATAGGACTCGTTTTACTGTGGATATAGATACTTTTGTACCTGTTTCCTCCAGCATCTTCACAAGGTCCATTGCTGTTGTTCTGGGATTGATTTGCACTTTTCGCAATGGTACCAAATCCAAATTGAGTGTATGTAAACTTCTGACCCACTGGGAATGTGATGAAAGAAATAAAAGCTTAAATAAATCATTCTCTCTACTATTATTCTGACATTTCACATTCTTAAAATAAAGTGGTGATCCTAACTAACCTAAGACAGGGAATTTTAACTAGGATTAAATGTCAGGAATTGTGAAAAACTGAGTTTAAGTGTTTTTGGTAAGGTGTATGTAAACTTCCGACTTCAACTGTGTGTATATATATATATATATATATATATATATATATATATATATATATATATATATATATATAACAGAAGACTAACTAATTAGGCTCCAGAAATAGGGAACAAAACCCAGAACATTACTATGCATGTTTGGTATTTATACTATCATTTCCTTCCCTGGGACATTGCATCTCAAATGACACGTTTTCATCAGTTTTGATCCTCAATGGAGACAGATTTTTAGGGGGGATATCGAAGAATTTGACAGATTACTTGAAAATCCAGGTTTCGCAGCTACATTTTACTTTCATATCTGGGATAGGCATGGATTGTGAAATATTTCCAAAATATGAAACGACAACAGCTAATCCTACAGAGAGAAGGCATGTTGTCACCATGATCCCTCCGGAGTTTGACAGATTCAGGTTTTTGAACATCTAGGAAGATGAATCATGTTTAGATATGATATTTATATATTTGACTAACTTGTTTTTTCTCAGAATATCATAGATATGTAGTGTGCAGAGGTGTAGTAGCTTGCAATGCATTCCTTATAGATTCAAAACACAGAGAAGCATTGGGTGCGAGCGGTGTTCACTACACGGTTACGAAAACACTCAAGACTCTAGAGTGCATCCACCTACTTCAGTATCTGAATATCTGAGACGATTCCTAAAACATTAACTAGAGTGAGGATTACTGAATTGTACTTTAGCATGCAGTCAGAAGAAAATGTGACTAAACTCTCTCTCGTGATTACAATTTAGTGACAGAAATACAGAAGAAAAATGGTGTGTGCTTAAAATGTCTCATTTCTGGGAGTTCCACAGTCAGACAAAGCCGTGGCTAGGATCCCTCTGTTTTATATTTGTTTACAGTTCTGGGCTCTCTGTGCCATAGGAGATTGTAATTGTTATTTGTATATGCGTGTTTGGGGATTTCGATCCTTGTTCATCTTTTGTTTTCTCCCCCTGCCAAGGACAATCACCAGACAGCGGGAAACACAACAAGCCGTTTTCTGGCAGCATAGGCACTCAGTGTGTGTGTGTGTTTCTGTCTCTCTCTCTGTGTGTGTGTGTGTGTGTGTGTGTGTAGTTGTGTGTGAAAGAGAATCTCTAAGCACTTAAGTCTTTGCAGAGACACAGCTGTTATTGATCCGCACCCTGAGCTCAAACCTCTCTTTGCATTTCTAATACCCCCTAATATTCTGCCAACCAGAGACTTAGCCTAACATTTGCAAACTCCCTCAAGTTGACCCTCCATGCACTTTGAAAGTTTTACCTATTCGAAAGGGGACACTTATCTTAATACAAACCTCACCAGGCATACCACCTCGAACATTTTCTGAAGCTTAATGACTAACTTCTATGTGGGGTTTTCAGCATAATGCATCAATAACAGAGCTGCCGCCTCAACCTGCCACAGCCACATAAACCCAAACACCTCACAAGCTAATGAAAGTAAAACAGTTCTCCATCTTCTCTCCCTCACACAACTCCTAACCACTTCTGATAGAATCTTCTTCTTCTTCTTCTTCTTCTTCTTCTTCTTCTTCTTCTTCTTCTTCTTCTTCTTCTTCTTCTTCTTCTTCTTCTTCTTCTTCTTCTTCTTCTTCTTCTACTCTCCCTCACACAACTCTCTCCCCATTGCTCGGCAAGGTAATATTTACAGTAGGAGTCTACCCACGGGCCTAATTGGCAAGCTTGGTAATGTAGCATATGCACTTTCCAGCGGGGAGACCATCTGACACGGACGCACGCTGATGGCCACCCACATTAGGCTGCGTATGTGGCAGACAGAAGGGTCCGTATGCACACTGTCCTTCAGCTGATGATGCCAGCTACACAGCCAGCCCCACCTGGCCTGCTCCGTTTTTACAGCTCTGCTTACTTTGCTTTTAAAGGACTTTATCTGTCCAGGTTGTTGGTTGTTTGAGCGAGGGCGAGGTGATAGAGAACCTGGCCCTAGTACACAGAAACAGGTGGACGGGAGGCATAGGCATGGAATACAGAGATACATTGGTACAAGGGCATGGAATACAGAGATACATTGGTACAAGGGCATGGAATACAGAGATACATTGGTACAAGGGTATGGAATACAGAGATACATTGGTACAAGGGAATGGAATACAGAGATACATTGGTACAAGGGCATGGAATACAGAGATACATTGGTACAAGGGCATGGAATACAGAGATACATTGGTACAAGGGCATGGAATACAGAGATACATTGGTACAAGGGCATGGAATACAGAGATACATTGGTACAAGGGCATGGAATATAGAGATACATTGGTACAAGGGCACCTGCTCTGGCACACATACCACATACAGACATAGATAAACAGAATTTAGAGGTTTGGTAGAATTTCGGAGAGAGAGAGGAGATAGAGGGAGAGAGAAGGAGAGAGAGAGAAGTCTTATGGAGGTGGTTGTGTGTGGGTGCGTGCGTGCGTGCGTGCATGCATGGCTGTGTGTGTTCCTGTGTGTGTGTGTGTGTGTGTGTGTGTGTGTGTGTGAATTCCCCCTCCAGCTGGCCAGCAAAATGGACTGGGTCATTAGCATGCATTGGTCTCATCTGCACATGTAAGGTTATTCATCCCCTGGGGTAATTCTCTCCTCACCGGAGTATCTACCGCTCAGACGCTTAGAGGAGATGCCGGGCTACATTGTGAACAAGCTTTTAATTTAAAGGAGTTTTGTGTTGATGGTTTCTTCCCTCTAACCTAAACTCCTCCACAGGTCGACCCAAAGCAGCCATGTGTGTGTGTGTGAGAAAGTGTGTGTGTGTTGGTTCGGTGCGTTCCAAGGCTGCAGATGTTACCTCATACATAATACAGGGTGATCAAAGGGGCCTTCCTCACAATGTAATTCCCCGCTACCGAGGTGCATCTGTTCTGGCGTTGTAACGCACTCGCAGGGCCCCCACGCTGGCGGAACTCACTTCACAAAGTCCCACAAGTCCCACGGTGACTCCTCCTCCGCCACGCCTGCCTCCATAACATGCAGCGGGAGGTAGACTCAAAGGTATCCGGGGGACAGGGAAACAGTTGGATGTTGCCATGACACAGCGTGCAGCCAAGCAACATTGTGTAGCTGGCCTTGGAGACGGCATGTACAAATTGTTTATAGGCTCCGGTTGTTTGTTTTTGCTGTACACTATGGGCTTGGACAATATTCCACAGAAATCAATTTTTTCCTGAAAATGCATACAGTGCAGTTCCCCAAAGTTCCTCTTAGAAGTTTCAGACCAGCTAAGGGTGTTTGTGTTTGGAGGGGAAAAAATAAGCTATGTACATGATGCTAAGGTCATCTGGATGACACGAGGCTAATATAGATAGACACAACACTGCTGCTGGATCTGTTCGACTTGTCCATGTTGTTACTGACCTCTGTGTTGTATGACATCCACACGCATTTGAACAATCACGAAACTGTCAAACCCATGACATCATACTCCAGGCGATTCCACACAGTTAGCAACATGCTAACAGACAACAAACATTGCGTGGAATGTCAGGGGTCTGTAGTACCATGTCAAAGTAGACTGGCAAACTACAGGTGTGCTCGGTGAATAGCTCCACCGCCACAAATTGCAATGATTTCAAATATACCTCTAGTCATAAAGTAAATAGATTGAGAGTGCTTCTGTAGTTCTTATTCTGCTTCTAGCGGAATGCAATTTATCTGTCTTTTCATTTTCCCTGAAGACTTGGATTGACCCAGATTTTCCTTCTAAACCCCATGCACTTTAAGGGTGTGACAGTTATAAATAATATTTACAGTGCTGCGTTTACATTGAATAGGATATTATTAAATAATGAGCACTAAATAATTAGTCATCACATTCGTCTGATGTGTCTTTCAGTTCCTTTCACTGACAGTTCAGCTGAGCTTGCTAGTCAATAGTCAGATCCCCTGAACAAGCTTGGGGGAGGACACATTCTTATAATGTATTCTCTATCAGGTAGACAGTGAGTTTCCCAAAGACGGAACTATGCCTTTCATGTGCGGCTACAGAGGCTACATATCCAACATATCCTCTGTCGCTCCTGTTTTCTGTTTTGAAATGATGTGATAGGTGATTTAGAAAGTATGGAACAAGCATCTTGTATTACACAAGTGATCATGAAATAAAGGGACACCATTTGAACATGGGAAAGGGAAAGGAAAGGGGGAGACCTAGTCAGTTGTACAACTGAATGCATTCAACTGAAATGTGTCTTCCGTATTTAACCCAACCCCTCTGAATCAGAGGCCCCCCTGCCTTAATCAACATCCACGTCATTGGCGCCCGGGGAACAGTGGGTTAACTGCCTTGTTCAGGGGCAGAACAAAATATTTTGACCTTGTCAGCTCGGGGATTCGATCCAGCAACCTTCCGGGGATGTTACAGGCCAAATTGTTGATGACCTGTGGCTTGTAACTCCAATAACAGATCATTTCCTTGAATTTCACATACTATAGAAGAAAACACGATCTCCTTGACTGCTGACAATGTAATTCAGGATGAATCATCACATGCTTTGAAATGCTATGTGAAATGTGATTACGCCTATGTTTAAGATTAATTGTGTGTTGAAACGTGCATTTATTTATCACTGAAACATTTATTTATTGTAGACTGTTTATTAAAGTGTATTAATAAGGATTTCTCTTATGTCTTGCAGGTGATTCTCATGCTGACCAAGCTGTTTGACTTCAACCTGAACAGTGTCACAGAGAGCTCGTTGTGGAGGTAAGCACGTCATACTTTGTCATTGCAAGTCTTCTGTGTACATTTCTGTGTAAAGTCTTCTGTGACTGCCTGCATATCTGATTTTAGCAGCAACAAGGTTGTGTTTTGTATTCTGTCTCCTTTGTATACCAAAAACACAATAAATACATAGGTGCATCGCCATAAGAGGTTGACAAATCTAAGACTTACACGACATCTCCTTGAATATTAAAACTGTAAACTTGCCCTCTCCTCATTGAGGAGACTTTTCGCCCGAAAAATGTGCACCCGTCGCCAGAACCTTCCAGCCGACCGACCAGATGTTTAATTCAGCCCAAAGCAAACAGACATTAGTGTGAATATGAGTCACAGTTACTCACAGACAGCCAATGTCCTCTCCAGTGTTATCCAAATGCACTTACTTTGACTGGCCTTGAGTGCAGCTCAAGCGAGTCTCGTTGCACTTTCAGCTCAAGGGGCTTCTCCGCATTACCCAAAATTGAATTCATACATAATCCTCTCCCTTGGCTATAGTTGTAATATCTTGTATTTGTAGGTCTACAGGTTGCGTTCTTTCTACCTTGAGATTCGGTGCCCAATAGGTTATGTATACAGTGTGACATTCTGTGATTCTGTTCAGAGTGACGCACAAGTATGTTTGAGACTTTGCTGAAAATAGAAAGTGTTTGACTGTCCATTTGAAACCCCACAGTTAGAGTATTTTAGTTGTTTTTCTATAGTCTCGGCTTATTTTACCCTGATCTTTCATAAAAAGAGAGACAAATTGAATGCTCTTACGTTTGTTCCACTTGGCGATCATTAAAGTTGATTGAATGCGGTTTTGGCATTTAAGAGACTTCGGAACAGTAGGCCTGTCAAATCTGTAAAAATCCCAGCGGTGCGGGTCTGCTGGAACATTGTGGCCCTCCTATGAAAAAGAGGAAAACAGAAAATGGACCTCAGGACTTTCCAGTGAACTCAGCGGCCTTGCTCACAACAGACCCGTGGGTCACCCCAAGGCCTATCTCCCAAACACAGCAGTGGTAAATGTAGCGTTATAAGACTGTCTCCACTTAAGTCCTAACCACTAGCCTTTAGTGGCTTAAGTCGTGGATGGCTCAAACTTGAACGGGCATGATACCACATTACCCTGTTAATGGTGCTTCTAACATCGACTGTTCCCTGACTTCATTATATAGAGAGAGAGAGAGAGAGAGAGAGAGAGAGAGAGAGAGAGAGAGAGAGAGAGAGAGAGAGAGAGAGAGAGAGAGAGAGAGAGAGAGAGAGAGAGAGAGAGAGAGAGAGAGAGAGAGAGAGAGAGAGAGAGAGAGAGAGAGAGAGAGAGAGAGAGAGAGAGAGAGAGAGAGAGAGAGAGAGAGAGAGAGAGAGAGAGAGATTCGGTTTCCTGGTTGGAAGGCAGCCGTCAAACCTGGGGCAGAAATGGGAGGGGGGTACAAGCCCAACCTGCTGCTCTCAAAGTGGAGTGGCGAGAGAGAAATACTATCGGAGTGCGCCAAGGCACTCATAAGTTAATTTGGAATACTCAGCAAAGCTGCCATCCGTTGGACGTTTCAAGCTGTTTATTGTTTACGTTGCACCTCGCTAATGCGATTAGCGACCTCTCGCTAACCAACTCCAGATACCCCCCACTCATTGATTAATCAAACTCCAATAGGGAAGACAACAGGGCTTCGGGCTGCTGCTGTTATCGTACAGTAGATAAATGGGGGGGAAATCTAATTGGGCGTGTACTGGGGGTCTCCACCCAAAATGAAGTTGTTGTCCTTGAAAAGAACCCAACAAGGCAGTATCACATTAGTCCGATATGAATAAAGGAGCTTGAAATTGAACCCTCAAATAGAGTAGCTAGGTATATGATGTGAGGAGTAGCTAGGTATATGATGTGAGGAGTAGCTAGGTATATGATGTGAGGAGTAGCTAGGTATATGATGTGAGAAGTAGCTAGGTATATGATGTGAGGAGTAGCTAGGTATATGATGTGAGGAGTAGCTAGGTATATGATGTGAGGAGTAGCTAGGTATGTGGAATAACTCAATCACCTGTAACACAATACACAATCCCCAGTGATCCAGTTTCACAGTGAATCAGATTACCTTTATCAGACTCGCTTTACATTTTTATTCAATTAGCAGATGCTCTTATCCAGAGCGACTTACAGGAGCAATTAAGGCTAAGTGCCTTGCTCAAGGGCACAACGGCATATTTTTCACGTAGTCGGCTCGGGGATTCTTAACCGATTCTTAACCGCTAGGCTACCTGCCACCCTGTTATTCTTGTCTCTATATAATGTTTCATTAACTCGACAATGTTCCATCCAACACATGAACAATCCAGAGAATTGGCTGGATGAAACCAGAGGCCATATGGAGAAGATAACAGCAGAGGGTAGAGGCTTTATTGGTTTTATAGATTAAAGTAGTTGCTGCACCAGTAAAAGTAAGTCATTGGGCCTTAAATCACAGCAGCTGTATGATGGGGTTCTATGAGGAGCAGATCAATAGCCAGATGATGTCATTGTACCGTTGTCCAAAGTGTCGATGGATCCACCCGTTGATCGATGTTACCGCCGGTATTCAGGAGTTCACCGAGAGATGCCTATATTTAATCGCCACGGAAACCATCCCATAATAAATCTGAAAAAGGGAAAATGAAAGAAAAGGGAAAAAAGAAAGTCACCTGGCTGGTGTCACGAGGCTGGGCTATTTTTGTGTTTCTGTGTGTTGTTTGTCAACTTCACTACAAAAAAACTACTTAAAAATTGTAATGCTTCCATTTCAATTGAGTTTCCAAAATCAGGATTTAATAGTTCTTATCACCACAGGATGAATGAAAACCCTGTATCGAAGTCAGTGATTGCTTTGTTTGAAGTAGTAACAAGCATTGTAGGGTGATGCATGCATGGTGTATTTTTGAAGCTTTGCCTGCTTTGTGTGTGTGTGTATGTGTGTGTTTGTGTGGGTGTTTTAGCTGAACATGAAATAGCTCCTTGATTGAGCCTCGCTTCTCTCTAAATAAAATGGACTTGGCAGCGGAGATAAATTGTTCAAACCTTGAGACGTTCTGGAATGTCACATCTCAGACGGAACACACATTTCACATTAGCACTCTGACCATCGCTTAAATATTTCAGCACAATCCCCTCTCATCCACCGTTAGCTTTGACTCAACTGTTGGGATCCATATTAGGTTAGTAGTTTTATGCAGACAGATATGGTGATACTTTGAAACAACAAAGCTACCTAGACATGACCTCCAAAAAACTTCACACATTATTTTGCCTTTTCAGTATTCTTTCCAAAATCCACTCAAACATTGCTGTTACTTCCTTTAAAACGGGAAGCTTTGTGTGAATGACAATGCAGGAGGCCACGTGAAAACTTTACACAAAGCTAGTCTAACTCCTGGTTCAATGGCTTCATCTTTGACCAGCTATTGAACTTGAGATTATGCAGCCAGTCTTTCAGCTTTATGTGAAGTTTCACACTTCGTTGTGCCTTTTTCTCCTAAAAGATTGGACTGAAGGAGTAAGGGACATAATTTGACTTCAAAAATATTGTCCTGGACCATAACAGAGCAACTATTCCAGAAAAATTGCTATTGTTCCTGATGATGTTTTGAATTCTGTGCCTTTTTAAAAGAAGAGATGGGCATTGTTCAGATAGTTGGAGACATACTGTATTTCAATGAATTTTGAAGTAGTTTGTTTAGACAGCCACATATGGCAGAATGTGAGACACGGAATTTGCCAATTTGGAGGTTGGACATCTGTTTCAAACTGGTAGGAGAGAAAACGATTTAGATGTCAACAATTGTCACAAAAAAGTAGTATTCTACTGAGCTAACAAGTGGCTAACAAGCACATGCTTTACTGTGGAACTATTTAACTGACATTAAAATGGACAGTCGTGTATGATGTTATTTAGACCAGTTTTCTCACAGCAGGAAAATAATCCTGCAGCAACAGAATATATATTTTTGTGACGGTTGATACATTTTTAGTTAGGGCAAATTAAGTCTGACATTTTAAAGTGGAAATTACAAACTTTAGAAGCCTTTTTAAACCTCGAATACACTTCAAGTTTGCATTTCCTGCAACAACATGGTGATCAAATGAAGATCCTACATCTGTATGATTAATATGAAAATCAAAGATGAAAATGGTTAACTATGTCAACTATGTGCACAGCCCCCTATTCTAACTATACTTTACATGTACTGGTATATGGTGCTTAGGCTTATACAAAACATAAAGGTCAAACTTCACACTTGAACCACTACAGCCTGGCTAGGTTATGGTTGTTTATCCCTTGTAATCGGAGTGTGTTGTCGTAGAACAGCGAACCACAAGGAGGTGGGACTTAATTGTGCATGTTTTTTTCTCCTCTACTAAAAATTCTCCAGGGGATTTTTAATTACAACAAGTAATTCATCAAGTCCTCATCAAACACTCTGATTAAATTCCAGGTCAACCGACTACGGAACCACTTACCAGAAGCTCAATGAGAAAGTGGGGGCGAAAACAATTCTCAGCTACTTGTACGTCAGTCCCAACAACAAGAGAAAGGTAAGGTGTTTTTAAGTGTTTTGAGGTGTTTTAAGTGTTATTATTTTGTCTTATCTCATAGTTAACATTCTAGTTTTCCGTCTGCTTTCTAAATGCCTCTCTGTGTGGGGTGTTTCTTACACTGTAAATGCTGACAAATGTCCTAACTCATGTACAGCAGTCCACTTGACTCAAATTTGAACAATCTGTCAGTATAACTTCTAAGTCATTTTGGACTAGAAAAGTGAATCTACTCATTGTGGTTCAGTTAGATACACTTACGAAGGCATGGCAATGGACTTGCAATGCTGATGTCAACCGCCAATATATAACGAACATACATTTTTGAAGTTTGTACTGCCATGTCTGTTTGGTACCTCTGTCATCTTCAACAATATCAGACACATCCATTAAACCGTGCTAATCTCCACCCAGAGAGTTAGCAGTGCTCTTCTAAGAAAATACTCCCAATCGTTAATATTAATACCGACCCTATAATTTCTCTCTCTTTCCAGAACTAATGAATTATAGACCAGACAAAGAAAAAAAGGAAGAAGAAGGGTTTAATAAATTCCAGTGTTTTAATCAAAGGATAGACAAGCTCTTCATATTTGCGACCGTTCGCTCACAAACCCCCTGCACCCCCACCCCCATCCAACCCCTTCTCCCACAACCCTCAAGAGAAGCAATCCTGACTATTCTAATCATTAGTCCCATCTCCCTTCTTCCTTCCTTTCTCCCATTCCTCCCTTTTAACATGACTGTAATCAGAACAGGTCATTTTCTCCTAGTTAATTCTTGTCTAATAATGAAGACGAAATGCACCCCCCCCCCATCCCCACCCGCCCCCCCAGTCTCCACCCCCCACTCCACCTCTCCTCACCCCCAGGTACATTCCAATGAGAAAGCGTCTGTCATAGACCAGGAAAGAGGTGTCAAGGTAATGGTGAGAGGACGGGAAAAACAGCAGTGAGCTTTATCATTGCTGTGGAATGTCATGTGGAATGTTAGCCTGTTTTGTTTGGAACATGAACACTTTTAATTAACAAGAGGTAGGAAGTGAGCCTAGATGATCGTGCAAAATAAAAAGCAGCAAAGACCAGGAAAAGCTTGTCAAGCTAACTGATGTTGATAGTGAGACATACAGAGAATACAAACCTTCTAGCATACACTGAGTGTACAAAACATTAGGAACACCTTTTGTAATATTGACTTACACCCCCATTTGCCCTCAGAACAGACTCAATTCGTCGGGGCATGGACTCTACAAGATGTTGAAAGCGTTCCACAGGGATGTTCATAATGTTTTGTACACTCAGTGAATGTCTCTCTAAACAAAACACAGACAGCTAGTGGGTTTCTAAAATGGCAACAGCATACTACTCAGAGCCACCCCTCTAACACAGAACTCAGGTGATATGACATGTAAAAACAAGTAACTGGGTGCTAATGCCCCCCCCCCCCCCCCCCCCCCACACACACACACACACACACACACAGCCTGGGAGGAGAGACCCAGGTTACCTTTGTCATCATCACTCTGGCCAGCTGTCACCCACGCTGTTAGGGTAAATCAACCTTCTGTTGCTGCAGGAGATGGTAGAGTAGAGAGGAGTGGAGGAGAGAGATGCATGGGGTCACTGGTGTACAAGGACCAGTGGAGACCAGTCAGAAACAATGGATCGCTATTTTATCACTGCACTGCATGCATTCTGACTCATTCTGTGTAGGAGAATGCTTATAAGGGAAAAGCTTGCGAAGGCAAATAACCATATTATATAATAATAATAATAATAATAATATGCCATTTAGCAGACGCTTTTATCCAAAGCGACTTACAGTCGTGCGTGCATACATTTTTTGTGTATGGGTGGTCCCGGGGATCGAACCCACTACCTTGGCGTTACAAGCGCCGTGCTCTACCAGCTGAGCTACAGAGGACCACATTTACCTACAGTGGGGAGAACAAGTATTTGATACACTGCCGATTTTGCAGTATAATAAGTCTGGTAGCAGCCGTTGTAATGTGTGTGTGTGTGTGTAGCATGAATATATATGTGTGTTTGTGTATGTCTGTGTGTGTGTGTGCATGAGTGAGTATATGTGTGTAAGGTGCAGAGAATCAGAGCAGGTGGTCAGTCCAGTTCAAGTGTAACCAGAAGCAAATAGCGGATAAACAGGTTTTAATACAGATAAATGTGTGAGAGAAATAACGCGTAATGACGGTAAATATGAGAACCCCTCTGACATGCTTGCAGGTCATTTTCTTGTACAAATGTTTGGTAGGGCGGCTAATGCTTATGGAAAATTATAGGAATTTGAGTGGAGGGTGTTTGAGCGAGGGACAGATTCAGACAAACAACATCTCTGGTTCCCTCTCGGAAGCAGTGATTTTTTTGAAGAAATAGCAGTGTTTTCCATGAAAATTGCCTCTGGTACATTCTAGTGCCTTAATTCCATCCAAAATGCACCCATAGCCTATAGAATAATTTAATGACTTTTCCTCGCATTTTGGTAAAGTTTGTGGTGGTATTAAGTAGAAAGACATGACTTTACAATTAAATGACTGGAAATGATTGAAATTGAGTGTGTTAGTTGTTTTGGATATCGTCTAGGCCTAGACCTACAGTGGGGAAAAAAAGTATTTAGTCAGCCACCAATTGTGCAAGTTCTCCCACTTAAAAAGATGAGAGAGGCCTGTCATTTTCATCATAGGTACACGTCAACTATGACAGAAAAATTGAGAAATGTTTTTCCAGAAAATCACATTGTAGGATTTTTAATGAATTTATTTGCAAATTATGGTGGAAAATAAGTATTTGGTCACCTACAAACAAGTAAGATTTCTGTCTCTCACAGACCTGTAACTTCTTCTTTAAGAGGCTCCTCTGTCATCCACTCGTTACCTGTATTAATGGCACCTGTTTGAACTTGTTATCAGTATAAAAGACACCTGTCCACAACCTCAAACAGTCACACTCCAAACTCCACTATGGCCAAGACCAAAGAGCTGTCAAAGGACACCAGAAACAAAATTGTAGACCTGCACCAGGCTGGGAAGACTGAATCTGCAATAGGTAAGCAGCTTGGTTTGAAGAAATCAACTGTGGGAGCAATTATTAGGAAATGGAAGACATACAAGACCACTGATAATCTCCCTCGATCTGGGGCTCCACGCAAGATCTCACCCCGTGGGGTCAAAATGATCACAAGAACGGTGAGCAAAAATCCCAGAACCACACGGGGGGACCTAGTGAATGACCTGCAGAGAGCTGGGACCAAAGTAACAAAGCCTACCATCAGTAACACACTACGCCGCCAGGGACTCAAATCCTGCAGTGCAAGACGTGTCCCCCTGCTTAAGCCAGTACATATCCAGGCCCGTCTGAAGTTTGCTAGAGTGCATTTGGATGATCCAGAAGAGGATTGGGAGAATGTCATATGGTCAGATGAAACCAAAATATAACTTTTTGGTAAAAACTCAACTCGTCGTGTTTGGAGGACAAAGAATACTGAGTTGCATCCAAAGAACACCATACCTACTGTGAAGCATGGGGGTGGAAACATCATGCTTTGGGGCTGATTTTCTGCAAAGGGACCAGGACGACTGATCCGTGTAAAGGAAAGAATGAATGGGGCCATGTATCGTGATATTTTGAGTGAAAACCTCCTTCCATCAGCAAGGGCATTGAAGATTAAATGTGCCTGGGTCTTTCAGCATGACAATGATCCCCAACACACCGCCCGGGCAATGAAGGAGTGGCTTCGTAAGAAGCATTTCAAGGTCCTGGAGTGGCCTAGCCAGTCTCCAGATGTCAACCCCATAGAAAATCTTTGGAGGGAGTTGAAAGTCCGTGTTGCCCAGCGACAGCCCTAAAACATCACTGCATGGAGGAATGGGCCAAAATACCAGCAACAGTGTGTGAAAACCTTGTGAAGACTTACAGAAAACGTTTGACCTGTGTCATTGCCAACAAAGGGTATATAACAAAGTATTGAGAAACTTTTATTATTGACCAAATACTTATTTTCCAACATAATTTGCAAATACATTCATTACAAATCCTACAATGTGATTTTCTGGATTTTTTTCCCTCATTTTGTCTGTCATAGTTGACGTGTACCTATGATGAAAATTACAGGCCTCTCTCATCTTTTTAAGTGGGAGAACTTGCACAATTGGTGACTGACTAAATACTTTTTTTCCCCACTGTATATCATCAGGACTATTTTCTAAGTAAGAAAACCTTTTTTAACATTAAACCTGTTTTCTCTTGAGATTCAAGTCACATTTACAGTTTTACTTCAACTGGTATGATTGAAGAATGAAGCAGGTGTTAAACATGGGCTTTGCTACACATAAAGCAGCAGTTGACTACTAACTTTAATTAAATCAGTAGGCCTATATCAATATCTTTAATACCAGCATATAAGTATCATGACATTAGCTTTTATAACCTTCAATCTGTTTTCTTTTATCATATTTCGGACCAGAATGAGGCGCTCTCTCCACTACATATTGTTCCTGCAGTGAGAATTCAACATCTTCATCGAATGTTTTCATAATTTATCTGCAGATAATCGCTAAAAAGCAGTAGTGGCCTACCAGTATGCAAATTAGGGAGCCAAAAGAAACATCTCTCTTACCGATGAGATTCGGTTCCGTTCACCTAACAGATCCATTCAAAAAGAGCCATTAGTTCGCAAACAACCCATCACTAGGCTACACTGCCGAGCCACTTTAGCAGTCACTGGCAAGTCTCTTCATGGCCTTCGAATCCTAGGAAAAAACAAACAAGATCTTTGGTTTACATGTCCCGATGCGATACCATGGACATATAGCTACATTGTATAATTTTTGAATAGCAAAGGGACATAGGAGATTGATTTTATTCAGACAGTTCGACACCTTTTATAAACTAGTCAACACTTGCTGTTCGGTCATCAATCAAAGCACAGTAAATAGTCTATGCGCCCCGACTCCGTGGCTGTATAGGCCAATGAAACACGTGAAAGACTGACAGGCGTCTGTCCTATCAATAGATCACTAGAAGATGCATATCATTCATTTTAGCGGCAGAAAGCTATATGGACTTTTCTGACTATCTAATTGAAACTTTTAAATACAAAAAAGGCTAGTGGAAAAAAGTTATCGGATATTTATCCGCCGGCTGGAGTTTATGGAAAACACTGATGAATGCTTTTTTTCATTAACATATTGACTAAAGTAGCAGTCAGGGCCACAAATGTTTCAGGCGAAGGCCTTATTTATTTGTGTGTGTGTTTGTGTGTGTGTGTTGTGCTCCAAAACAATGACAGCCTCTGTGCAGCTCAGACAGCATCAACAGGCAGGTGGGAGGAATATGAATTCGCTTCAGATGAGATCTCTCCCACTACAGAGTTCAAATACTTCCATTCATTGCCACTCTTTTTGGAACAAGCCCATATTTATAAGTGCAAATTAATATTTCATGTCCTCGAACTGTCCTCAAAGTAGTAAAGACAAAAACTCTTTAGAAATGTTCCCGTCACTTCCCAAAGAAGTGCAAGTGAGGGTACATACAGATGTAGGATCTTCATTTGATCACTTGTTTGTTGCTGAGAATTGGAAATGCAAACTTGCAGTGTATTCAATGTTTAAAAAGGCTTCTAAAGTTTGTAATTTCCACTTTTAAATGTCGGACTTGATTTGCCCTAATAAAATGTATCAACCCCCACAAAAAAATTCCATTAATTATAATCCGCATTTCCTGTTGCTGCAGGATTCTTTTCCTGCTGTAGCACACTGGTTCAAATCCTTACTTGTCTATTGACGCACCCATGCATCAATCTAAGTAACATAATACAAAAATCCCCATTAAAATCTGTCAGTTTAGAGATATTAGGTTTTTTGTATTGGCTGCGTCTCAATCATTTTTACATTTACATTTTAGTCATTTAGCAGACGCTCTTATCCAGAGCGACTTACAGTTAGTGAATACATATATATATTTTTTTATACTGGCCCCCCGTGGGAATCGAACCCACAACCCTGGCGTTGCAAACGCCATGCTCTATCAACTGAGCTACATCCCTGCCGGCCATTCCCTCCCCTACCCTGGACAACGCTGGGCCAATTGTGCGCCGCCCATGAGTCTCCCGGTCGCGGCCGGCTGCGACAGAGCCTGGATTCGAACCAGGATCTCTAGTGGCACAGTTAGCACTGCGATGCAGTGCCTTAGACCACTGCGCCACTCAGAGCCACCACTGCGCCACTCAATCCACCACATCCGCCTATGTCGGCCTTCCGCATCTGCGGTGGAAGGTGACCGAGCTACAGCGGTGTTTGTCAGACCATGAGACATCCCAAAAATCGGTCTTCTCACGAAAACGTCTGTAGCATCCGAACGGTTTGGCCTACAACCCATGGAAAAGGGAAACTCTCACGAATAAAATGGTGTTCTTCATTTTGCTCTACGACCCCCACAAGTGTCACGGGACTCATCTGAAGGTAACCCATACAAATGAATGGAAGTATGGAGGTAGTTTTGTGGCAAAAAACACAAGGGGTTAAGTATACTTCCTGAACTGTCTTATATTACCTAGATATAGGACAAACACTTTGAAACCTTATTCCTTATGATTTATTTTTTTTACTGTCTTTTTTGCCATTTATGAATGTCTTATTCAATGTGTTTCTATGGGCTATAGTAGTAAACACCAAACTCAATATTTTATAAAATAATTTCTTTAGCCCCCCCTTATATTTGTAAGCATAGAATTAATGCCTCTTTCTTAATCAATTGATTGTTGTTGATGTTCTGTTGTAAGAACAACCTTGCAACAGGATATCATTTGATAGTTGAGGTACTAATCTCATACATCAGTAAAATGATTAAAAAGCGGCTTTCAGCCATGACTATAAAATAACACGCCAAGGTTACAACATATGCGATTATCTAATATGCATTCAAAACTCAGTATGCAAGGTATCATTAACTCAGTATCATTAACTGCAAACATCTGTCTTAATCTTAATAGCTATAGTGGATGATTAGCTAGCTACAACACATGGTATGATAACTTCTCTATGCAGGATAAATCCCTATACAGGAACACTCCAACAGTAAAACAGGGACGTGGAACTACCATGGGAGCCAGCTAGCACTAGTATGTTAGTTTAGCGTGCTAGCCACTAGAACTGCCATGGGACCCAACTGGCTCTAGCATGATAGTGTAGCGTGCTAGCACGGTGCAATTTACCTGTTCCTCACGATCCTTCAGCTGGTGGAGAGTGGTTACTCATCTCACAGTTCTTTATGGGAGACAATACAGGCGTGATCTGAGTCAAGGCGAATTAGCCATGCTCTGGCTGAAGGAAGTGAGTAGCTGTGCATGTGGTGGTAAATGGGATGGAAGCGAACAACCTAACGGTGGAAAAAAATATAGAACATCTGTCAGCCCTAAGGCACAATCTACAAATGGCTGCTATGAGGAGAGCGAGGCAAGAACACTAAGGCCCATGAGCAGTCTAGGAGAGAGGAGGAGAGAGGTAGTGAGCGTGAGAGAGTGAGGAAGAGAGGGAGGGAGAGAGGGAGAAGCCAATGAAGAGAGAGAACCCCTTGGAGTGCTTCCGCAATCTCACACAGATCGCATCGCATGACGCCACATGCGACTATTCTTACATTCCATTATTAACACACATGATTTATTAATGTTCCACATTCCACGTGATTGTTTGAGAGGAATCTAAATCAAGGGTGTGGCAAAATGGCATGATTCCTTCCCTTCAAACTTTGTTGCATGCCTTTCCTTGTATGACCTGATTAGTATGTGATGCAGTGTAGAGGGTCTGCACTCTAAAAATGGAATGTACTTTTTGTTTTTCATTCTAGAGGCAACAAGTGCAACACAAACAGTATTATCATTAATATGCTTAATGTGCATCCATCCCCGACTAGCTGTGCTTGTTGTACACAAGACTCCAACATGTCTTCCAATTTGTGTTTGTGTGTGTGTGTTGGGTGGGGGTTGGGTAGGGGCTAGGATGGGAGTCAGAAAGCCCCAATTACTGTCGGTGTGAAGATGAAATGTTAGTGTTTGTGAGGTCCGGGCCAGGGTGCAGTGGAAATGTCAAGGAGATAGTCAATTAGTCTAGACATCAAATGCCTGGGCTCAAGAGACAGTACATGTGTTTAATAAGGAGAGTTCAAGGTGTTACAGCACCTGGTTGGCTGGTGGACTCCATCAGGGAGTCGAGAATAGAGAGCTTTAATGCTTTAATACTGTATGCAAAAGACAAGACAAAGTTTTAAGGGAATGGTCAAATACGGGTAAAATGAAGAGGGGAACTAATGACGAGGTAATAATGATACAACCTCTGTCTGTCTGTCTCAATTAAAATAAAAAAAGATGATCCATGCACCATTTGCCGCATCTCACTAAATGTCCCTCTTTCTCCCGCTTGGCCCCCCTTTCATTTTGGTGAGACCTTTGCCCGAGCATCCCAAGTCTCCCGGCTGACATTTTATTACCCTCTTATGAAGACTTCACTTCTTTTCCCATGCCAGACTTTGTCCCTGCTTGACTGCCCTTTTGCCCGTAGCCTCAATTAGCCATCTACTCGGTCTCCCGCTCCAAAGCAAGACCTGGATTATGTTGAAATGGACGAAAACAGACTGAAACAGAGAGAGACTACCTGGACGTGTCCACTAAGAAATGCTGATTTTAGTTTTCCGTTGGAAAACATTTTAAAACCTGCCCTAAATGAACGTAACCCTGTAGTTAAACCCATTCAATCCCTTTCTACTGCTGACATGGTCTCCGTAAATAGGATAGGCCCTGGGTTCAAAGCAGCAACCGCTAAATAACTCCTTAGGTAGATCTTTAGTAAGCGCTGGTACAGTACATTGTATTTCACCATAAAAAGAGAATAGCAGATGGAGAAAGTGAAGTCCATTAGGCAGAAATGATCTCTCCAAGGCACTGTAGGGCTTTTCATTAAAGATGTAATATCTTTCCTAGGTCTTAGTGAGTGTGTTAGACTGAGAGGAGGCAATTTTTATTAATTCCAGACTGGCATTCAAAGGAAATGAAGCAATTCTGTCAGTAATTGAAATGCACTGTGGACAATTATCTCAGTTGTAATAGCAGATACATTCTTAAGACATTAATATAGAATGTCCATGTGAATATTAGAACATTTCACTCATAGTAGGCTAACTTTAGTATCTAATGGGCTGTCCACTGTTTAAGAGCATAGTTAAGATAGATGTACATTCAGATTTACTGTAGTTCAAGAGCAGTATGTCTTATAAGATGTATGTAATATGATCAGGCTGCCTTTTCTCCAGCCAAGTTGGACGGTTTCAATTCATGATTTTCCTCATGAAAAACCCATAAGCTTCCTATCCATCAAACTCAAACTTACAGTATTTGCTGGGGAGTGTTACGGAGTCTAGTTGATAGGTAATCGACTAGTTGGACTGTTCCCCAGACTCCACGCGTAGGCATTTGTACAAGGCTTAACAAGGCTATTGAACTGAACATTGGTGTCTGTCTTTATTCCTTAATCCAACATATCATACAGAAACATGGTATCAGAAGTGGCTCGGAAAACACACGTTTGTTATTTTTGTAGCTAAGTACAGTATAGGCGCAGTTACGTTCCATATGCGAACACAAGCCGTTTCCTACTCACAACACTGATCAACTCGTGTTAGCTGGCTAGCTAGCATCGCTACCTACCTCCATGACTGAAGACAAAGAAATCTCCTATTCCATTGCTATGGCAGCGAACATTCCGCCACCAAATCACATGGTTCTCACAGGGGACTGGAATACTAATTGGGACAACTTCAGGGATGAATTCGAGGACTATGCGCTGGCGACCGGTCTAAATGAGAAACCCAACGAGGTACAAGCGGCAACTCTGAGGAGTTTAATGGGCAGCGAATGCAGGCATATCTACCGGCACAATCTCACCCTCACGGCACGACAACAGTGTGATGCAAAGGCTATATTGGATGCATTGGAGAATTACTTCAAACCCGCCAGAAACGTAATTTACGAGCGGTTCGTTTTCGGAAGCTGCAAACAGGAAGAGGGTGAGTCAGTACACAACTTTGTAACCCGTTTGAGAGAGAAATCCGCCACTTGTGAATACGGGGGATTGAAAGATGAACTGATTCGTGACAAAATAGTACTGGGAATTGCAAATGAGAATACGCGCCGGCGTCTACTGAGAGAGAGAGGCTTAACATTAGTAACTGCCATCGAAATGCGCCGCACTGCTGAAGTCACTGACATGAGAATGAGAGCAATGGAAACGGAAACCCCACGCTCCGACGTTGATACTGTTCACGCTGTTGCTAGGCAGACATTCAGACAAAACCAATCGAGGCAGAGTAATTCACCACGAACGGTGAACACAGAGAGCCCCGTAGCATGTAAATACTGTGGGAATACACACACACGTGGCAAAGAGCACTGCCCGGCCTATGGAAAACCATGCAGAGCTTGTGGAACTAATAATCACTTTGCAAAAGTGTGTCTCAAAAGCAAAAGAAGGGTGAGTGAGGGCAAGATTCACTGTGTTGATGATGTTACTCAATGTTCAGAGCTGAACAGTGAAAGTGACATTTACATGCATGAATCCATTGGGGCTGTACACTCAAGAGGGAAGAAATGGTTTGTGACACTACGATTACACAACAAGCAACAACAATGTCAACTGGATTCGGGTGCTACATGCAACGTAATGAGCTACAAAGACAAAATCAATCTGGCACCTGACACACATCTATTTCCCAGCGATACTAGACTAAAGCTGTACTCAGGAGAACTAATGAGCTCTATGGGCACCTTTGAGACCGAATGTGTTATTCGGGGACGCAAACACAAGCTGGAGTTCGAGATTGTGAAAACCAGTCAAAATCCTCTCCTCTCAGGCTCTACATGCGAACGCCTGGGACTGATGCAGTTCACTGTACCAAATGACCTGCACATTGTGGATCATGTCCAGCATGGACCCCTGTCCAAAGAACAACTACTCAGCAGATATGACGATGTATTCAACATGCCCGTTGAATCAGTGCCTGGGGAGGTACACTTTGAAGTGGATGAGAGCATTACTCCAGTCCAGTGTGCTCCTCGCAATGTGCCCATTGCAATGAAAGTGGCTGTGAAGGCCCAGCTGGACAAGTATGAGGCCGATGGCCACATGACATCTGTGACTGAACCAACTGACTGGATCAGCAATATGGTCATAGTGAAAAAACCAGAGAAGCTGAGGGTCTGCATCGACCCAAAGCATCTGAACCAAGCACTGAAACGATCCCACTACATCATGCCGACACTAGAGGATGTCCTCTATAAGCTTCCCAAGGCCAGGATTTTCACCTTGGTGGATGCCCGAGATGCATTCCTTCAATGCAAGCTGGACGAAGAAAGCAGCTTCATGACTACCTTCTGGACCCCCTGGGGTCGGAAACGCTGGCTCAAGCTCCCGTTTGGTGTCTCAGTGGCGCCCGAGGTATACCAACGCAAGCAGCACGAGTTACTGGCTGGGCTCAAGGGCATTGAACCCATCGCCGATGATATCCTGATCGTAGGCTGTGGTGAAACGGACGAAGAAGCAGAACGCGACCACGATGTGAAGCTCCTGGCACTGATGGAGCGCTGCCGATCAGTTAAGCTTCGTCTTGGCCTGAAGAAGCTGCAGTTCAAGGTGAAAGACGTCCACTTCCATGGCCACATTCTCTCGGCAAAAGGCCTGAAGCCGGACCCAGACAAGGTCCAAGCGATCCTCGACATGCCAAACCCGTCTGATGCAAAAGGAGTACAGCGTCTCATCGGCTTTGCAAACTATCTTGCAAAGTTCATGCCACACCTATCAGCAGTCTGTGAGCCTCTGCGCCGGTTGCTGGACAAAGACACACCATGGCACTGGCTACCCAAGCACGAGGCCGCAGTGCAGGAGATGAAATCTCTGGCTTCATCCATGCCAGTGTTGCGCTACTATGACGTCACGAAGCCTGTCACAATCCAGAGCGACTCTAGCCAAAGGGGACTTGGATGCTGCCTTATGCAGGAAGGCCAGCCCGTTGCGTTTGCCTCGAGAGCGCTCACCCCCACCGAACAAAACTATGCACAAATTGAGAAAGAGTGCCTCAGCATCGTCTTCTCCTGCCAGCGATTCCATCACTACTTATATGGTCGAGAGCTGGTCACCGCTGAAACTGACCACAAACCACTCATTGCCATATTCAGTAAACCTCTCCTCAACGCGCCCAAGAGGCTTCAAAGTATGCTCCTGACTCTGCAAAACTACAGCCTGAAGGTCATTTACAAGCCAGGACCTGAGATGTACATCAGCGACACACTGAGCAGGGCAACAGCACAATGTACAGGTAGAGGCACTGCCTATCAGCGGCAGGCCATCTGTTCGCTACAGCAGGAACAACAAGATGTTCAACAGATCAATCAGGCAGACTACTTAAACGTGACAGATCACCGCCTAGCCCAGATCAGGCAACATACTGACAAGGACGAACACCTACAGTCACTGAAGTCCATGGCTCTAGCAGGTTGGCCATATCTGAAAGAGGAGACACCTTTCACAGTGAGAGAATACTGGACCTTTCGAGATGAGATCAGTGTGCAAAATGGCGTCTTGTTCAGAGGTCAGAAGGTCATTATTCCCAAATCACTACGTCCAGAGATGCTTACCCGCATACACTCCAGTCACGTCGGAGGTGACGCATGCTACCGTCAGGCTCGTGAAACATTATACTGGCCAAACATGCAATCAGAAATTAAAGACTTTGTCAGCAACTGTACCACATGCAACGAGTACGCTCATGAACAGCAAAAGGAAACCATGATGTCACACGAACTGCCCACAAGGGCCTGGCAAATCATCAGCATGGACTTATTCAACCACAGACAAAAGGACTATCTTCTCCTCGTTGATCATTACTCTGACTTTTGGGAAATTGAACTGCTCCCTGACTTGTCCGCAGAGACGGTCATAAAGCGCTGCAAGGCGCAGTTTGCAAGGCAAGCTAAGTGCTTCTACGACCGGACTGCTCGAGACCTACCAGAGCTGGAGGTGGGTGAAACTATAAGGATGAAACCGCTGCCGGGAGACCACACAGGACTTTGGAGGCTGGGCACATGCCTACAGAGAGTTGCACCACGTTCTTACCTGGTGGATGTTGGTGGCTCCCTCTATCGTCGCAATCGGGTGGATCTGCGCGTAGCAGAGCAGACAAACCAGAACATGCCATACACTCACTTAGATGAGCTGGATCACAGTCCAGGCCTAAGGGTAAGGGGTGCAGAATTGAGACATGAGCCAACTGAAGGTGAAGCTTCTACCCCACCAAACTCTCCAGCTCGTGGCCCTAATCCTACCCCTGTCAGAGCCAATACTTACTCACGGGTGGGTCGGCTGTGCAAGCCACCGGACAGGCTTACTCTGTAAGCAAGAGACTTAACTTGTTGTCTGTTAATAAAAAATAAAAAAAAATAAAAAAAAATTAAAAAAGGAAGATGACAGCTGAAGTAAAAAGAAAATGTCATGCTTTTCAATTGTTATGACTTGACTGTTAAGAACGCAATGTTATGCCGTTATGTTTGCACTTTCTATTGAAAAGGATGATGTTACGGAGTCTAGTTGATAGGTAATCGACTAGTTGGACTGTTCCCCAGACTCCACGCGTAGGCATTTGTACAAGGCTTAACAAGGCTATTGAACTGAACATTGGTGTCTGTCTTTATTCCTTAATCCAACATATCATACAGAAACAGGGAGGTTTCTTCTGTTTTTGGACACATTTTGGAATCGCTCTAACTCAAAAATATAAATTGGACTACCCGACCAGATGATGCAGAGCGATGTCGAATGGCCAAATGGATAATTCAAAGGCTCTGTAAAAGTTAAATGAAGGACTTTGAAATGTTCATGCCACTGGCATGTTTATGTATCAGTGTACGTCAAAGGCATTCAACCGGGGGCCTGAAAATATTACTCAAATAAAATAAAGTGGAACAAATATTTATTTTATTTACATGTTTTTATGAATATCGCCAGCAACAACAGAATAAACACATTTTGAATTACAGACATACAATAGAACAGAGGAGAATATCTTATTTCTAATGATCTCAACTTTATTTCTCGACTTCCTATATTGAGCAAATTGCACTCATTGGTGCCAATTACACTTACCGGATTATCTGACATTTGAAAAAGCACCTGCATTATAGGCTACCAGTGCAGCAAGTGCCACTGGCTGCTGGTAAGCTTTCTTAACTTGGACATACAGTACCAGTCAAAAGTTTGGACACACCTACTGATTCGAGGGTTTTTCTTTATTTTTACTGTTTTCTACATTGTAGGATAATAGTGAAGACATCAAAGCTATGAAATAACACATATGTAATCATGTAGTAACCACAAAAGTGTTAAACAAATCAAAATATATTTTATATTTGAGATTCTTCAAATAGCCACCCTTTGCCTTGATGACAGCTTTGCACACTCTTGGCGTTCTCTCAACCAGCTTCATGAGGTAGTCACCTGGAATGCATTTCAATTAACAGGTGTGCCTTCTTAAAAGTTAATATGTGGAATTTCTTAACTTCTTAATGCGTTTGAGCCAATCAGTTGTGTTGTGACAAGGCAGGGGTGTATACAGAAGATAGCCCTATTTGGTAAAACACCAAGTCCATATTATGGCAAGAACAGCTCAAATAAGCAAAGAGAAACGACAGACCATCATTACTTTAAAACATGAAGGTCAGTCAATACGGAAAACTTCAAGAACTTTGAAAGTTTCTTCAATTGCTGTCGCAAAAACCATCAAGCGCTATGATGAAACTGGCTCTCATGAGGACCGCCACAGGAATGGAAGACCCAGAGTTACCTCTGCTGCAGATGATAAGTTCATTAGAGTTACCAGCCTCAGAAATTGCAGGCCAAATAAATGCTTAATGGAGTTCAAGTCACAGACACATCTCAACATCAACTGTTCAGAGGGGACTGTGTGAATCAGGCCTTCATGGTCGAATTGCTGCAAAGAAACCACTACTAAAGGACACCAATAATAAGAAGAGACCTGCTTGGACCAAGAAACACGAGCAATGAACATTAGACCGGTGGAAAGAGTCCAAATTTGAGATTTTTGGTTCCAATCGGCGTGTCTTTGTGAGACGCGGTGTGGGTGAACGGATGATCTCTGCATGTGTGGTTCCCACCGTAAAGCATGGAGGAGGAGGTGTTATGGTGTGGGGGTGCTTTTCTGGTGACACTGTCTGTGATTTATTTAGAATTCAAGGCACACTTAACCAGCATGGCTACCACAGCATTCTGCAGCGATACACAATCCCATCTGGTTTGGGCTTAGTGGGACTATCATTTGTTTTGTTTTTCAACAGGACAATGACCCAAAACACCTCCAGGCTGTGTAAGGGCTATTTTACCAAGAAGGAGAGTGATGGAGTGCTGCATCAGAAGACCTGACATCCACAATCCCCCGACCTCAACCCAATTGAGATGGTTTTGGATGAGACGGACGGCAGAGTGAAGGAAAAGCAGCCAACAAGTGCTCAGCATATGTGGGAACTCCTTCAAGACTGTTGGAAAAGCATTCTAGGTGAAGCTGGTTGAGAGAATGCCAAGAATGTACAAAGCTGTCATAAAGGCACAGGGTGGCTATTTGAAGAATCTCGAATATAAAATATATTTTGATTTGTTTAACACTTTTTGGGTTACTACATGATTCCATATGTGTTATTTCATAGTTTTGATGTCTTCACTATTATTCTACAATGTAGAAAATAGTACAAATAAAGAAAACCCCTTGAATGAGTAGGTGTGTCAGACAGTATAGTTGTCATGCATCTAATTAGCCATTCTCTCAGCAGCGCCGGCGACAGTCCGCCTCGGCCTCCTCACCTAATTGGCTATCAATAGTTCAAAAAAGTTTGGTGAATCAGGTCGGACTCGGATGGAGAGTGAGTGCATAGTTCAAGATGGATGACCAAAAGGCAAGACCAAGTGGTGCAGAAAAATCACGCAAAAAAGCGTTATCTGACCAAGCTCGTGCCAAATTACCGAAGATAACCACATAAGGAAAGCTACCACCTCGTCCTCGACTGACCAAACACCAGGTGGAAGCTAGTAGGCCTAGTTATGCAGCTAGTAGGCCTAGTTATGCAGCTAGTAGGCCTAGTTATGCAGCTAGTAGGCCTAGTTATGCAGCAGCTAGCACTAGACAGAGACCTCACTGCCCGGGCCCTGCTATGAGAGTGGCCTTGCTCCTCCTCTTCTTCCACCCCTTGCGAATAGTGACAGTTCCTCTAGTGAGAGTGTCGAGCCTCCTTCTCCTCCTTCTCTCCCAGAAAACCAAGCTGACGGGTACTGCTAGAGAACCAGCAGCGCTCATGAGAGCGACCCCCCCTTTCTGTTTCCGAGTTCCAATGTGTAATATATATAGGCTACCAGCTAAATACTGTATATAGCTATAGACAGGCTAGTAGGCTAGACTGCATTGTCTGCAAAATGAAACAATCCCTAGTAAGCTATTGTTTTGACATGGGCGGTAATAGACTGGTTTTACACAACACAAACGTTCTACCCGAGAGCGTGAGGACGGCCAAGGTAGGCTATAGGCCTACAGGACAGTTGTATCCTATTTAAAAACATAAATTGGTTACTGATTATTATGTTGTTGCATCGAACATTCATTCATTTTACAATCTGCAATGTTTGAATGTCCCGCTTTAATTACTGAACAAGTAAATCCATTATTTAAACCAGCCAGCATTCTAAATAACAGCATTGCAACACTATAGGCCTATAGCTTAGTGAAACATAAACGTTAGGCTTAACATGAGAAAATGACGACCAAATAAAAATAAACATGTATCCAGTAAAGCAAAGCTATAGGATACTGTAAGCACTAGCACCAATCTGATAGCCTATCGATAGGCAGCCATGTAGACGTTGCAATTTCAGAACCACGGGCAGCGATCGGTAGTCTATACTGAGGGGCTGACGCATTAAAACATTTTTTGGGGAAAGTATGGGGGACGGGGAGGGGGGAGGGGCCCAAACTCTGACTTTGCGGGGGTCCAGAGAAACTGCACTACGCCAGTGCGCTTAGCAAACATGTGTTTGGAGTTACCTTTCTAGCTAATAGGCTATGTTATAGTTTACACTTCCTCTTCCAATTATAATTTGGGGAGGTCCAAATATTGAAAAACTATACCAAATGTATTCATTATAAAATGTTAATTACTTCTCCTTGCAATTATCATTCACCTGATGATAAGACAAGACGTGAAAAAAAATATTTTTGCTAAGGTATGATGGGGGTCCCTGGGTCGCTGGTTTGCCTGGGAGGGGGTCCCTTGGCAAGAAAAGGTTGAAGACCCTTGGTCTAATTATATTGGGTATTGTGTAATTTTGACTTGGGCCACTAGATGGTGGCTGATTCATGGCTGCTCTTCATAAGGATAAAGAGACAGTAAAGAATGAACTTTTTGTCTGAGTTCACTTACTGGTCACCGACAGTCCATGGGATGACATGAGTGAGCACGCAACTCCTCTTGTTCTCCATTCAACAACAAATGCACCTGCTGCTGGTTTACAGGGATTAACATCTCATAATCTTGTCTGGGTAGTCAAACTAGTAGCAACATGTCAGCCTAAAAGTGGGGGTCTGTTCTTAGGAAGCTCCAATTTAGCGAGTACTACTTTCGCTCTACTCTCCATAAGTTTCCTTGAAATCTTGCCATTTGAACTTCCTATAGTGCAGAGAGAGTATATTTGTCGCTGGGGCACCGACTGTGTTACACTTGGATTTAGAGCGAGGCTTCACAATCCAATTACTCTGACTGGGGTGAAATGGAAAATATGGGCCTAATTTCATTAATATTCTATCACTGAGTATTTACTGCTGCACGGCTATTAACTCACTGTGTTATTCCTCCCACACTTCTTAAACGTCTTGCAGTTGGTGGCTGCTTCATTATCCTTTGGTCATTTTGAACCTCTTTGGCCTCATAAACTAAACACGCACGTACATATACACACACTGGAGTGCACACACACACACACACACACACACACACACACACACACACACACACACACACACACACACACACACACACACACACACACACACACACACACACACACACACACACACACACACACACACACACACTGGAGTGCACACACACACACACACACACACACACACAATGGTAGCCATTCCAGGCATGCCCTCTCTTTCCCCCGTGTGTGTGTGTTCATCAGGGGAAAGTGTGAAGTGTAGAAATTAACAAAATGCGAGAGTTTATGTGTGGATTAGCATGGAACTCTGATGGAGAAAGTTTCAGGGTCAGCATGATTTTTCAGTTTTTCTCCTTTTATTTATACAACTCCGTTCGTTAAGCAAAAAGAGAAGGATTTAATTGGGCGGCATAACGTTACGCAACGTTTGTGATGGTTTCTTGAAATTACCATTGGAAACGTTGATTGATTCAAAACATCTTCAGTCTGTCATTTCCTGTCTAAACATGACATTTCTATGCAGTTTTATATCAATCTCAGAGATAGCGTAAATAAAGATACAGCTATGTCTAAACAAACAGTCATGTAATTTTGCATGATGAGGATGTTGACATTTTTATACAGTTTTATATAAATGTGTGAAATGACAAGGTGTAGCTCCGTGATGACATAAGTCTAAAGGCTTGACCTTTATTATCCATATTACAGTTTTTTCCAACTGCTTACACACGTTTTCAAAACTATGTCTCCTTTTTTCAAAACTCTACACACAATTCCCAAAACTGCACACACAAAATGCAAAATGCCTCACATCTCCTTCAAAATGTAACACTGCATTCAAAATGCCGTAAACACATGTCAGAATGAAGCATTTGCATCAAATGGCAAACACTTCTTTCATAATAGTACATTTTTGGATATACCATGTAAACACTGTTGTTCTAAATCTAAAGCGCTTTGGTCTTTCATAGGCTTATATCTACATTTCAATACAATGTTCTACAGTGAAAGTAATCTGCTGAGAGGGGTAACAAGTACACTGTAAACACCAATGCAATGTAGAAACAGAAAATATTTATTAGGCCAAACATTACTGTTGTATACAGTAGCACACAACAAAACCATAAACATATGTAAACCAAAAGTATATTCTTTAGAATACAGTAAAGAACACAATTGTGTGTGTGGGGTCCCGGGGGGCAGTCCAGGAATTGGTAGGGGGGTGGGCAGTCACCAGTGCTAAGCTACGCTTCATCTCTTCTCCGGGCTGGGTCTGGCCACAATACTTTGTCCACATCACAAGATACGTTTTCTCTTGCCAAACATCGAGGGAAGTATCTCCTAGCATGGCGTATCCAACCTTGGACAGAGGCAACCTCTATGTCCCCACATGCGTCCTCCATTGCCTGGAGAAGCGGCATGCGGGCATAGGGTTGGCAATCATACACTTTCCAGCGCCAGGCTGAGAACAATTCCTCTATGGGATTTAGAAAAGGTGAATATGAGGGTAGGTACAAAACTACAAATTGTGGATGGGTGGCAAACCAGTTTTGGACCAGAACAGCCCGGTGAAAACTAACATTGTCCCATATAACCACAAATCCAGCAGGCTCCTGATCTGGATCAGGGACAAGCATTGTGTAAATTGCATCCAGAAAAGTGAGCCTATGGCCGGTCTTGTACGGACCCAGTGTGGCATTGTGATGGAGGACCCCGTTTTGAGTGATGGCAGCACACATAGTTATATTACCCCCACGCTGTCCAGGGACATTGGTAATTGCCCTCTGTCCTTTTACATTTCTTCAGCGGCGCCTGGTTTTGGTGAGGTTGAAGCCAACCTCATCCACATAAATAAATCTCCTTCCTTCTCTTCTTTGCCCTCGTCCTCTTCTTCCTCTTCCTCTTCCTCTTCATTTTCCTCTTCCTCCTCCTCCTCCTCTTCCAACACTTCGTCTTTGAATTTGTCCTCGTTGTTGTCCCCTGCCTCTCCCTCCTACTCCTCTTGCTCTCTGTCCATTGTTGGCATCCATTGTTCAAAACAGGTAATCTGACCTTTTACCTATTTATAGGCCTATACTACAGTAAAGCAGTGATTGGTTAGTGATCAGTTAAGCAATTAGTGTTTGCACATGTGAAGAGTGTGTGTGTGACCTGGTGAATAAGTGTAGCATTTTGAATGGTTGTGTTTGGAAAAGGAAAGCAAGTCACTTCCTGTTAGATTTTTGTGTTTTAGGTAGAGAATTGTGTGTAGTGTTTTGAAAAAAGTGTTTTATGCAATTGACAACTGAGTCAAAGGCTGAGAAATAGCTTATGGTTTTGGAGATTTGGTGTGTAGTTTTGCACTTTGAGTGAGAGGTTTCAAAAATCGTGTGACATGAAAAGATTTTGTGTGTAAGCAGTCGGAAAAAACTGTAAGTAAAGATGAGTATTTAGATAAAAGTATAACAGCTGAATGCTTGGCATCTTCATTGCCCTGGTTACCGCTCATGGTTAATGTCATCTTATGAAGCGGAATATAGTATTCAACACAACTCCTACAGGATTCATTCCCTCACTGCCACATCTGTCCATCTCTTCCCCTCATTTCTCTCTCATCTGAAGGTTATAAGTGGAACTAATCAGATATACAACCACATCCCCGAGAAGCTCACCAGAATCTTCATAACCCATTTTCACGTCGCACTAGGATATATCGATTTCTATATTCCAATAACAAATTATTGAAATAAGCCATCATGTGAGTGTTCCCGAATTGATGAAACCACTAATAATCCTCCCTTCACAATAGCAGCATTAGCCTACATAGGCTAGGCTAGAATAGGGCTGTATCACAATAGGGTGTTGTTTCCATATTCATAGGAGCAGACAACGTTTTAATAGTGCCCAGAGTTAAAACCCTGTCTGTTACAAAGTGTTAATTGCGTATGGAATGTAAAAATAAACCGTGTTGGATTTGATTGGATTGGTTAACATGTGGATCACGTATGGCGCTACGCTAGCTAGCACACTGTGATTATGAACTTGTGTTTGGGGTCGGCCCACTATAGCTACCATTACCATGCATAGTTTGACAAATGACTTAGCAAGCTTGAGCAGCCACGGCTGAGACTCTATGTTATATGGCCAATGGTGCCTGCTGGAAGTGTATTGGGCATTTTTAGCTCATGCCCAATTCCCAAATCCACCCCTATTGATGGTAATCAGGGAAACTTAGGAGCTTTGTCAAATGGGGAAAGCCGAGAAAGAGTGATAACTGATTGGAAAGACATCTGTCATGTGACACAGCGGAACCTGTTAAAATCACCTTGGGTTGTTGGTTGAAGATGGTGTCTCCCTACTCTGTTAGCCTTTCCTCTATCCTCTATAACCCAGTCAGCATGGTTCCATAGCGGTGTGATCCCTGCACGACTGATGTCATTCATTACAATTTGCTAGCGTAATGTGATCAGTGGTCTCGCTGGGGAAGGGTGAACTATAGAAATAGAATCCCTAGAACGAATATCGTCATTCAAGTCAATGTTCAAGTTATTTTATTTCTATGGGGTGAACGCCCCTGAAGTTTGAATGACGTGAGATGATGGTGTGAGGAGACTCATAGACTTCAACGGTTTGACGGTTGCATAATGTCTTGACACTGAAACTCTGGAGATTTCAGAGTCGTTGTCTGACACTGAAATTGTGGGCACTACTAGGATGGATGAGTTAGGATAATAAGTGCCGATCAGTTCATGGTTTTATTAACATAGTGACTCGAGAAACACACACACACACACATGCACACACACACACTCTTCTTCCTTCCCACTGTGCTACTGATAAGGGGTTATGTAAGTGTTCAGGATGACTGATTCAATTATATTTGCTGCTGATTAAATCTTTTGATATATGTTTTTTTCTCACTTGGCACATTCACAGGGAAAACATTGTGAAACTCCAAGAAAAGAACAAAGCTTGTGGGAAATTAGAGCTTTCAAAGCCTGACTGAACAGAGAGGAGGAGAAAGAGAGAGGGAGAGAAATCTGAATGCATTACCCATACACACTCGCTACAAGATAGGCAAAGGGTGTGTTAAAAGACTGTCTGTACAACAATAATTAGGATTTAGCAGAGCGGAACACAGGTTTGTAATTGAGATATCTAAGAAGCGGGAGATAACAGTGAGGCAAGTCTAAAGACGCCAATTTAGAATCCGCAAATTAGTGACATTATATCTGTTATTAAATGTAGACTTTATAATCAAATCATCTAATCTAATAATCTTAGGGTTTGTTTTTTCAATCATGCAACTTCAAACTCTCAAACTGCCCATCACATGGATTCAGTGGCAGTCGGTAACGTTTAATATGAGGGAGGATTATTTTAATTTTTTTAAGCATGGCCTTATTGACTGTCATTCATATTCCATTCACCCAGCTCAATGTAACATCGATAGGTTTAGGCATGATACTAGAATTGTCCCTATACCCATTTTGAGGTTACTACTGTAGTATCTAGACAATTTATGACTTTGCTGACGTTTGCAAATGGTGTGTTAGAGGATGTTGACTCAGCTTGAGGAAGCATATGGAGAGCATTTCTATAGGGGTGTCACGGATTCTGCCTAGGCTGCTCCTCCTCCTTGCTCGGGCAGGCTTCGGCGTTCGTCGTTCCCGGAGTACTAGCTACTGCCGATCGATGTTTCGGTGTTTGTCTTGTTTTGTCTTAAGTGGTTACACCTGTTGTCTATTATGTTTGATTGTAGATCCTATAATTACCCTTGTCTCACGTTTGGTATTTGTGTGTTATTGTTTGTGTCTAGGCGGCATCGGCATCGCTTTTGTCATATTACGTGTATGTTGTTTTTCCCTCCCGGTTCGGAGGTTTTGTTTTGTTCTTTACTATTAGTAAAGTACGTCTGCTAGTATATCTGTGTCCTGCGCTTGACTTCACTCACTGCATACACGTCGCTCCTGACAAGGGGCACCCTAAAACAGAGGAAGTCTGTTATGTGGCATCCTGGGATTGGTCTGTGGAGGAAAACACCCATATCAGGTTACATAGGATATATATACCTTGGTTGGGACAAAGGACTGGGAGAATAACATATTAGAGATTGGGGCCGGTTGTTCTCCAGATGTCTGCAGAAGTCTGTAAATTGGCGCTGAAATCTTCAATGTAATAAACAATTATAATCGAGGACAGTGTCAGCGGATTTCTTGTCATCACAGCATCTCAGCATCGTTCTCGACACTACACTACAACTTAATCTATGAATGAAAGTGTACAACTTAGTTGCACAGGTCGAGAGAAAAATTTGAATAATCAAGGTGAGAGACAGTGACACATTCAATACCTTGCACACTCTTGCCTGCATCTAGCTGATCTAGGGTGTAATCATTAGTCCAACAGTTGCAAACTAGAGTTTCTATTGGACAAATTAAGGTATGTTTATCCCTGTTTCGTTCTGTTTGCTTCTGTTTAAGAAATGTTTTTCAACATAATCGGTGGAAAGAATACGCCCCTGATCACATGCAAACACAGTTTACTTTCATAGCGGCCACATACAAACAGCATGATCATTTTGCTCATTGTGTAATTCCTTCTCGCATCTACATGCTCTCCTCCTCTCACCTTTTCCCTTCGCTTGTGGACTTCAATGCACAACACATCAGCTGTCTGTGACCAGGCGAAAAAACCTTTCCAAGCCAAACCTTCATATCATAACAGCTAACCGCTACACACAGCCTACATCATTGTCACCATATTAGCTAACATCATAGTCAACATAGCTACTAGAACTAACGTGTTAGTAAACCCGCTACAATCACGCAGTACAGTGTACAGTCAACAAGCAGTTTAGCAGTTACACCGGCGGGCCCCGGTAACAATACATTAATAAAACCAAAAGCTTACCTTGACTTGGAAGAGTTCCAGTGTTGGATTGCCATAGCCAGCTAGCTAACATAGCATCCCTCTCTGTTTGAGCCGGGTGTTTGAGTAGGCTAAACTAGCTAGCTGCATTGGCTAGCTAAGTGAAAGTGGAAAAAAAATACAACAAAATATAGCTATCTCTCTTTCTCTCTTGCTTCTCCTTCATTTTTAAAGAAATTAATTTGTTAAAAACTGTTCAACTATTGTCTTTCTCTCTCTTTGAGTCAACTACTCACCACATTTCATGCACTGCAATGCTAGCTAGCTGTAGCTTATGCTTTCAGTACTAGATCATTATCTGATCCATGAACAACATGTCTGTTCATGCTGCAAGAGCTCTGATAAGTTGGCGGACGTCCTCCGGAAGTTGTCATAATTACTGTGTAAGTCTATGGAAGGGGGTGAGAACCATGAGCCTCCTAGATTTTGTATTGAAGTCATTGTACCCAGAGGATGACGGAAACTAGTTGTCCACCAGCTACACCATGGTGCTACCCTACAGAGTGCTGTTGAGGCTGCTGTAGACCTTCATTGCATAACATTTTTAATGTTTCACTATTTTTTATGAAATTCACTGAGGAGGATGGTCCTCCCCTTCCACCTCTGAGGAGCCTTCACTGCATGGATTACCAAAATATATACCATTTAAATCTCAGTTTTGTATGACAACGGATGGAGTTCCTAATATGGATGCCGTACTATGCGCCAAATTATCCACAAGTCGAATCTGCCATATTGAATGGTGTCATTGTGACGGATTCCTCTATGTTTTACTGCGTGAAATATGAATACAGCACACCCATCCTTATATCTTTATCCAACACTGATTCAAACTAATATCTCCCAGTCATCCACCAGTCTTCCAGCACCTCTCCCTGCTTCTGTACAGCAGCAGCTCCCTCCATGGCTAGCTCTGATTCTATTTCTGTCTGCTCTCATTCAGATCATGCTTCTGACTGACCCGGAGGTGGAAAGCAGCCTGCTGATCAGCTCCGATGAGGGAGCAACCTATCAGAAGTACCGCCTCAGCTTCTACATCCTCAGCCTGCTCTTCCACCCCGAGCAGGAGGACTGGATCCTTGCCTACAGCCACGACCAGAAGGTAAGAGGAGAGGGAGGAAGGATCACTGAACTACTGACTGACACACACGCACACATACACACACACACACACACACACAGAGAGAGATCACTTAACTACTGTATCTGGTAGCTAGCTACAGTCTCTTCTGTCATCAGAGGCTTTCTGTCTCGCATCGGTTTTGCCCTCTGTCAGACATCAAAACAAGACGAACTGTTATGAGTCAGGCGGTGGTGCGAAAGTGAGGTGTGAGGCGGCATCAGTTGGGGACTATTTACTCTGCAGTTGAGTGAGTGGGGTTACCATGGCGAGAGGATAATGTCTGACGAGAGAGAGAGAGAGAGAGAGAGAAGAGAGAGAGAGAGAGAGAGAGAGAGAGAGAGAGAGAGAGAGAGAGAGAGAGAGAGAGAGAGAGAGAGAGAGCGAGAGAGAGAGACATCAGTGGATTTAAACTTATGATAGCTCTCAACTAAGAATGATTCTATGTAATATATTGGAGTTTAGACGAGTGGCAAAGTCAAGTGTTCATAACTTCCTCAATGATTTGCTTTATTTGAATAAATTGAGTTTCTGTGGCTGAGACTAGAGCCATATACTCTATAGCCAATATATTCCATATATAGTGCCATATACTCAATCTACTCCATATTGCTGTATATGGAACCATACTCCATATACTCCATATATATTGCCATACTGTATACTCAATATTCTCCATATATTCCATATATAGTGCCATACACTTAATATACTCCATATTCTTAATAGAGTCGTACTGTATATGTGGCTCAGGTGGCCCTACATGAGGATTTTCCGGTGCAGTTTGGGGACTTTTGAGGACGAATCCCTAAGTCCCTTAAGCTCCTCATCCATTAAATGTAGGCCCGGGATTCCTTCCAATAACTTTATGAGAAAGCAAACCAACAGAGGTGATCCCTGATAAACAGTCATAAGCACCTTAACAAAGGTTAAACGTGTATTATATACCCTTAGACTGATGATTTGACTAATTCCTTTTCTCCATGACTCAGGGATTTGATATCCCCTATTTTCGGTCAAGGCATCAAATGTATAAATAATGTGGTGATGAATCATCAAGATTCGAGTCCAAGGGAATGAAGTGCATATGTTTTAAGAATAAATAACCATCTAATATATGAGACGCTGTCTGATGATGGTAATTACCGATGAACTGCTGAGGCAAGAGATGGTAATATGTAAAATATATATTCCATACCTGCGATTTATAGCCATTTTGAGAATGACCATTACCATTAATAAAATGCCTTGCTTGCAGCCAGAGCAATTTGGGCCTAATGTTTCACATCTGATAAATAATTAATGTGTCTTTTTTTTCCGAGCAGGTACTTAGTGTACCTTGGGAGGTGTTTGGCTGTAGTTATAAGATGCACCTGGCCATGCATATACACTGAGTGTACAAAACATTAAGAACATCTTCCTAATATTGAGCTGAACTATCATACCCCATTCAAAGGCACTTAAATATGCTGTCTTGCCCATTGAATGGCATACAAACAAAATCCATGTCTTTATGTCCTTCTTTAACCTGTCTCCTCCACTTCATCTACTCTGATTGAAGTGGATTTAACAGGTAACATCAATAAGGGATCATAGCTTTTACCTGGATTCACCTGGTCAGTCTATGTCATGGAAAGAACAGGTGTTTGTATACTCAGTGTATACAGCATACAGGTGTAATATACAGTACCAGTCAAAAGTTTGGACACACCTACTCATTCCAGGGTTTTTCTTTATTTTTTACTATTTTCTACATTGTAGAATAATAGTGAAGAGATCAAAACGATGAAATAACACATATGGAATCATGTAATAACCAAGAAAGTGTTAAACAAATCAAAATATATTTTATATTTGAGATTCTTCAAAGTAGCCACCCTTTGCCTTGATGACAGCTTTGCACAGTCTTGGCATTCTCTCAACCAGCTTTATCTGGAATGCTTGAATGAGTAGATGTGTCAACTTTTGACTGGTACTGTACCTGGGCTCCTGAGTGGCGCAGCGGTCTAAGGCACTGCATTTCAGTGCTAGAGGCATCTCAACAGACCCTGGTTCGATTCCAGGCTGTATCACAATCTGGCTGTGATTGGGAGTCCCATAAGGCGGTGCACAATTGGCCTAGCGTCATCTGGGTTTGGCTGGGGTAGGCCGTCATTGTAAATAAGAATTTGTTCTTAATCGTCCTATCAATCTTTCCCTCTCTCTTCCTCCCTTTCTCTCAATCGCTCACTCTCTCCTTGCCTACTTACCTGGCTACCCTTACTCTGGCCAAATGCTACGCCACGCCCACAGACGTTAGTTTCTTCTCCGCAATGAGTACCTCTCCGACGATTTCTTGAATGCAAACAAATTCTAACCGTTCTGATTGGTCCAAGAAACCGATGGGTTGGGCCAGCGCCAGAAATGATCCAATCACTGATGACTTTGATTTGTACAACACCCCTCATTTGGATGTCACCACAAATGACATAAATGATGGCAGTCTTAGACTGAAGTATGTAGTGAACATAGAGCAGCAGAATAATTCAGTGTGAGTCGTCAGGCAACCTCCCTCCCTCCCTTCCTTCCTCACTCACTCACTCTCCCTCTCTCCTACTCCAGTCTTTCCCTTTCCCTTAGAGCTATTCCTCCTCATTATTTGCATTTCCTAGATTGAGGGACTTGCCCGGCTCTCTAGAAAACACACACACACACACACACACACACACACACAGATCACTTAACTACTGTATCTGGTAGCTACTGTCAGCCTCTATTGTCATCAGAGGCTTTCTGTCTTTCGTCGATTTTGCCCTCTGTCAGACATCAAAACAAGGTGAGCTGTTATGAGTCAGGTGGAAGGTGAGAGTGAGGGGTGAGGCGGCATCAGTTGGGGACTATTTTCTCTGCCGGTGAGTGAGTGGCGTAACCATGGCGAGAGGCTATTGGCTGGCTCATTACTCATATTCAGATATGACAAAGAGAGAGGGAGGAGGGGGAGAGAGAGAGCAGAGAGGGAGAGAGTTGACAAAGCGAAAACAGGTTTTTAGACCTTTTTGCAAATGTATTAAAAATGAAATACAGATACCTTATTTACATAAGTATTCAGACCCTTTGCTATGAGACTCGAAATTCAGCTCAGGTGTATCCTATTTCCATTGATCATCATTGAGATGTTTCTACAACTTGATTGGAGTTCACCTGTGGTAAATTCAATTGATTGGACATGATTTGGAAAGGCACATACCTGTCTATATAAGGTCCACAGTTGACAGTGCATGTCCGAGCAAAAACCAAGCCATGAGGTCGAAGGAATTGTCCGTAGAGCTCCGAGACAGGATTGTGTCGAGTTACAGATCTGGGGAAGGGTACCAAAAAATGTCTGCAGCAGTGAAGGTCCCCAAGAACATAGTGGCCTCCATGTTTCTTAAATGGAAGAAGTTTGGAACCCCCAAGACTCTTCCAAGAACTGACCAAACTGAGCAGTCAGGGGAGAAGGACCTTGGTCAGGGAGTTCCTCTCTGGAGATGGGAGAACCTTCCAGAAGGACAACCATCTCTAAAGCACTCTACAAATCAGGCCTTTATGGTAGAGTGGACAGACGGAAGCCATTCCTCAGCAAAAGGCACATGACAGCCCACTTGGAGTTTGCCAAAAGGCACCTAAAGGATTCTCAGACCATGAAAAATAAGATTCTCTGGTCTGATGAAACCAAGTTTGAACTCTTTGGCCTGAGTGCCAAGCGTCACATCTGGAGAAAAAAAATAGGGACTGGGAGACTAGTCAGGATCAAGGGAAAGATGAACGGTGCAAAGTACAGAGAGATCCTTGATGAAAACCTGCTCCAGAGTGCTAAGGACCTCAGACTGGGGTGAAGGTTCACCTTTCAACAGGACAACGACCCTAAGCACACAGCCAAGACAGCGCAGGAGTAGCTTCGGGACAAGTCTCTGAATGTCCTTGAGTGGCCCAGCCAGAGCCCAGACATGAACCCGATCGAACATCTCTGGAGTACCTGAAAATACTTGTGCAGCTACGCTCCCCATCCAACCTGACAGGTGTGCCAAGCTTCTAGCGTCACTTACATTTTAGTCATTTAGCAGACGCTCTAATCCAGAGCGATTTACAGGAGCATTTAGAGCATAAGTGCCTTGCTCAAGGGCACAGACATATTTTTCACATAGTCGGCTCGGGGATTAGAACCAGCGACCTTTCGGTTACTGGCACAACGCTCTTAACCACTAAGCTACCTGCCGTCATACCCAAGAAGACTCAAGGATGTAATCGCTGCCAAAGGTGCTTCAACAAAGTACTGAGTAAATGGTATTTCTGGTTTTTATTTGTAATACATTTGCTAAAATTTTTGCTTTGTCATTGTGGTGTATTTTGTGTAGATAGATGAGGATTAAAAATCAATTTCATAATAAGGCTGTAAAGTAACAAAATGTGGAAAAAGGCAAGGGGTCTGAATACTTTCCGAATGCATTGTATAGTGCCATATGCTCTATGCTCCATATACTTCATAGAGTCCTATAGGTGGTCCTACATGAGGATTTTCTGTTGCAATACAGTGGCTTGCGAAAGTATTCACCCCCCTTGGCATTTTTCCTATTTTGTTGCCTTACAACCTAGAATTAAAATTGATGTTTTGGGGGTTTGTATAATTTGATTTACACAACATGCCTACCACTTTGAAGATTAAAACAAACAAGAAATAAGACAAAAAAACAGAACACTTGAGCGTGCATAACTATTCACCCCCCTAAAGTCAATACTTTGTAGCGCCATCTTTTGCAGCAATTACAGCTGCAAGTCTCTTGGGGTATGTCTCTATAAACTTGGCACATCTAGCCACTGGGATTTTTGCCCATTCTTCAAGGAAAAACTGCTGCAGCTCTTTCTAGTTGGATGGGTTCCGCTGGTGTACAGCAATCTTTACCACAGATTCTCAATTGGATTCCAAGACATTTAAATGTTTCCCAATAAACCACTTGAGTGTTGCTTTAGCAATATGCTTAGGGTCATTGTCCTGCTGGAAGGTGAACCTCCGTCCCAGTCTCAATTCTTTGGAAGACTGAAACAGGTTTCCCTCAAGAATTTCCCTGTATTTAGCGCCATCCGTCATTTCTTCAATTCTGACCAGTTTCCCAGTCCCTGCTGATGAAAAACATTCCCACAGCATGATGCTACCACCACCATGCTTCACTGTGGGGATGGTGTTCTCAGGGTGATGATAGGTGTTGGGTTTGCGCCAGACATAGCGTTTTCCTTGATGGCCAAAAAGCTCAATTTTAGTCTCATCTGACCAGAGTACCTTCTTCCATATGTTTGGGGAGTCTCCCACATGCCTTTTAGATGGACTTTATTTAACTAATTATGTGACTTCTGAAGGTAATTGTTTGCACCAGATCTTATTTAGGGGCTTCATAGCAAAGGGGGTGAATACGTATGCACACACCACTTTTCCGTGATTTATTTTTTAGAATTTTTTGAAACAAGTTCTTTTTTTCATTTCACTTCACCAATTTGGACTATTTTGTGTATGTCCATTACATGAAATCCAAATAAAAATCAATTGAAATTACAGGTTGTAATGCAACAAAATAGGAAAAACGCCAAGGGGGATGAATACTTTTGCAAGGCACTGTATGGGGACTTTTGAGGACCAATCCCTAAGTCCCTTAAAAGGAAACTTCACAATTTTTCAACTTCATATTCATTATCTCCAGCACCACCCCAACATCAACATATGTGACAATGGTTTATTTCTATGTTTGCTAGTAAAAAAAGATAGAGGAAGATAACTGTTTCCAATGACATCATCGTTGTGCATTGTGTGATTTTGACCAATTGTGAGTAGGCATTGCCAACTAATTGCCTACTAATTGTCTACTAATTGGTTGATGTCATTGGAAATACTTTTCTTTATCTATTGTTTTTACTACAAAACATAGAAATATGCCATGTTCACAAATGTTAATTTTGGGGTGGCGCTGGAGATTATGATTATTTCCTTTAAGCTCCTCATCCGTTAAATGTAGGCCCGGGATTGCTTCCAGTAACTTTATGAGAAAGCAAAACCAACAGAGGTGAACCCCGATAAACAGTCATAAGCACCTTAACAAAGGTTAAACATGTATTATATACCCTTAGATTTGATATCCCACTGTTCACCATAGCAACACCCACCCGTAGTCTGCGCTCCAGCAGGTATATCTGACTGGTCATCCCCAAAGCCAACACCTCCTTTGGCCGCCATTCCTTCCAGTTCTCTGCTGCCAATGACTGGAACAAACTGCAAAAATCTCTGAAGCTGGAGACTCTTATCTCCCTCACTAACTTTAGGCGTCAGTTGTCAGAGCAGCTTACCGATCACTGCACCTATACACAGTCCATCTGTAATTAGCCCATCCAACTACCTCATCCCCATATTGTTATTTATTTTGCTAATTTGCACCCCAGTATCTCTATTTGCACATCATCTTTTGCACATCTATCATTCCAATGTTAATATACGAAATTGTAACTATTTTGCACTATGGCCTATGTATTGCCTTACCGCCATAATTTACTACATTCGCACACACTGCATATATATTTTCTGTTGTATTTTTGACTTTATGTTTTGTTTACCCCATATGTAACTCTGTGTTGTTGTTTTTTATCACACTGCTTTGCTTTATCTTGGCCAGGTCGCAGTTGTAAATGAGAACTTGTTCTCAACTGGCTTACCTGGTTAAATAAAGGTGAAATAAATCCAAGGGAATGAAATGCATATGTTTATCGTATAAATAATAATCTAATATATGAGACACTGTCTTGTGATGGTAATTGTCGATGAACTACTGAGGCAAGAGAGAAGGTAATATGTAAAATATGTATTCCAGACCTGCAATTTATAGCCATTTTGAGAATGGCCATTACCATTAATAAAATGCCTTGCTTGCAGCCAGAGCCATTTGGGCCTAATGTTTAACATCTGATGAATAATGTCCCCCCCCCCCCCCCCCTGCCATGCATATACCAGGCTCTGTAAACCTGCACCCTCTCACCTCTTTCTTGACTTTTCTCTTTCTCTCTCTCTCACCTCTTTCTTGACTTTTCTCTTCTCTCTCTCTCTCTCTCTCTCTCTCTCTCTCTCTCTCTCTCTCTCTCTCTCTCTCTCTCTCTCTCTCTCTCTCTCTCTCTCTCTCTCTCTCTCTCTCTCTCTCTCTCTCTCTCTCTCCCTCTCTCTCTCTAAATCTCAATCTCTCACACTCTCTCTCTCTCTCCCTCTCTCTCTCTAAATCTCAATCTCTCACACTCTCTTTATTTACTCTCAATGGTGCCTTGGAGCTATTCCTTCTTCCTCCTTGGCATTTCCTAGATTGAAGAACTTGCCCGGCTCTCTAGCCAGTACGTATTTCATTGTACAAATCCCTCTCACTCTCCCTCCTCTCTGACTTGCCTGATTAAGTGCTAACACAGTGTGTCCCAAATGGCACCCTATTCCCTACATGGTGCACTACTTTTGACCACCATATCCATAAGGGCCCTGGTTAAAATTAGTGCACTAAATAGGGAATAGGGTGCAATTTGAGACACAGCCTCAGTGTGGGGGTTAGCTAATTAGTCAGAGTGATTTCCTGCCTCTCTACCCAATCTGCTTGCATCTGTTTAATTCAGCTCTGTTCCTTATGAAAGTCATAGCTCAGTTCAAATAGCATTTTTCAAAATTTTCTCTGCCATGTATTGACATAGAAATATATTGACCATGTTCTGTGGCCAGAATAGCATATGCTCATAGGCAGATATTTTATATGGCACATATGGTATGGAAGGAACAGACTGTATAGTACATGCAGTACACTACATACATACAGTTGAAGTCGGAAGTTTACATACACCTTATCCAAATACATTTAAACTCTGTTTTTCACAATTCCTGACATTTAATCCTACTAAAAATTCCCTGTCTTAGGTCAGTTAGGATCACCACTTTATTTTAAGAATGTGAAATGTCAGAATAATAGTAGAGAGAATTATTTCTTTCAGCTTTTATTTCTTTCATCACATTCCCAGTGGGTCAGAAGTTTACATACACTCAATTAGTATTTGGTAGCATTGGCTTGAAATTGTTTAACTTTGGTCAAACGTTTCGGGTAGTCTTCCACAAGCTTCCCACAATAAGTTGGGTGAATTTTGGCCCATTCCTCCTGACAGAGCTGGTGTAACTGAGTCAGGTTTGTAGGCCTCCTTGCTCGCACCTGCTTTTTCAGTTCTGCCCACACATTTTCTATAGGATTGAGGTCAGGGCTTTGTGATGGCCACTCCAATACTTTGACTTTGTTGTCCTTAAGCCATTTTGCCACAACTTTGGAAGTACGCTTGGGGTCATTGTCCATTTGGAAGAGCCATTTGCGACCAAGCTTTAACTTCCTGACTGATGTCTTGAGATGTTGCTTCAATATATCCATATAATTTCCCTTCCTCATGATGCCATCTATTTTGTGAAGAGCACCAGTCCCTCCTGCAGCAAAGTATCCCCACAGCATTATGCTGCGACCCCCGTGCTTCACGGTTGGGATGGTGTTCTTCGGCTTGCAAGCGTCCCCCTTTTTCCTCCAAACATAACGATGGTTATTATGGCCAAACAGTTCTATTTTTGTTTCATCAGACCACAGGACATTTCTCCAAAAAGTACGATCTTTGTCCCCATGTGCAGTTGCAAACCGTAGTCTGTCTTTTTTTATGATGGTTTTGGAGCAGTGGCTTCTTCCTTGCTGAGCGGCCTGTCAGGTTATGTTGATGTTCTGGGATTGATTTGCACTTTTCTCACCAAAGTACGTTCATCTCTAGGAGACAGAACGCGTCTCCTTCCTGAGTGGTATTTATTTTTTATTTTTTTATTTCACCTTTATTTAACCAGGTAAACCAGTTGAGAACAAGTTCTCATTTACAACTGCGACCTGGCCAAGATAAAGCATAGCAGTGCGATAAAAACAAACACAGAGTTACATATGGGGTAAAACAAAACAAAGTCAAAAATACAACAGAAATACATATAATATACAGTGTGCAAATTTAGCAAGTTATGGAGGTAGGCAATAAAATAGGCTATAGTGCAAAATAATTACAATTAGTATTAACACTGGAATGATAGATGTGCAAGAGATGATGTGCAAATAGAGATACTGGGGTACAAATGAGCAAAATAGATAACAATATAGGGATGAGGTAGTTGGGCGGGCTAATTTCAGATGGGCTGTGTACAGGTGCAGTGATCGGTAAGGTTCTCTGACAACTGATGCTTAAAGTTAGTGAGGGAGATAAGTGTCTCCAGCTTCAGAGATTTTTGCAATTTGTTCCAGTCATTGGCAGCAGAGAACTGGAAGGAATTGCGGCCAAAGGAGGTGTTGGCTTTGGGGATGACCAGTGAGATATACCCGCTGGAGCGCAGACTACGGGTGGGTGTTGCTATGGTGACCAATGAGCTAAGATAAGGCGGGGATTTGCCTAGCAGTGATTTATAGATGGCCTGGAGCCAGTGGGTTTGGCGACGAATATGTAGTGAGGACCAGCCAACAAGAGCGTACAGGTCACAGTGGTGGGTATTATATGGGGCTTTGGAGACAAAACGGATGGCACTGTGATAGACTACATCCAATTTGCTGAGTAGAGTGTTGGAGGCTATTTTGTAAATGACATCGCCGAAGTCAAGGATCGGTAGGATAGTCAGTTTTACGAGGGCATGTTTGGCAGCATGAGTGAAGGAGGCTTTGTTGCGAAATAGGAAACCGATTCTAGATTTAACTTTGGATTGGAGATTCTTAATGTGAGTCTGGAAGGAGAGTTTACAGTCTAACCAGACACCTAGGTATTTGTAGTTGTCCACATACTCTAGGTCAGACCCGTCGAGAGTAGTGATTCTAGTCGGGTGGGCGGGTGCAAGCAGCGTTCGGTTGAAGAGCATGCATTTAGTTTTACTAGTGTTTAAGAGCAGTTGGAGGCTACTGAAGGAGTGTTGTATGGAATTGAAGCTCGTTTGGAGGTTTGTTAACACAGTGTCCAATGAAGGGCCAGATGTATACAAAATGGTGTCGTCTGCGTAGAGGTGGATCTGAGAGTCACCAGCAGCAAGAGCGACGTCATTGATATACACAGAGAAAAGAGTCGGCCCAAGAATTGAACCCTGTGGCACCCCCATAGAGACTGCCATAGGTCCAGACAACAGGCCCTCCGATTTGACACATTGAACTCTATCTGAGAAGTAGTTGGTGAACCAGGCGAGGCAGTCATTTGAGAAACCAAGGCTATTTAGTCTGCCAATAAGAATGCGGTGGTTGACAGAGTCGAAAGCCTTGGCCAGGTCAATGAAAACGGCTGCACAGTACTGTCTATTATCGATCGCGGTTATAATATCGTTTAGGACCTTGAGCGTGGCTGAAGTGCACCCATGACCAGCTCGGAAACCGGATTGCATAGCGGAGAAGGTACGGTGGGATTCGAAATGGTCGGTGATCTGTTTGTTGACTTGGCTTTCAAAAACTTTTGAAAGGCAGGGCAGGATGGATATGGGTCTGTAACAGTTTGGATCTAGAGTGTCACCCCCTTTGAAGAGGGGGATGACCGCGGCAGCTTTCCAATCTCTGGGGATCTCAGACATTACGAAAGAGAGGTTGAACAGGCTAGTAATAGGGGTTGCGACAATTTCGGCGGCTAGTTTTAGAAAGAAAGGGTCCAGATTGTCTAGCCCAGATGATTTGTAGGGGTCCAGATTTTGCAGCTCTTTTAGAACATCAGCTGTCTGGATTTGTGTGAAGGAGAAGCGGGGGGGGCATGGGCAAGTTGCAGCGGAGGGTGCAGAGCTGGTGGCCGGGGTAGTGGTAGCCAGGTGGAAAGCATGGCCAGCCGTAGCAAAATGCTTGTTGAAATTCTCGATTATTGTAGATTTATCGGTGGTGATAGTGTTTCCTAGCCTCAGTGCAGTGGGCAGCTGGGAGGAAGTGCTCTTATTTTCCATGGACTTTACAGTGTCCCAAAACTTTTTGGAGTTAGTGCTACAGGATGCAAATTTCTGTTTGAAAAAGTTAGCCTTTGCTTTCCTAACTGCTTGTGTATATTGGTTCCTAACTTCCCTGAAAAGTTGCATATCGCGGGGGCTATTTGATGCTAATGCAGTACGCCACAGGATGTTTTTGTGCTGGTCAAGGGCAGTCAAGTCTGAGGAGAACCAGGGGCTATATCTGTTCTTAGTTCTGTATTTTTTGAATGGGGCATGTCTATTTAAGATTGAGAGGAAATTACTTTTAAAGAACAACCAGGCATCCTCTACTGACGGAATGAAATCTATATCCATCCAGGATACCTGGGCCAGGTCAATTAGGAAGGCCTGCTCGCTGAAGTGTTTTTGGGAGCGTTTGACAGTGATGAGGGGTGGTCGTTTGACCGCGGACCCGTTACGGACGCAGGCAATAAGGCAGTGATCGCTGAGATCCTGGTTGAAGACAGTGGAGGTGTATTTAGAGGGTAAGTTAGTCAGGATGATATCTATGAGGGTACCCATGTTTACGGATTTAGGGTTGAACCTGGTAGGTTCGTTGATAATTTGTGTGAGATTGAGGGCATCTAGTTTAGATTGTAGGATGGCCGGGGTGTTAAGCATATCCCAATTTAGGTCACCAAGCAGTACGAACTCTGAGGATAGATGGGGGGAAATCAATTCACATATGGTGTCCAGGGCACAGCTGGGGGCTGAGGGGGGTCTGTAGCAAGCGGCAACAGTGAGAGATTTATTTCTGGAAAGGTGGATTTTTAGAAGTAGAAGCTCAAACTGTTTGGGCACAGACCTGGATAGTATGATGGAGCTCTGCAGGCTATCTCTACAGTAGATTGCAACTCCACCCCCTTTGGCAGTTCTATCTAAACGGAAAATGTTATAGTTGGGGATGGAAATTTCAGAATTTTTGGTGGCCTTCCTAAGCCAGGATTCAGACACTGCTAGAACATCAGGGTTGGCGGAGTGTGCTAACGCAGTGAATAACTCAAACTTAGGAAGGAGGCTTCTGATATTTATGTGCAGAAAACCAAGACTTTTACGGTTACAGAAGTCAACAAATGATAGCTCCTGGGGAGTAGGAGTGATACTGGGGGCTGCAGGGCCTGGGTTAGCCTCTACATCACCAGAGGAACAGAGGAGGACTAGAATAAGGATACGACTAAAGGCTTTAAGAACTGGTCTTCTAGTGCGTTGGGTACATAGAATAAAGGGGGCAGTTCTCCGGGCGTTGTAGAAAAGATTCAGGGCATTATGTACAGAAAAGGATATGGAAGGATATGAGTACAGTTCAGGTAACCCTAAGCGTTGGGTAACAATGAAAGAGATAGCGTCATTGGAGGCATCGATTGAGCCGGTCTCGGCGTGTATGGGGGGTGGAACAAAGGAACTATATGAGGCAGTTTGAGAGGGACTAGGGGTTCTACAGTTAAATTGTATAATAAGAACTAACCCAAACAGCAATAGGCAAGGCATAATTGACATGGGAGAGAGGCATAAAGTAGTCACAGGTGTTATTAGAGAGAGCTAAGACACAACTGGAAATAGCGATAACGTTTGGGCTAAGACTAAACAGAATCAACAGGACAGGGTACCGTGTAAAGGAACAGTCCAGCAGGCATCAGCTGTGCAGCTGAGTGATCATAAGGTCCAGTGAACAGCAATATGTGAGTCCGAGAGCTAACTGGCTACTCCCGTCCGGTAGACCTAGAGGTAGATAGCCAGGATATGAGCCTGACTCTAGGCTAGCTCGAGGCTAACTGGTGCTTGCATCGGGGGCAGTGGTGATTAGCCAAACAGCAACATCCATTCGGTTTCGGCTAGCTAGTTGCGATCCGGTGATTAATGTCCAGTGATTAAATTATTCCGGCAGAAAATCTAATGTTCTGGGTGAAATAGCAACTGTGGCTAATAGCAAGTAGCTAGTTAGCTGGCTAGCTAGTTTCAACTGGAGATTCTAGATAAAAGATAAGTCAATAATAGAATCCGTTCCACGTTGAGTGAGGCGGGTTGCAGGAAAGTATATTTTGTAGGAGGATGAAAAGTCTGATAGGAAAATATGTACGAAAAATACAAAAAAAACAGGGTATTTACAGGCTATTTACAGACACACGACAAAAACAGGACTGCACTAGTACGCCATCTTGGAAGAAGGTATGACGGCTGCGTGGTCCCATGGAGTTTATACTGGCGTACTATTGTTTGTACAGATGAACGTGGTACCTTCAGGCATTTGGAAATTGCTCCCAAGGATGAACCAGACTTGTGGAGGTCTACCATTTTTTTCTGAGGTCTTGGCTGATTTCTTTTGATTTTCCCATGATGTCAAGCAAAGAGGCACTGAGTTTGAAGGTAGGCCTTGAAATACATCCACAGGTACACCACCAATTGACTCAAATGATGTCAATTAGCCTATCAGAAGCTTCTAAAGCCATGACATCGTTTTCTGGAATTTTCCAAGCTGTTTAAAGGCACCGTCAACTTAGTGTATGTAAACTTCTGACCCACTGGAATTGTGATACAGTGAATTATAAGTGAAATAATCCGTCTGTAAACAATTGTTGGAAAAATGACTTGTGTCATGCACAAAGTAGATGTCCTAACCGATTTGCCAAAACTATAGTTTGTTAACAAGAAATTTGTGGAGTGGTTGAAAAACGAGTTTTAATGACTCCAACCTAAGTGTATGTAAACTTCCAACTTCAACTGTAGTAACGTGTTCAACCTGACCTGATCTAATGTTATGGAATGGTTAATGATGCTACAAATGGCTGGCGTTCAGTGGTGTTCTTTGAAGACCATTGTGTAAAGACCTTGTTTGAAGACCTTACGTAATGGAACATATTGTCACTACAGTTCAAATGCCTGCAATTCAGCTTGGCTTTAATGGTGGTTCGGATTAGTTTAATTAAACATTATTTTCAATTAAATAACAATAATTGTCAAGGGGATTATTTGAATGAAAATGTGCTGATATTGAGGTCTTTTAACTGAGGCCTTGGCTTCACCCTTCAGGAAAGAGTAAATAAATACAATTTAAAACATAAACAAATATTAACAAACAGTATCACCATTCAGTCGGCCGTTAATAAATATTATGCTTGATTGCTCACGTTTAAAATAGAAATAGTCCACAAACTAAAACAATTAAATTAAGTCTCACGCCTCGTTGACTTCTCTGCTGTAATCAGTAAACAAATAAATAATTTGGCTTAGCTGTTGCAGGTGTTTTATTTTTTATTTTTTATAATCACACATCCAAACTTTCACAACCTTACCATTCTCACAAGGTTTGCGCCTCATTGGCTAGACAGCAGTAAACAAACTAAGCTCAAAAAACAACAAACAAAACAAAGCCCAATATTGACATCATTCATGTAATTATCTTGGATAGTTCACAGTAACCAGTTAGTAAGAAAAATGCTGACTCCAAAATAAATCGTGAAATAAGAAGCAAACAAAAGGCATTTATTCCATGATTATTCAGGATATTCAATTGTACCATGCTTCCTTCCCCAAATAAGCTTTTCTGTTTCTTGAAAGAATCCCCCCTCGGCTCAAACCATCTACCGATAGAGATTGTGATATCTTTGTGTGTGTGAACCATCTCTGTGTAGCAGCTCTCAGTAGAGATTGGGATATCTCAGCAACCTACCGAAGTGCTGACTAGCGAAACAATGCTCACATTGAGACCACCGGCTGTGCCCCGGCTCCCCTGCTAGATCCCCCACCACACACACACACCAGCCAGCGGATCTCTAGCCTTGTTAGGAGTGTGTAGCCATATCTCCAGCACAATGACACCCTCACCATACATGATCCCTTTTACAGCTTCATATTTAACCTGGGAATGTGTGTGGGGTTTTCACAGTGAAAGAATGTGGGGAATGTGCCCTCAGCTTCAGCCCTGTTCTGGTGATTCTTCTGAGGCACATTTTTGATTCCCTCTTGTGCCATGTGGGTAACATAGCTTCTCAAGAAGGTAAATTAACTTGAGAGCAATTCTTCCTATGGAAATAGAAGTATTGCATGACATTGAAATTATTGGTGAAGTGAACAGGACTAATTATAAAACGAGTTATGCTCATATTGTATTACATTGACATGAATGTAATGGGAAAATGCTAAACTTTTTGAATTAAAGTAAATTATATCTGGACTATCATTTAGGGTTTGTGTGTTGAATGATTATTTTACAGTATTAATCTAACCTGTCTTGTCTGACTGAATACAGTATGTAATTCCCATCGTCTTTCTCCCCACAGCTGTACAGCTCGGTGGAGTTCGGAAGGAGGTGGCAACTTGTCCATGAGAGGGTGGCCCCCAATCGATTCTACTGGTAAGAACAGCAACCTACAACCTTCTTCCTGTCTTCCCTTCTGTCAAGACTAACTATAAATTGAAATCCTTGTTGGTCTTTCCACATTCTTAATGGAAGGAGATATGGCAGAGTGAATCGTCTTGTTTGCGTTATATTATTGATGTGTCTGCACCTATGCTTTCTCAGCGTTAGATAGCGAGGTACTGGCACTCCAAAGATGTTCAGACTTTTAATGAATGCAGCGACCCATAAGAGCTTGTTAGTGAATTCACTGTGCTGAATGTTTCAGCATTTGCAATGCAGCTAACAATGTGGTCTTCATTTGATCAAGCGTGGATAATGAACAAGGGAATGTCAACAGACAGAGTAGTCAACACATGAGTGGGATTTTGGATGAGTTTTGTGATCTCACTTGGGCCTGTTGGAGCTCAGGTGGGACCTGTTCAATGTTATTCCTAAAGCAAGGTTATATCCAAGGTTTTGGAGTTACATTTGGAATGTTAAATTGAGGGAGATAAATGGATTTGGATATGCATGAATTACCTTGCACAATTAATGCTGCAAATATATATTTATAATTCTCTATTATGAACTCCCCTATCATGGGATACAGCAGTCCTTGATAATACTTGATAGTAAGAGCATTATAGTTTGATTTGAACTTATGTTTGAACCATATAGCCCTAGGTCTCCGATAGCATGACCTTACTTGACCGTGTCAGTCAAATCCACCCCATGAGAATGCCCTTGTCTTCTATCTATATGAGATTGGATCTTTCTTCTACTGTTTCGTTTCTTGTTATCCTCCTCTGTTCTCCATTTGTTCTACTTCGTAGCTGGTCCCACATCTGCCAGACACGAACTGTCAAATCCAGTAATTTTTAACACAACTGATGTATAAAAAAAGCTTTTGAGCAAATTTGTGAGAAACTGTCAGTGGTAACAAGCTAGGCAGTTCTGGGAGGAGGACGCCTAGAGGGTTTGCTTCTGCAGTGCTTGAGTGAGTGAGGTTTATTTTTAGGACTGTGTGAACCCTGTTAATAAGGTTTTGGGAAACTTCCTTTCGGAATCGGACCATGGTAGTTGAAAAGAAAAGGCACAGTCGGGAGCAGGTTAGTGTTTTTCGTCATGTATCTTGTTCTGGAGGCAGCTTTGTGGAGTGGTCACTAGCTAGCACAGCCACAAAGTCATGAAATCTGATTTTAAACCTAACCCTAACCTAAACCCGACTGCTAACCATGATGCCTGACCCTAACCTTAAATGAGACCAAAGAGCTAATACATTTTTACAATATAGCCAATTTTGACTTTGCAGCTGGCCCATCTAGTGAAAATCGCTCAGTTCTGCATCAAGGACTAAACTCTTCCCGAAAAACGTCAACCTGCCAGCCGTGAGCAGATTTTCATCTAGAATCTAAATCACATCTGTAGATCATTTACATTTTAGTAGACACTCTTATCCAGAGCAACTTACAGTTAAGTGAGTGCAGACATTATTTTTTTATTTTTCATACTGGCCCCCCGTGGGAATCAAACCCACCACCCTGGCGTTGCAAACGCCATGCTCTTCCAACTGAGCTACATCCCTGCCGGCCATTCCCTCCCCTACCCTACCCTGGACGACGCTGGGCCAATCTCCCGGTTGCGGCCGGCTACGACAGAGTCTGGATTCGAAACAGGATCTCTAGTGGCACAGCTAGCACTGCGATGCAGTGCCTTAGACCACTGCGCCACTCGGGAGGACAAGATTGTCATATCCTCTCTGTTTTTTTTATGTGAGGCAAGATCTCCATCTCATGACAATCCTCCTCCTTATTTTTACCTGTTTAAACCACTAGTCTCAAGGGAGACAACATCACAGCTAATCAAATGTTAAATCATTATTACTGCCCCATACATATTCCCACATTGTAGATGCTGTAGGTTCAAACTCACCTCTAGTACAGTCTATGAGAATTGAAATAGGTGATCTTAAAGAATGGTTGTTATCCCTTAGTTTTTGAACTGAATAGAGAAAGAGGGAGAACGAGAGAAGGTAAATAGGTCAGTCTCCAGATATGATGCGTTTTATCTGGGAAATCACCAATACTGCCAGTAGGTGCCATAATTAAGACCGGGGGGTGGGCTCTGTGCGTGATCTCCTCTCCCTTTGTGTGCTGTCTCTTTGCTCTATGAAGACATCCCTCTGATTTCCTTTTAATAAATATTTCAGGCCTGTAATGATTTTGTGCAGCTGCACCGTGTCAATTACTTTCCCTCTCGCTAATGATGTCAGGATGCGTTCCCTGTCAAACTGTCAGGAAAGTCAGGGCAGTCTCGTAAGGTTTGGGCTTGAACACGGTAACATCACACGCTACACCTGAGGTAGTTTTCCTTTTTACCTCAATGTACAACCTTTTGAGGTGTTCCACAGGGGTATAGCCTGGGCCCTTGAAATTTCTGGCAATTGTCATTCTGGTTGTCATTTCCCCTCAATGTTCTGAATTTATCTGACAAGCAATCTCAGGGATAAGAAGGTAGGTATAGGCTAGGTAGCATCTGTGATATCCTTCTGTCCTTCCTTGCTAAAGAATAGTGATGTACATTCAATAAATGTGTCTTCTCCCTTGCAGGTCGAAATCGGGTTTAGACAAAGAACCGGGCTTAGTTCACCTGGAAACCATCATCTCCGAAGGACGTGAGTAATTCAATTTTCAGAGTTCCTGCTCTGTTCCTCACTTTTCTGGTGTCTTTACTGTACCATGAGCCTTGAACTGAAGTGGAAAGTGATTGGGAGGGTATGAAGGGCTACGGGCCACACGATTGAAGGGTAATATGAGGAGGCAGTTGTAATGCACTGGCGCGGGGGACACACAATGACGATTGAGAAAAGCAATGCATATATTAGAAAGCCTTTAAAACCAGAGTGATCCTGATACTCAACATTCTGAATGTCAATGAATGGATGGAAACACAATTGCCACCTGTCCATGTTTTGGCAGAACAGATTCAGTTGAATGGATCTACCTGATACAGTAACACAATATGCATAATACAATTCCAATTCACAATGTATGTTTTTCTACTCTGTCATGAACATGTTATATTTACCATATATCTTAAAGTCAAACGGTTGAGACAGATATGGAGGTAACACATTACATATATCCCTCATAGTTAATCTACCACATTGTACTGGGAATACATCTCTCAAAACTTAAGGGGTATTCTCCCCAGCCCTCAACTAACTCAATGGACAAAAATAGAATCCCTGACTGAAAGCAAACAACCACCCTTTTGTTCGGGGTGGCAGAATCACCCCCAGTTAGCAGCCGCCACAGATACAGACACCCTTGTGACAGCGCAAGCCTTGCCCCTGTACGTCCATCACCCATTGATCATGCGGCTCGCTGTGTGAACCAGACAACATAGTTAGCTGAAGCCTAACACACAGGGACAGCCAGTCCCACACCTCTCTCCCCACCTCAAAACGCGATTGAGGGGAAAGAAAGCAATTGGCCTCCCTGGTCCACCCTCCGCTTTCCCCTCGCTTTTTGCTCGCCACTTTATTGACACAATTAATGTGAGACACCTGATGGAAGGCTAGCTCGCGGTGAAGGCTGCCTGTCCCCCACTGGCTAATATGATCATTGGTTCAATGGCTGCGGTTTCTTCTCTCCATGTGTGCAGAGGCGCTGTACGTCACCTGCAAGCTGCAGAACTGCACCGAGGCCAATAAGGGCAAGCCGTTCCCCGGCTACATTGACCCCAATTCCCTTGTGGTGCAAGACGAGTATGTGTTTGTCCAGGTAGGTAATTGCCCATATCTGACGTGAACCGGAAGTTAGAAGGACATGAACCAGAACAGATGTATGTGTGAGAGAGAACATGTTATAGGATTATCGGAAATGTTGAAGATCATATTACTCTTAAGTGTTTATTTTAAGGCTATTATGTATTTTTGGGATTGATGCATTTTACTGCTGAACATGTTTTATTGATGTAATCCAAAGGTGTGTGTGAGAGAGAACATGTAATACGTTTCTTGGAAATGTATTGTAACACAGTATATTAATCAGGGTTTAGTATGTACCATATGCTTGATGGGTTGTATATCTTGAATGGGTTTTCATTCAATGGTTTCATGACCTGCAGGTGTCAACTGGTGGGCGTCCAATCTACTACGTGTCAGCCAAGCGGGAAGTCTTCACACCAATGAAGCTACCCAAGTACACCTTGCCTAAGGTATAACCCACAGACACACATGGTCATGCAATGGTCATACACTGTTGCAATGGTCGATCAACATTCCAGTGGTAATACCACATGGTCATGAAAAAAACGGAATTCTGAACTTCTTTTGTATTTGTATTATTTTATATGACAGGATAGGAACAGAAGCAGGGAGACACAGTAGAGGGAACAGATGCAGGGAGACACAGTAGAGGGAACAGAAGAAGGAAGTCACAGTAGAAGGAACAGAAGCAGGGAGACACAGTAGAGGGAACAGAAGCAGGGAGACACAGTAGAGGGAACAGAAGCAGGGAGACACAGTAGAGGGAACAGAAGCAGGGAGACACAGTAGAGGGAACAGAAGCAGGGAGACACAGTAGAGGGAACAGAAGCATGGAGACACAGTAGAGGGAACAGAAACAGGGAGACACAGTAGAGGGAACAGAAGCAGGGAGACAGAGTAGAGGGAACAGAAGCAGGGAGACAGAGTAGAGGGAACAGAAGCAGGGAGACACAGTAAAGGGAACAGAAGCAGGACGTCACAGTAGAGGGAACAGAAGCAGGGAGAGAGAGTAGAGGGAACAGAAGCAGGGAGACACAGTAGAGGGAACAGAAGCAGGGAGACACAGTAGAGGGAACAGAAACAGGGAGACACAGTAGAGGGAACAGAAGCAGGGAGACACAGTAGAGGGAACAGAAGCAGGAAGACAGAGTAGAGGGAACAGATGCAGGGAGACACAGTAGAGGGAACAGAAGCAGGAAGACAGAGTAGAGGGAACAGATGCAGGGAGACACAGTAGAGGGAACAGAAGCAGGGAGACACAGTAGAGGGAACAGAAGCAGGGAGACACAGTAGAGGGAACAGAAGCAGGGAGACACAGTAGAGGGAACAGAAGCAGGAAGACACAGTAGAGGGAACAGAAGCAGGGAGAGAGAGTAGAGGGAACAGAAGCAGGGAGACACAGTAGAGGGAACAGAAGCAGGAAGACAGAGTAGAGGGAACAGATGCAGGGAGACACAGTAGAGGGAACAGAAGCAGGAAGACAGAGTAGAGGGAACAGATGCAGGGAGACAGAGTAGAGGGAACAGAAGCAGGGAGACACAGTAGAGGGAACAGAAGCAGGGAGACACAGTAGAGGGAACAGAAGCAGGGATACACAGTAGAGGGAACAGAAGCAGGGAGACAGAGTAGAGGGAACAGAAGCAGGGAGACAGAGTAGAGGGAACAGAAGCAGGGAGACACAGTAGAGGGAACAGAAGCAGGAAGTCACAGTAGAGGGAACAGAAGCAGGGAGACACAGTAGAGGGAACAGAAGCAGGGAGACACAGTAGAGGGAACAGAAACAGGGAGACACAGTAGAGGGAACAGAAGCAGGGAGACACAGTAGAGGGAACAGAAGCAGGGAGACAGAGTAGAGGGAACAGAAGCAGGGAGACAGAGTAGAGGGAACAGAAGCAGGGAGACACAGTAGAGGGAACAGAAGCAGGAAGTCACAGTAGAGGGAACAGAAGCAGGGAGACAGAGTAGAGGGAACAGAAGCAGGGAGACACAGTAGAGGGAACAGAAGCAGGAAGACAGAGTAGAGGGAACAGATGCAGGGAGACACAGTAGAGGGAACAGAAGCAGGAAGACAGAGTAGAGGGAACAGATGCAGGGAGACAGAGTAGAGGGAACAGAAGCAGGGAGACACAGTAGAGGGAACAGAAGCAGGGAGACACAGTAGAGGGAACAGAAGCAGGGAGACACAGTAAAGGGAACAGATGCAGGGAGACACAGTAGAGGGAACAGAAGCAGGGAGACACAGTAGAGGGAACAGAAGCAGGGAGGCACAGTAGAGGGAACAGAAGCAGGGAGACACAGTAGAGGGAACAGAAGCAGGGAGACACAGTAGAGGGAACAGAAGCAGGGAGACACAGTAGAGGGAACAGAAGCAGGGAGACACAGTAGAGGAAACAGAAGCAGGAAGTCACAGTAGAGGGAACAGAAGCAGGGAGACACAGTAGAGGGAACAGAAGCAGGGAGACACAGTAGAGGGAACAGAAGCAGGGAGACACAGTAGAGGGAACAGAAGCAGGGAGACACAGTAGAGGGAACAGAAGCAGGGAGACACAGTAGAGGGAACAGAAGCAGGAAGACACAGTAGAGGGAACCTAAGTGTCTAGGGCTCATGCCGGGAACAAACCGGGATCCCTGCCGCAGATATATGGTTCCGGAAGTGAGAGTGTTTCCCACTCGACCAGACTCCGGTCCAGTGGTTATATATCTATGTTTCAACCTACCTTAAATGCATCAAAGTAATAATCTCTATGGGAATTTAAACCTAAGCCATGATGAGACCAAAACTGGAAACAACACAGGTAGCTTTCTATCCAGCTTCTCTTTGTTATTTATGAGTGAACTGAGGCCAAAACCAACTGGCGTTGGCTCTGGCATTGTTATTCAATGCAGCTATATGACTGTGGCCTCTCTTGTGCCCTTCCCACCTCTCCATTGACAATTAAACATGTTGTATTCAATCAAGCCCTGTGCCATCCTATCCTCTCTCTCTCTCTCTCTCTCTCTCTCTCTCTCTCTCTCTCTCTCTCTCTCTCTCTCTCTCTCTCTCTCTCTCTCTCTCTCTCTCTCTCTCTCTCTCTCTCTCTCTCTCTCTCTCTCTCTCTCTCTCTCTCTCTCTCTCTCTCTCTCTCTCTCTCTCTCTCTCTCTCTCTCTCTCTCTCTCTCTCTCTCTTTCTCTCTCTCTCTTTCTCTCTCTCTCTCTCTCTCTTGCTCTCGCTCTCTCTCTTTCGCTCTCTCTCTCTCCCCACTGATATGTTGCAGGCACAGTCAGAGGTAGATGAAATTCACTAGCGAGAACAGCGTGTGTCCCTCTGTGTTATTGCGGGCCGACAAGCACACAATTCAAGTTAATATGTGTAATATCCTCCTTGCCGGAGTTACGTTGGTGAGAATGAGGTCTGATACTGATTTATTCTTATGATTAAACCCAGCAGGGGTGGGATGGGTAAATTGGGTAGACGGGGGTTCTCGAAAGGCCACTGTAATACACCCGTTGGCATATTACAATTAGCAGGCGTTGATTGTGACTACATGGAAATCAAAACTGATTCAAAGTGTCAATTTTATTTAAGGTTAATCAAGGGGGAGGTAAGATTCGATTATGATTTATGTTATTTTCTTGTGATTATGCGCTGGATTAATTAAAATGCATTCTAAGTGGGTAGATGCTCGCAAAAGTGGGTAGATGCTCGCAAAACAGTAGTTAGATATAGTATCAAATAAACATTTTATTTAATCAGATCACTTCCACTGTACTATACTTCTGAAGCAGTAGATTGTTTTTCTCTTACATTACTGGTGAAAAGGAGGGGGAAGTTATACATTTTGAGAGTTACATACTGCATCACCTCTGTTCTAAAATTGGAGGTGTGAGTTTGAGTCTGTGTTGCTTGATACTCTCTTAATTAAGTTGTTAATTCCAGTGTAATTGCACTGTAATTACTATTGTGTAATTATTCTATTGTGTAAGTGAAATTAGTTGGCCTGCATGTCATTAATTAAACCTGATTGTGTCACCAATGTACTCTAATTGAAATGGTTAGCTACCAACTAATTATTGAATTGTAATGCTGTAAAAATGATTCATTTAAATGTTCAATTAGTTACCAATAAATATACACACTCCGTGTACCAAACATTAAGAACACCTTCCTAATATTGAGTTGCCCTCAGAACAGCCTCAATTTGTCGCGGCATGGACTCTACAAGGTGTTGAAAGCGTTCCACAGGGATACTGGCCCATGTTGACTCCAATGATTCCCACTGTTGTGTCAAGTTGTCTGGATATCCTTTGGGTGGTGGACCATTCTTGATACACACAGGAAACTGTTGAGTGTGAAAAACCCAGCAGCGTTGCAGTTCTTGACACACTCAAACTGGTGCGCCTTACACCTACTACCATACCCTGTTCAAAGGCACTTAAATATTTTGTCTTGCCCATTCACACTCTGAATAGCACACATACACAATCCATGTCTCAATTGTCTCAATGCTTAAAAATGCTTCTTTAACCTGTCTCCTCCCCTTCATCTACACTGATTGAAGTGGATTTAACAAGTAACATCAACAAGGGATCATAGCTAGTCATGGAAAGAGCAGGTGGTCCTAATGTTTTGTGCCGTCAGTGTATTAGTCTGTAATTAATTAATTTGTTCCAATTACATGATACAGTATATATGCAACTTAATGTCAAATGTAACCCGCTGACATTCTTTCTCTGCTAGGACCTGCATGTGATCAGTACGGATGAGAACCGGGTGGTTGCGGCGGTGCAGGAGTGGAACCAGAACGACACCTACAACCTGTACGTGTCAGAGACTGGAGGGGTCTTCTACACCCTGGCCCTGGAGAACGTAGTCAGCAGCATGGGGCACGAGGGCAACGTCATGATAGACCTGTATGAGGTAAATATACAGCGCCATGATTGACCTGTATAAGGTAAATATACAGCGCCATGATTGACCTGTATAAGGTAAATATACAGCGCCATGATTGACCTGTATGAAGTAAATATACAACGTCATGATAGACCTCCTGTACATGTACGAAGTCAATATACTGGAGATAAGATATACCTGTTTGTGTGCCTGAGGCTGGTCTAGTGGGTAACACTGCTGCCTGCAGCACATATATCATCCTGGCTCCACTGCTTCTCTGAATATTCCTCCCTCTCTGTCTCTCTGCTCATCTCTACCTATCTATGTCTCAATAAAATAAAAATACTGTAAATCATATATATACAGTGGGGAAAAAAAGTATTTAGTCAGCTTAAAAAGATGAGAGAGGCCTGTAATTTTCATCATAGGTACACGTCAACTATGACAGACAAAATGAGAAAAAAAAATCCAGAAAATCCCATTGTAGGATTTTATATGAATTTATTTGCAAATTATGGTGGAAAATAAGTATTTGGTCAATAACAAAAGTTTCTCAATACTTTGTTATATACCCTTTGTTGGCAATGACACAGGTCAAACGTTTTCTGTAAGTCTTCACAAGGTTTTCACACATTGTTTTCACACATTGTGGCCCATTCCTCCATGCAGATCTCCTCTAGAGCAGTGATGTTAAATTACAGGCCTCTCTCATCTTTTTAAGTGGGAGAACTTGCACAATTGGTGGCTGACTAAATACTTTTTTCCCCCACTGTATACAGTGAGGGAAAAAAGTATTTGATCCCCTCCTGATTTTGTATGTTTGCCCACTGACAAAGACATGTTCAGTCTATAATTTCAATGGTAGGTTTATTTGAACAGTGAGAGACAGAATAACAACAACAAAATCCAGAAAAACGCATGTCAAAAATGTTATAAATTGATTTGCATTTTAATGAGGGAAATAAGTATTTGACCCCTCTGCAAAACATTACTTAGTACTTGGTGGAAAAACCCTTGTTGGCAATCACAGAGGTCAGACATTTCTTGTAGTTGGCCACCAGGTTTGCACACATCTCAGGAGGGATTTTGTCCCACTCCTCTTTGCAGATCTTCTCCAAGTCATTAAGGTTTCGAGCCTGACGTTTGGCAACTCGAACCTTCAGCTCCCTCCACAGATATTCTATGGGATTAAGGTCTGGAGACTGGCTAGGCCACTCCAGGACCTTAATGTGCTTCTTCTTGAGCCACTCTTTTGTTGCCTTGGCCGTGTGTTTTGGGTCATTGTCAAGCTGGAATACCCATCCACGACCCATTTTCAATGCCCTGGCTGAGGGAAGGAGGTTCTCACCCAAGATTTGACGGTACATGGCCCGTCTATCGTCCCTTTGATGCGGTGAAGTTGTCCTGTCCCCTTAGCAGAAAAACACCCCCAAAGCATAATGTTTCCACCTCCATGTTTGACGGTGGGGATGGTGTTCTTGGGGTCATAGGCAGAATTCCTCCTCCTCCAAACATGGTGAGTTGAGTTGATGCCAAAGAGCTCGATTTTGGTCTCATCTGAACACAACACTTTCACCCAATTCTCCTCTGAATCATTCAGATGTTCATTGGCAAACTTCAGACGGGCCTGTATATGTGCTTTCTTGAGCAGGGGGATCTTGCGGGTGCTGCAGGATTTCAGTCCTTCACGGTGTAGTGTGTTACCGATTGTTTTCTTGGTGACTATGGTCCCAGCTGCCTTGAGATCATTGACAAGATCCTCCCATGTAGTTCTGGGCTGATTCCTCACCGTTCTCATGATCATTGCAACTCCACGAGATGAGATCTTGCATGGAGTCCCAGGCCGAGGGAGATTGACAGTCTTTTGTGTTTCTTCCATTTGCGAATAATCGTACCAACTGTTGTCAACTTCTCACCAAGCTGCTTGGCGATGGTCTTGTAGCCCATTCCAGCATTGTGTAGGTCTACAATCTTGTCCCTGACATCCTTGAAGAGCTATTTGGTCTTGGCCATGGTGGAGAGTTTGGAATCTGATTGATTGATTGCTTCTGTGTACAGGTGTCTTTTATACAGGTATCAAGCTGAGATTAGGAGCACTCCCTTTAAGAGTGTGCTCCTAATCTCAGCTCGTTACCTGTATAAAAGACACCTGGGAGCCAAAAATCTTTCTGATTTCGAGGGGGTCAAATACTTATTTCCCTCATTAAAATGCAAATCGATTTATAACATTTTTGACATGCGTTTTTCTGGATTTTTTTGTTGTTATTCTGTCTCTCACTGTTCAAATAAACCTACCATTAAAACTATAGACTGATAATTTCTTTGTCAGTGGGCAAACGTACAAAATCAGCAGGGGATCAAATACGTTTTTCCCTCACTGTATATATATATAGACAGATAGATAGATAGATAGATAGATAGATAGATAGATAGATAGATAGATATATAGATAGATAGATAGATAGATAGATAGATAGATAGATAGATAGATAGATAGATAGATAGATAGATAGATAGATAGATAGATAGATAGATAGATAGAGGTGTGGGGAAAAGGGTATTTAGTCAGCCACCAATTGTGCAAGTTCTCCCACTTAAAAAGATGAGAGAGGCCTGTATATTTCATCATAGGTACACGTCAACTATGACAGACAAAATGAGAAAAGAAATCCAGAAAATCACATTGTAGGATTTTTTATGAATTTATTTGCAAATTATGGTGGAAAATAAGTATTTGGTCAATAACAAAAGTTTCTCAATACTTTGTTATATACCCTTTGTTGGCAATGACACAGGTCAAACGTTTTCTGTAAGTCTTCACAAGGTTTTCACACACTGTTGCTGGTATTTTGGCCCATTCCTCCATGCAGATCTCCTCTAGAGCAGTGATGTTTTGGGGCTGTCGCTGGGCAACACGGACATTCAACTCCCTCCAAAGATTTTCTATGGGGTTGAGATCTGGAGACTGGCTAGGCCACTCTAGGACCTTGAAATGCTTCTTACGAAGCCACTCCTTCGTTGCCCGGGCGGTGTGTTTGGGATCATTGTCATGCTGAAAGACCCAGCCACATTTCATCTTCAATGCCCTTGCTGATGGAAGGAGGTATTCACTCAAAATCTCACGATACATGGCCCCATTCATTCTTTCCTCTACACGGATCAGTCGTCCTGGTCCCTTTGCAGAAAAACTGCCCCAAAGCATGATGTTTCCACCCCCATGCTTCACAGTAGGTATGGTGTTCTTTGGATGCAACTCAGCATTCTTTGTCCTCCAAACACGACGAGTTGAGTTTTTACCAAAAAGTTCTATTTTGGTTTCATCTGACCATATGACGTTCTCCCAACCCTCTTCTGGATCATCCAAATGCACTCTAGCAAACTTCAGACGGGCCTGGACATGTACTGGCTTAAGCAGGGGAACACGTCTGGCACTGCAGGATTTGAGTCCCTGGCGGTGTAGTGTGTTACTGATGGTAGGCTTTGTTACTTTGGTCCCAGCTCTCTGCAGGTCATTCACTAGGTCCCCCCGTGTGGTTCTGGGATTTTTGCTCACCGTTCTTGTGATCATTTTGACCCCACGGGGTGAGATCTGCGTGGAGCCCCAGATCGAGGGAGATTATCAGTGGTCTTGTATGTCTTCCATTTCCTAATAATTGCTCCCACAGTTGATTTCTTCAAACCAAGCTGCTTACCTATTGCAGATTCAGTCTTCCCAGCCTGGTGCAGGTCTACAATTTTGTTTCTGGTTTCCTTTGACAGCTCTTTGGTCTTGGTCATAGTGGAGTTTGGAGTGTGACTGTTTGAGGTTGTGGACATGTGTCTTTTATACTGATAACAAGTTCAAACAGGTGCCATTAATACAGGTAACGAGTGGAGGACAGAGGAGCCTCTTAAAGAAGAAGTTACAGGTCTATGAGAGACAGAAATCTTGCTTGTTTATAGGTGACCAAATACTTATTTTCCACCATAATTTGCAAATAAATTCATTAAAAATCATACAATGTGATTTTCTGCATTTTTTTTTCTCAATTTGTCTGTCATAGTTGACGTGTATCTATGATGAAAATTACAGGCCTCTCTTATCTTTTTAAGTGGGAGAACTTGCACAATTGGTGGCTGACTAAATACTTTTTTCCCCCACTGTAAATACACTAGCGATAAGGTAAATACACATGCAGGTTCACAATGCACAAGGGTGGTATATAATGTTAGAAACAGAGGTGGTTTGCACGAGAGTGTAACCTTGAGATACCAAATGCCTTCATCTTTCCTGAGACCGGAAGTGAATTGTTGCCTCTGGAGCTATGCTGTGGAACACCTATACCACATACTCTAGTGGTATATAGGCCTAGGTCTATAGTTGGCTTTGAAATGTGGCGTGCCTGTGGGGGCATAATATCGAATGCAAACAGAGTTGGAAGAAGTACAAACTATACAGTTTCAAGGTGTTCAACCGCCAAGCACTTTGAGGTATTGAATGATTCCCAATCACACAGTTGACAGATGGAATGAATATATCACTGATAATAACCATCAAACACAGCCTCGTTTCAACACAATCTTCCCAAATAGACCTGTTCTTTCTCTATATTACCTTCTCCAGTAATATTAGGTTATATAGACTAGAGATCAATGTGAGGGAGTTTGACGACCAGGAGGTGTAGAGTATAAAGTAATCTCCTGTCACTTTTGGAAGTAAACCGAGTCGCTGTTCCATTTTCAAAGGCGCTTTGGAATGAACACAGAAGCAGTTTCAAACTGCTGACGTGCACATTATTTTCTTTGATGAATAACTGCAGATATTAGCTTACATACCTGATACAAACGTGGGGCCCGCTGTATACTAGATTGCCAGGGAAGAAAATATCAGCACTGAATGGATATCAGCTTCATGGAAAATAAAATAATTAGGCTGTTGATGATATACCAGCCGTGTCTAAACCCCTCATTTGGCCTTGCGATCGGCGATAGAATCAAATCCAGTCCCTTGATTGGGGTCGGGGACCCGAAACATAGCATATGCTAAAATCTGAGCTCCAGGCGAGATTGAAGTATCTGTCAATTTTTGATGAGAAGGGTGTGCTTGGCTGATGCATGTGAGGACTTCAACTCAATTTCATATTCAGAGTTATTTCCCAAGCCCCCAAGTCAGGTTAACTTAGGACATGTATCTTACTACATACAGAGTGTCTCTAGAGTATAGACGATAAATTGCATCTTATTTATTTTCTAATATATGGCTTTTAGCGAGATGTTATCACGCTTTTATGGTTATAGGATGTTTGTGTGTATCGCCAGAGGGGATCTACTGTAATGTGCATCATAATATATTGTGCTCTGCTTAATGCAGGAGATATGATTGTGATACAGGTGTCTCTTTTGTTGCTGAGAATTTTCCCGCACCGCAGAAAATGCAGATGAGCTTCATAATTTCCTTAAATTCACTGAAAACCCGCACTAACACACAGTTATGTAGCCTACTTTTTGCCGGCTAATAGCCTAACCACCGATCAAGGTACATTATGGACTAAACATTCAAATCCTGTTGCTGCAGGATTATTTTGCTGTGACAATATAGGTCTAATTAAGATGCTACATCTGTATCGCAATCATATCTCCTGCATTAAGCATAGCACAATATATTATGATGCACATTACAGTAGATCCCCTCTGGCAATACACACAAATATCCTATAACCATAAAAGCGTGATAACATCTAGCTAAACACAATATAATATATGTTTGTATTACAAGATAAGTAAGACTTGATTTATTGTCTAGACTCTATGAAAATGCGTAATATTAGTCAGGTATTTTTATCCCTCATCCATTATCTTGATGAGACAGCCTGGTCTCGTATTTTGTTCATTACATACTTACACTTTGGACTTTTTATGTTAATAAAAGACAAAAAATAACATAAGACCACTTTTAGTTGAGAACAGTGTGTCTGACCATTTTCCTATAAATAGGTCTAGAACCTTCCTTGAAGTAACCACTCATTATTAGACAAGCTACAATTTTGTACTGTTAGCAGGATATAATAGAAGTATTACATCTTCCAAGCATGTTTTCCCTAATCTCTATCTCCTAGGTGGCGGGTATAAAAGGGATGTTCCTCGCCAACAAGAAGATGGACAACGTGGTGAAGACCTATATCACCTACAACAGAGGGAGAGACTGGAGGCTACTGCAGGCTCCCATTGCTGACCTGAGGGGCAACAGCATCCACTGTGAACTAGTGAGGACACACACATGCATGCACACACACACACACAAAAACACAGACACACGGATACACACACACCACACAAACGCATGTACCAAACACGCATGGATACACACATGGATATACACACACGTCATAACACTGTTGAACTTGTCAACGGGGCCTTGTCAGAAGTTGACTGATCCGGGCCGTTGCCGCGGTGCTGAGGTGGTGAAGGAAGGGGGATAGAGCTCTGAAAGAGCACTGCTCGTCAAATCTGAGCGCTCCGGAGGTTGGGCAGCCGAGGAAGGTAGCGGAGCTGAAAGGTCAGCCATTTTGATTTTGATCCAGTCCAATAAACTGATCTCACGTTTAGAGAGAAACGTGCCAGAAAGAGAGAGATAAAGAGAGATAAACTATGCCTTTCTTTTGTTTGTTTCTCCACAAACTTGGGTGTTGATTGTTCATGCTAGCTAGTAGCTACTTTCAATGGCCAAAGTTGAGATTTTTGCTATATTGTTTATTCAGTGTCTTTCTTATTTATTTTTTAGCCCTTTTTCTTCCCAATGTCGTGATATCCAATTGGTAGTTACAGTCTTGTCCCATCGCTGCAACTCTCGTACGGACTCGGGAGAGGCGAAGGTCGAGGGCCTTGCATCCTTCGAAACACGACCCTGCCAAGCTGCACTGCTTCTTGACACACTGCTCGCTCAACCTGGAAGCCAGCCGCACCAATGTTGTCGGAGGAAACACCGTCCAACTGGCGACTGTGTCAGCGTGCATGCGCCCGGCCCGCCACAGGAGTCGCTAGAGCGCGATACGACAAGGACATCAAAACCCTCCCCTAACCTAGACGACGCTGGGCCAATTGTGCACCGCCTCATGGGTCTCCCGGTTGTGGCTGGCTGCGACACAGCCCGGGATCGAACCCGGATCTGTAGTGACGCCTATAGCACTGCGATGCAGTGCCTTAGACCGCTGTGCCACTCGGTAGGCCAGTGTCTTTCTAATAGTTAAGCGTACTGGCCGTCTAAAAGGCTCAAAGTAACACGCATTTGCTCTAATGGTCAGTTTTATTACAGTGTATATTATAGATACAGGTCCCAATCAGCCAAGGGGTAGAGCATAACCCCTTTTCAGCTCCCTTAATACACCCTCAAAGAATTACCCTTTGATAAAGTAATTAGTGATTCGAGAGCGCACCTCGCCTTCGCCTAGTATTATGCAGTCATTTGTCAGAAAATGTCAGCCTTTTAATAAACCTCTAAACACAACACACACACACACAACACACACGCTCGCACCACTGGCATTTGCAGTGTCCTAATGAGAATTGTGTAGCTAAAGGTTATTCCAATCAAAATGAATGGTGGAAGGAGCCAATGGGGAGTAGTGTTTGTGTGAGGATTTATGATAGGGGGGGGGGGGGGGTTGTATGTGTGTGCACATGCGTGCGTATGTTCGTGTGTGTGTGCGTGCATTCATGCTTGCGTCAATAAATCCCACCTCCATGGCCATTTGCTTGGGGGTCTTCTCTAATGAGTGTTTGTGTTGACATACAGTTAAGTATATTCTGTTGACAGATCTTCCCCCTCCTTTGTTAATGAGTCTGGCTAACTGTTCTGTTCGTCCTTCCTCCCCAGCCATACTGTTCTCTACACCTCCACCTACATGTGTCGGCCAACCCCTACACGTCGGGGAATATCGAGAGTAAGGACTCTGCACCGGGGATCATTGTAGCCTCAGGTCGGTGAACATGGGATTTTATTTAAAGTGACAGTGTTGCGAAATGTGAAGCTCAGATACTTGAGGGGTTTCTTTGACTTAATGAGTTGAGTTTAGATAACTTACTTACTTTATCGTTCCGGGAAGATCATATAGGCCTGTATTAAAGTTTTCAAACACTGCCAGTTATACAATTTAGGGGTTTCATTAATGTTGGAAATATATTTGGATTTAAATGATGTACTCAGCCCAAAGCATTTCCTGAAAAGTTTTTTGATCCAGCATACTTTAGGACGGCCATGCATAATATTTGTTGTTGGCCCATACTGACGTCCCAGCGCTGTCACCACTGTGCGTCGTATACAGATGGATTTACTAGCTAAGTGCTACACTTGGGAATTGTAGAGTGGGACAGCATCTTCAGAGTGCCTTCTGTTCCTCTTAAGTGCCTTTTCTTATTCTCCTACAGTCACTGCCTGACTAGCGCCCTTCTTTTGTATTTTATATTGTGCTGTATGTAACTGTTGACTCTTCATGACACACTGCTTATCACTGGCTTTACATGGCTCTTTCAGTCAGATATTACATTCTCCCATTTGCACATGAACAGAGACAAAATATATGGTTTCGCAATGTTAAAATAACACTTTTGCCACCTAAGGGACATTTTGTTATATATATATATTTATTTTTTTCAAACACCCAACCCTACCATCCACAGTGAGTTTTTCTCTCCCACGGGAACCTAGGTGGCAGCATGTCTGTGTCAACTCAAATGTGTGGCCAAACACAGGAAACCACATTGCAGAAACCCACAATGGTGCACAAAACTATACCATCACGGTTTAGCCCTTTATGGCTGGCTACCGGGCGTCCAGGCACAGGAGGGCATGTCTGCTCGATGCACTCATCATCTCCCCACCATTACTTGAGTAAAACAAACACCACAGGAGGATCAGAGACTATGTTGTGTCCCAAATATCACCCTATTCCCAATATAGTGCACTAATTTTGACCAGAGGCTATGCACTAAATAGGGAATAGGGTGCCATTTTGGACGCAGTCCGTCACTATCAGCATCAGTCTCAGAATGGCTTCCCATTTTAGCTGTAGGGCTTTTAATTCCTGCTGGGCTAGACTAGTCTATGACATATCTCCACACACCGTAGGAGTCAGGAGTGGGACTAGTCTACTACTGTACAGTGCCATGTGGTCTCTGGAGAACTGAAGGGCTGGGACTTCATAGGGAAGGATGACTGGCATAGTATGACAAAAGGTATATTGTCTATCGCTAGTACAAGTAGTATTTTTATTACAGAATATCTCTGTATCCATTATATATAATATTATATCTATAATGTAACTGACTGTGTTTAGCTGAGTCATGGCTCTGGAACAACAGCTGTGGGACCAGTCATTTACATAGAAACACACACATAATACATCTCTGTATCCATACTGTAACCTACAGTGTTTTGCTGGGTCATATATCTCTAAAGCAAAAAAAAAAAAAACAGCTGTAGGGAAAGTGAGCAGAGCTCTGTTGTACCTCAACACTGGATAAAAGCCCTTAATCCTAGTGTACAAATCAAATCAAATTAAATCAAATCACATTTCATTTGTCAAATGCGCCGAATACAACGGGTGTAGACTTTACTGTGAAATGCTTGCTTACGAGCCCTTCCCAACGATGCAGAGTGAAAAAAATTCTAATAAAATGAAAAATAGTAACACGAGGAATAAAATACACAAGAATGGAGCTATATACAGGGAGTACCAGATCAATGTGCAGAGGTACGAGGTATTTGAGGTAGATATGTACATAAAGGCATGGTAAAGTGACTAGGCATCAGGATAGATAATAATAAGGTATTTGAGGTAGATAGGTACATGAAGGCAGGGTAAAGTGACTAGGCATCAGGATAGATAATAATAAGATATTTGAGGTAGATATGTACATGAAGGCAGGGTAAAGTGACTAGGCATCAGGATAGATAATAATAAGGTATTTGAGGTAGATATGTACATGAAGGCAGGGTAAAGTGACTAGGCATCAGGATAGATAATAATAAGATATTTGAGGTAGATATGTACATGAAGGCAGGGTAAAGTGACCTGGTATCAGGATAGTCAAACAAAGAACAGTAGCAGAGGCATACAGAATGCAGCGTGGAGAGAGATTATTTGGAGGGCGGGATTGATGGAGAGGGGGAGGAAGGGGGTTACACTCTGGAACAGTGTTAAGAAGGAGGGAGGTGAGTGTCAAGGTGACGTGTATGCGGGAAACAAAGTCAAGCGCAGGACACCGAACTACTGGCAGAACGTACTTTACTCAACACAGTAAGAAAAGTACAAACAAAACTCCAAACAGGGAGGAACAATAAACGCATACAACCAGCACTGCCGACCTAACGGAAAACAATCACACACAATAACCAATGAGAGACAGGGGGTTATAAAGGGAATACAATATAACATAATGGGAAACAGGTGAAAACAATCAGGACAAACTAGACAACCACCGAAACATAGATCGGTGGCAGCTAGTACTCCGGGGACGACGAACGCCGAAGCCTGCCCGAGCAAGGAGGAGGAGCAGCCTCGGCTGATTCCGTGACAGTATCCCCCCCCCCCCCCTTGACGCGCGGCGCCAGCCGTGCGCCGACCCCGGCCTCAGGGACGGCCAGGAGGACGCGGAGCAGGGCGAGTCGGATGACTCCGGTGGAAGGCCCTCAACATGGAGGGATCTAGGATGTCCCTCCTAGGGACCCAGCACCGTTCCTCCGGACCGTACCCCTCCCACTCCACGAGATACTGCAGGCCCCCCATCCGACGCCTCGAATCCAAGATGGAACGGACTGAGTACGCCGGAGCCCCCTCGATGTCCAACGGGGGCGGAGGAGCCTCTCGTATCTCACACTCTTGGAGTGGACCAGCCACCACCGGCCTGAGGAGAGACACATGGAACGAGGGGTTAATGCGGTAATTAATGGGCAGTTGTAACCTACAGCATACCTCGTTCAATCACTTTAAATGGCCCCACAAACCGCCGACCCAGCTTCCGGCAGGGCAGGCGAAGGGGCAGGTTTCGGGTCGAGAGCCAGACCCGATCTCCCGGTGCATACACCGGAGCCTCACTGCGGTGGTGATCGGCGCTTGCCTTTTGCCGCCTGATAGCCCGCTGCAGATGGACATGCGCAGCGTTCCAGGTTTCTTCCGAGCACCGAAACCACTCGTCCACCGCAGGGGCTTCGATCTGGCTCTGATGCCAAGGTGCCAGGACCGGCTGATAACCTAGCGTGGAGAGAGATTATTTGGAGGGCGGGATTGATGGAGAGGGGGAGGAAGGGGGTTACACTCTGGAACAGTGTTAAGAAGGAGGGAGGTGAGTGTCAAGGTGACGTGTATGTGGGAAACGAAGTCAAGCGCAGGACACCGAACTACTGGCAGAACGTACTTTACTCAACACAGTAAAAAAAGTACAAACAAAACTCCAAATAGGGAGGAACAATAAACGCATACAACCAGCACTGCCGACCTAACGGAAAACAATCACACACAATAACCAATGAGAGACAGGGGGTTATTAAGGGAATACAATATAACATAATGGGAAACAGGTGAAAACAATCAGGACAAACTAGACAACCACCGAAACATAGATCGGTGGCTCACACTGGAAAGGCGTAAGGTTAGTGGAGGAGTGGCGGAGTGAGTTTTGGGCTATCTCAGCCCAGGGAATATATCCTGACCACTCCTCCTGCCGGTCTTGGCAATAGGACCTCAGAAACCTACCCACATCCTGGTTCACTCTCTCCACCTGCCCGTTACTCTCGGGGTGAAAACCTGAGGTAAGGCTAATCGAGACCCCCAGACGTTCCATAAACGCCCTCCAGACTCTAGAGGTGAACTGGGGACCCCGATCAGACACTATATCCTCAGGCACCAAGATCGTTGTGTTCCCCTGGGAGGGGGGAAGGTCCGTGACAAAATCCACCGATAGGTGAGAGCACGGCCGTTGTGGAACGGGTAGGGGTTGTAACTTTCCTCTGGGCAGGTGTCTAGGCGCCTTACACTGGGAGCACACCGAGCAGGAGGAAACATAAACCCTCACGTCCTTAGCTAAAGTGGGCCACCAGTACTTCCCACTAAGGCAGTGCACTGTCCGACCAATTCCAGGATGACCAGAGGAGGGTGACATGTGAGCCCAATATATCAATTGATCGCGAACCTCGAGCGGCACGTACCTCCGACCCTCTGGACACTGTGAGGGAGTAGGATCGGTACGTAACGCCCGCTCGATGTCCGCATCAACCTCCCACACCACCGGTGCCACCAGACAAGACTCCGGGAGTATGGGAGTGGGCTCAATGGACCTCTCCTCTGTGTCATATAGTCGGGACAGGGCGTCTGCCTTAGCGTTCTGTGACCCTGGTCTATAGGTGAGCTTAAATACAAATCGGGAGAGAAACATAGACCACCTTGCCTGGCGAGGGTTCAGCCTCCTCGCTGCCCGGATGTACTCCAGGTTACGATGGTCAGTCAGAATGAGAAAAGGGTGTTTAGCCCCCTCAAGCCAATGCCTCCACACCTTCAGGGCTTGAACCACAGCCAACAGCTCCCTGTCCCCCACGTCATAATTGCGCTCCGCCGGACTGAGCTTCTTAGAATAGAAAACACAGGGGCGGAGTTTTGGTGGCGTACCCGAGCGCTGAGACAGCACAGCGCCGATCCCAGCCTCGGACGCATCCACCTCAACTTGGAACGCCAAAGAGGGATCGGGATGTGCCAGCACCGGAGCCGAGGTAAACAGGTCCTTCAGATGTCTAAACGCCCTGTCCGCCTCAGCCGACCACTGCAGACGCACCGGACCCCCTTTAGCAGGGAGGTAATGGGAGCTGCTACCTGTCCAAAGCCCCGGATAAACCTCCGGTAGTAATTGGCAAAACCCAAGAACCGCTGCACTTCCTTTACCGTGGTGGGAGTCTGCCAATTACGCATGGCAGAAACGCGGTCAATCTCCATCTCCACCCCTGACGCGGACAACCGATGTCCCAGGAAGGAGATGGACTCCTGCAAGAACAGACATTTCTCCGCCTTCGCATACAGGTCATGCTCTAACAGTCTACCAAGCACTCGACGCACCAGGGACACATGCTCGGCTCGTGTAGCAGAGTATATTAGAATGTCATCAATATACACCACTACACCCTGTCCATGCAAGTCCCGGAAAATCTCGTCCACAAATTATTGGAAGACTGAAGGAGCATTCATTAAACCGTATGGCATGACGAGGTCTCATAGTGACCCGAGGTGGTACTGAATGCTGTCTTCCACTCATGTCCCTCCCTAATGCGCACCAGGTTGTACGCGCTCCTGAGATCCAATTTTGTGAAGAATCGCACCCCGTGTAATGACTCCGTCATACTAGCAATCAGAGGGAGAGGATAGCTGTATTTGATTGTGATCTGATTGAGACCACGGTAATCAATACACGGGCGTAAAGCCCCATCCTTCTTCTTCACAAAAAAGAAACTTGAGGACGCAGGGGAAGTGGACGGCCGTATGTATCCCTGTCTCAGAGATTCGGTGACGTATGTCTCCATAGCCGCCATCTCCTCCTGAGACAGAGGATACACATGACTACGCGGAAGCGCAGCGCCTACTTGGAGGTCTATCGCACAATCCCCCTGTCGATGAGGTGGTAATTGAGTCGCCTTCTTTTTACAGAAGGCGAGTGCCAAATCGGCATACTCAGGTGGAATGTGCATGGTGGGAACTTGGTTCGGGCTTTCCACCGTCGTTGCCCCTACGGAAACACCTACACACCGCCCGAAACACTGATCAGACCATCCCTTGAGAGCCCTCTGTTGCCATGAAATGTTGGGGTCATGAGATGTTAACCAGGGAAGCCCCAACACCACGGGAAACGCAGGAGAATCAATCAAATACAAACGTAGTATCTCCTCATGGCCCTCCTGCATTTTCATCCTGAGCGGCACTTTGACTTCCCTAATCAATCCTGACCCCAAAGGGCGGCTATCTAGGGCATGGGTGGGGAAGGGCACATCAACAGGTACAATAGGAATCCCTAACTTATAGGTGAATTGGCGATCAATAAAATTCCCAGCTGCGCCTGAATCTACTAGTGCCTTATGCTGGGAGTGAGGAGAAACCTCGGGAAACACAACCTTAATACGCATATGCGCAACAGAGAGCTCTGGGTGAGTTGGGTGCCTACTCACCTGGAATGACTCATCAGTGCGCTGCCTACCGCCTCGATTCCGAGAAGACCCTCCCCAGCACCGACCAGCAGTGTGTCCTCTGCGGCCACAGTTGGTGCAGGGGACGGCCTCCCTCCTGGTCTCTCTCCTGGTCTCCCTAGCACCAGCACCTCCGAGCTCCATAGGGGTCGGCTCGGAAGTGCTGGGGGATGGAATGGACGGCCCTGAATCTGGACGTTCGCGGGTAGCCAACAGGGTATCCAGGTGAATGGACATGTCCACCAGTTGGTCGAAGCTGAGGTTGGTGTCCCTGCAGGCCAATTCCCGATGCACGTCCTCCCTCAGGCTACATCTGCAGTTGTCGATGAGGGCCCTCTCATTCCATCCCGCGTTGGCAGCCAGCGTCCGGAAGTCCAGCGCGAACTCCTGTGCGCTCCTCCTCCCCTGTCTAAGGTGGAATAGACGCTCACCCGCCGCTTTACCCTCTGGTGGATGATCGAATACTGCCCTGAAGCGGCGGGTGAACTCTGCATAGTTGACATTAGCGGTGTCTATTCCCCCCCACTCGGCATTGGCCCACTCCAGCGCCTTGCCGGACAGACAGGAGATGAGGGCGGACACGCTCTCGTATCCCGAGCGACCGGGTGGATGGTTGCTAGGTAGAGTTCAACCTCGAGCAGGAAACCCTGACACCCGGCCGCTGTGCCATCATAAGCCCTCGGGAGCGAGAGCCGAATCCCACTGGACCCCGGAGGTGAAGCGATGGGCATCGCCGATGGTGGTGGTATCTTTGGAGAAGGCGTAGGCAGACCCTCTCTTTCCCATCACCCAATAGTGCTCACCACCCGTTCCATGGCGGTGCCGAGAGCCTGGATCATGGCCGCTTGGTGTTCGACGCATTCCTCCATTGATCCAGCTGGCACCGCCGCTCCTGCTGACTCCATGAGTGGTGTGTGATTCTGTCAAGGTGACGTGTATGCAGGAAACGAAGTCAAGCGCAGGACACCGAACTACTGGCAGGACGTACTTTACTCAACACAGTAAAGAAAGTACAAACAAAACTCCAAACAGGGAGGAACAATAAACGCATACAACCAGCACTGCCGACCTAACGGAAAACAATCACACACAATAACCAATGAGAGACAGGGGGTTATAAAGGGAATACAATATAACATAATGGGAAACAGGTGAAAACAATCAGGACAAACTAGACAACCACCGAAACATAGATCGGTGGCAGCTAGTACTCAGGGGACGACGAACGCCGAAGCCTGCCCGAGCAAGGAGGAGGAGCAGCCTCGGCTGATTCCGTGACAGTGAGAGAGAGAGAGAGAGAGAGAGAGAGAGAGAGAGAGAGAGAGAGAGAGAGAGAGAGAGAGAGAGAGAGAGAGAGAGAGAGAGAGAGAGAGAGAGAGAGAGAGAGAGAGAGAGAGAGAGAGAGAGAGAGAGAGAGAGAGAGAGAGAGAGAGAGAGAGAGAGAGAACTCTGCCTCTGAGGGGTATACCCTGGAACACTTCTCCTCTAGCCTCCTGTTAAACCACCGGACTCTAATTAGCCACTAAATGGGGGTAATTATAGTAGAAGACTCAACAGCCACAGTCTGATAGCAGAGGTCTTTATATGATAGAGGAGACTGGATGGTTAATACAGCACAGTAAGTGGACTATATTACTGTGATGAGTTCGGAAACCTTTTTTAGTTATCAATGTATGAAAGGACACGACTGACTTTGACTATATATATACTGTATATACTGTTGACTGTATACAATCTGTGCGTCCTTCAGGAAGAAATGACATTAATCACTTCTGTAATGTAAGACACTTCCTGTATGACTTTCCATTTTTTATTAAGGTCATGTACAGTACATCAGGCAGCTGTGGAATTTGGGATTTTATTAAAATCAGCGCCACACCCTCAAGGATATCAATAGTTTAGCACTTGGCTATAGTCATCTCTCATCCCGATCACTTCACCCAACCTCCCCCCACCCCTCTCCTCAGGCTCCATCGGAGCGGAGTTGACCACCAGCAACGTGAGCATGTTCATCACCTCGGACGCCGGCAACACCTGGAGACAGGTGAGGAGCAGGAAGAGCAAAGTGTGTGTGTGAGAGAGAGAGAGATCCTCACCATCTCAATAACTACATCATCATCCTCTCAGGATGGTGTTTAATCCACCAACACTCCGCCCGCCGCTGTGATTTAGTGCAGATAATCAAATGAGATTTCGAGACTCATTGAATTCGGTAGCCCCCCTGCCTTTTGCCCATACAACGATGCCTGTGGGTGGGTGTCTTTGTCACCTCTCCACTACCTCCCTTATTTGACGGCCGCAATTTCCATTTATGGGGCCTCGGGTCTAATTAAAGGACGCAGATGAAAAATAATTAATAGAGAATTGACGCGGCAACGTCAGACCACATTGGAGTGTGATGTGTTTTGGTTTTGAGGAAGAGAGAGGGAGGGAGAGAGAGAGGGAGGGGAGGGGTTTCTGATGTATTATCATCTTGCGGATTTGAGCCATAACTAATTTCAGGTGTGTGTGTAAGGGGTGTGTGTGTATATGTGTGTGTACTTTCTTTCATTAGGATGCTCTTTCATCAACATTAAAGTCCACTACTAAAACAAAAATTTCTTGGTAATCTATAACGCTAGTCATTTGATGAGTTTATACTTTATACCTTTTGTCTTTCAGATCTTTGATGAGGAGTACAGTGTTCTCTACCTGGACCAAGGAGGGGCTCTGGTGGCTATAAGACACACTCCACTCCCCATCCGACACCTATGGTGAATCTCTATTAGAGAAATATCATTTGTCATGGTTTGCATCGACTCTCTCTCTCTCTCTTTCATTTCTCTCTCCCTCTCTTCCTCTCTTCCTCTCTCTCTCTCTCTCTCTCTCTCTCTCTCTCTCTCTCTCTCTCTCTTTCTCTCTCCCTCTCTCTCTTTCTCTCTCTATCTATCTCTCTCTCTCTCTCTCTATCTCTCTCTCTCTCTCTCTCTCTCTCTCTCTCTCTCTCTCTCTCTCTCTCTCTCTCTCTCTCTCTCTCTCTCTCTCTCTCTCTCTCTCTCTCTCTCTCTCTCTCTCTCTCTCTCTCTCTCTCTCTCTCTCTCTCAGGAAGACTCAATCCTCACGTTCCCACAACCCTGATAGCGTAATGAGTATGTCTAAGAACATAGGAAGTTATTAGTGTAATTCCGAACCAGTAGGCCGTGAGATATTCTCCTCCTTTGACGATTGCCATTCAATTTCACCTTTCCCTGTTCGTTACTTGATGTAAGCCTTGCCTTTCAGTGCCTTTGGAATGAAGTGATCATATCCTGTGTCATGGTGGAATAATTTTAATATAGTTTTTATTAGTTTGATAAGACACTGGAGAAGATGTGTGTTTTCTCCCATAGAGATGTATAAAATACTGTAATATTATACACAATAATATGTTCTAATTCTGTCTGTCAGTTATGGTGTGTGCCAGCAGCATACTACTGCTGGCTTGGCTCTGAAGCTAAGCAGTGTTGGTCCTGGTCAGTCCCTGGATGGGAGACCAGATGCTGCTGGAATTGGTGTTGGAGGGCCAGTAGGCGGCAGTCTTTCCTCTGGTATAAATAAATATCCCAATGCCCCAGGGCAGTGATTGGGGACATTGCCCTTTGTAAGGTGCTGTCTTTTGGATGGGACATTAAACAGGTGTCCTGACTATCTGTGGTCACTAAAGATCCCATGGCACTTATTGTAAGAGTAGGGGTGTTAACCCCGGTGTCCTGGCTAAATTCCCAATCTGACCCTCATACCATCAAGGCCACCTAATCATCCCCAGCTTCCAATTGGATCGTTCATCTCCTCTCCTGTAACTATTCCCCAGGCCCTTTACTGTAAATGAGAATATGTTCTCAGTCAACTTGCCTGGTAAAATAAGGGATAAATAAAACGTTCTTATTCTATTGCTATTGTCTCTCCCATAGAAAATACTATAATGCTGTTAAATACACTAATGGAGTTCTAATTCTAGTTCTATGGTTCCTCCCACAGGATGAGTTTCGACGAGGGGAGACAGTGGAATAAATACAGTTTCACCATGTCGCCCCTGTTTGTGGACGGGTTACTAGGGGAGCCGGGGGAGGAGACTCTCATTATGACGTAAGTCAACTTTATTTACCCAATTTTGAATGAGAGCGAGACAGTAAGGGAAAACTCAGAGCCGAAAGTGGTGGATGCAGGATTCAAACGTTGGCCCAAAAGTGTGCTGTATGTGGTCCGTATAGACGACGGTGCTACCACTACACCACACAGTAAAATGAAATCACGTCTGATTGCAGATATACAGTATGTTTGATATGTTAACATAATGAATTGAGATTGAATGAACCGTAACCGTGAAAGATGTGTTAACATTATGTGTGGGAGTTTGCTCGTATCCAAACCCTGGTAGAAACGACAGCGCTGACTGCCCATTTTCCTAACATGAATTGAATAGATCCCTCTCAAGGTCTAGCCTCACAAAACCATCTGTCTCGGGATTATGATCACAGAGACATCAATGGTGTTGGGAGACCGGCGACAGCAGAACACTCCATTTGAAGAACATGAGGAACATCATCAAAAATAAAATAGTCGATGTCTAAAGGACCGAAGAGGAAAGTAGGGCTCTAAAAGTTCTTGCTGCATTATGTAGCAACATTAACTCAATCGTTTTAAGAAACATGGCATATGAAGTTTTCTGTCTTTTCTATAACTTCTTTCATTCTAGAATGACCCACTTAGCTATACTACATGAGATGATACTGCTCTTATTTGACTTTTTGGTGTAAAACCTTGAGGGCTGCGGCATAAGGTTTCCCATAGCCCTTACATCCGTGTTTTATAACACCTGTCATCACCATAACTGAGTGACGGACAGACAGTTGACTTTGTAGTCAGCACCGCAACCGAAGGGTAGGCCACAGCTGCTGAGACTGGGAGAGGGAAGGACAGAAGTAGGGAGAGAGAGAGTTGAGGGGAGAGACTGAGACAGATGAAGGGAAAGAGAGGGGGGGGGGGACTTACAGAGAGACAGTGAGAGAGGAAGATGGAAGGAAAAGATAGGAGAAATGACTTTCTCCCTGTAGGCCCAGAGTGCTATACACTACTATGAACCAGCTGAGACAGACAGGACTATGGGATATGATACTGTTAGGAGATTGTTGACAGCCTACTACAGCTTTTCACAGAAATAAATCAATGTTGTACTCGTTTTCTCTGCATCTCTGTGTATGGACACCTCATTATTTATCATTAGTTCATTTCAGACCATTTTCTTATCAATGAATAATGATTTTACAGTTAGTGACAGTTATGGACCAGCGCCTCAGTCCGTTAATTGATGGATTGATTGTGATAAATTTGTTGTATGATTAGCAGAGATAGGAGGTAAATTCCAGAAACACTCCCACCCAATTTTCTCGGAGAAGTAATTTTATCTGAGACGTGTGAATGTTCATTTGATGTGGTGTCATAACCTTAAATGTCTGTTGAAGTTTGTGTTGAATCTGAGGGAAAGTGATTGTAAAGTGATTAATTTAGATTCCATAGTATACATTCCATTAGTTGCCAAATGTCAGGTGCGAGCGTGGATGTGGTGTGGAATCAAGCGCAGGACAACAGAGGTTTCGTCCAACAGTCTTTAGTAAAGACACGTAAACAAAACACACGGCTAAAATCCAAGCCGGAGGCAAGCGAACTTTACGCACACTGCGTAAAGCACAAAATATAAAACAAATGCGCACACAGTGCGGACACTCTCTCAAAACAATAACTGGAGAGAAAATACTAATAGCCCTTGCTGACTGGAGAAACAATTACACACAACACAAGACTCAAACGACGAGAACTTATAGGACACATAATAAGCACAAAAAAGAAACAGGTGTAACCAATCAGACAAAACCAAACAAACATCGAAACATACAACGGTGGCAGCTAGTACTCCGGGGACGACGACCGCCGAAGCCTGCCCGAACAAGGAGGAGGAGCAGCCTCGGCCGAAACCGTGACACCAAATGCCATTTCTCTAAAGCTTTTAGTAATAACTGTCATGTTCATCCAAGTCAAAGAAAGAAAATATCTTTACTCCTCGGTCTGACAACTGAGGGACTTCCTAATATGGGTGCTGTACCTGACATGCCTTAGTTTGTCTAGTGTTTTTCTCTCTGCCACCTTCTGTCACCCTAATAATTATAACCAGACTTCTGTGTTTCAGTGTAGTGTACCTATCAGTGTTCACAGCTGCTGTGGCTTTGCTATCTGACAACCAGATACCAGTGTACCGTTTCTGCTGCAGCTGTACGGTTCTTTGCTGTTTGCAGGATCTTTGGCCACGTCAGTCACCGGTCGGAGTGGCAGCTGGTGAAGATTGACTTCAGGTCCATCTTCAACCGGAGATGTACAGAGGGGGATTACCAGACATGGCACCTACACAACCGGGTAATGGCACCTACATAACTCTGTCTGCAGAAGAACTGGCTTCAGAGGCCTACCTCAGCCTTGTCATTACAGCTTTGGACAGCTCCCAACATGTAGCATACTAGCAACCCCACTCTCAGTGCTTTATGACCAAAGCACTTCCATTGCAAGAAGTTGTGAGCACTTTATATCTTGCACTTACCTCTATTTTGAAGTGTCACCCAAACTTTTAAGATGGGGATAGAACTTGTAACTCACTCAGACTTCTTCAAAAGGTGTCTAACGTTAGGAAAATGTTATTAAGTTAAAGCTGCAATATGTAACTTTTTGGGCGACCTGACCAAATTCATATAGAAATGTGAGTTATAGATCTGTAATTCTCATTGAAAGCATGTTCTATGTGCGCTATTTCTATGCTTCCCATTCATAAGTTTTGTTTTTGCGTCTTACTTACGATTTTGTACACCAGCTGAAAATACAATATTTTTGGTTATGCAAAATATATTTCATATGGGTTTAGATGGTACACTGATTCTCTACACTATACTTGTCACATAAACTAAAATTAGGCCAGCTATTAGAAATTTAGCAACCAGGAAACGGTGGAGTGAATTCTGCATAATGCATCTTTAAACTGCTACATTTTAATTTTTGTCAAACTCTCTTATCCAGGTTAAGTGCCTTGCTCAAGGGCACATCGGCAGATTGTTCACCTAGTCGTCTCGGGGCTTCGAACCAGTGACCTTTCGGTTACTGCCTCAACGCTCTTAACCGCTAGGCTACATGCCACCCCTACTACTACAACGTGTGCTTTGGGACCATTCCCACAAACCCCCATCTCTTATAATTTACTTGATAGAGAGGTCTAGATAGACTGAGACCCTTGATCAAATGAAATACTGTTTTGGCATGCAGTGTACTGCTTGATCACTCCCCTACATCCACGCTCTGCTTTGTGTTGAGCTGTGGAGTGTGCGCTGGACAGGTGCCGGACGTTCCTCTCCCTTAGGCCCAAAAGCACTTAGGCATACTGCCTCTAATTCTTGCTGATGTATATGTGTCTCTACAATTCTCCTTAAAAAACACTGCATACATTTGAGGTAGAGCATTCGCTCAGGCTCAAATGTATGCAGTGTTTCATAAGTAGAGCCTAGACAGACCCAGAGTCAAACATAAGGATGAGACGGAGAGTGCTTCTTTATTCTGACCAAGCTACCATAATTGACTCAAACACCCATATGATTGGTTGGCCCTAATGATCAAAACATATAGCCATGGAAGTGGACAACAGTCCAATTCAATTATAGAGGTAAACATTGGGCAGCAAGAATAGATTGGGAACTGGTCCAAAGGAAAGGCTGTGGTGTGTGTTTTTAAAGCAACAGTCTGTCATATCTGTCATATTTACCCTCAGCTTGCCAGACAAAGTGGCAGGGTAAGGTGTTGAAATGGCAGATTGTGGCTTTAAGACCATTTGGACCCAATCAGGCCATTTGTGTTATCACGTTGAACACCAGGGATATATAGAGCTCTTACTGCTGATAAATTGAGATTTAAGATTGGAAGCATCTCACTACTGACACCTATTGGACCGACTAAGAAAGTTTCCCTGGATTACTGTAGTCAAGCAAAGTAAAAACCCCACATTCAGTGTGTAGAGAGAGAGAGAGAGAGAGAAAGAGAGAGAGAGAGAGAGAGAGAGAGAGAGAGAGAGAGAGAGAGAGAGAGAGAGAGAGAGAGAGAGAGAGAGAGAGAGAGAGAGAGAGAGAGAGAGAGAGAGAGAGAGAGAGATACTCTGGAACACTTCTCCTCTAGCCTCCTGTTAAACCACCTGACTCTATGAGAGAGAGAATGGCAGAACCACCAACTCAAGCGAGCTGCAACAGCTTGTGTGTAGGATACATGAGAGAGAAGTGTTTTAAGTTTAACATCGCTTATCGCTAGCACACCACACAACATGGTCCTCAGTGGGCATCGATGCAAAATAATCCCATGTAAAGGAAAAAGCAACGGCATGCCTTTTCACACACAGTATGATACAGATATGGTTCACCGCACTGCGGTAAATTATTGATGACGATGGGGTGAAATATAACAAAAACAATCCTTTTTCTCAGTTTTTTTTGTTTCAATTCGTAAAATATATCCACAGGGCGAGCCGTGCATCATGGGAGTGAAAAGAATCTACAGGAAGTTGAAGCCCGTAGCCAGGTGCGTTATGGGTAAGACGTACTCGGTGACGATGACCTCGGCGCCCTGCGACTGCACAGAGTCCGACTTTGAGTGGTGAGTAGACAGATGGGTCCCCGTTCACATTAAGTACCCCTAAATGATGCATAAGTAGGTACAGTGTAAATACAATGTAAGTAAACTGGCACACAATAAACATAGTAAACATTACACAAGTTAATGGTTTACTTGAATGGAATAGTGCTGAAATAGATCAAATAACTGGAACTGGCTGAGGGTACTTGAGGAGAGACTCCAACACACTACTCGAACATAAAAACACATTAAGCATTACAACTACTGCCTAAGCCGCCCTATCAATATACCACTGGCATATGGAGTGGAGGATGAAAAAAAGAGGTCTGGAAGTGAAGTTTGAAAAGATAAGAGATCACCGTCATGGTGAAGCTCACTCCAGATTAGAATTGCAGAGGAGACTTAGCTGCTGGATTCTCTTGGAGGCTGCCCCGGCTAAATGGAATGCAGTCAACTGCACCACTCCAAGCTGTGTGTGTGTTGAAGAATGAAGGAAAAAGTACAGAGAGAGAGGAGGGTTGCCAGGATCCAAGTTTGCATGCTGATAGGGAGTGGGATAGGGAAGTGTGTGGGGGTGCGTGTGAATGTGTGTGTGTCTTTCTCCTTGAATGTCTGCCATTGCTCTCCCCTACAATGTCGTCATACGTTTAAGAAACCAACTCTGTCACTGCTTTTGTGGCTTTCAGCTTTTGCCAGTGACTCTCTGTTCATCAACGACACATTTCCAAAGCATATTTGCTACAAACTTCACAATCCATTTCTTTGAATGATCTATCAGTATTATTAATGTTGCTTTTGTCAATTCCCAAATCCGTGGGCCCCTTGAGTGAGGCGTAAACTTGGAATGCGTTTTAGTAAGAGACAATTAATCGTCGGGCTTAATAGTGTTCATTAACAATCACAACATTTCTGCATCTGTGTGCATGTCGGCCTAATTGGGCCAATTTGTTCCTATCATTTTGGGGACGCGCGTGCTGGCAACGTTGCCTTTTAATTGTAGGACAAACAACACAGAGCTGTGTTTTTAGAAAACAAAAAAAGGCATTTTTTTGTCAAATCAGTTTGTTTGAGATGTGTTTTCAGGCCCCAGTGCAGAGTCCCACCCCAAACCCTCAAAGACAATTCCTCTATATCACATTCATCAAATGTATCAAAACAAACTTTGTAGAATTTCACTCAACTGTATTAATGCAATAATTGTAGCATAAACAACATTGGCTGGGTTTGAAAAACTAAAAAGGCAATATTATACATTTTATTACCATTGAAATACTTCAATTATTTTGACTCCAGGGTCACCAGTATGAGTCAGTAATTGAATCACTTATAAAAGTTTACTTTGTAGCGTTTCACTCGACTGTTTATTTTGGTATGATCCAAACATTACAGTGACTATGGCTACGAGAGGCGGAGTGACGGCAAGTGCACCCCCGCCTTTTGGTTCCTCCCATCGTCCATGTCTAGAAGCTGTACCACAGGGACTACTTTCATCAACAGCACTGGGTAAGCAGATTATCCCCAGCACTCTCAGTAGCCTCTTACAGATGTTGGATCTTAATTTGATCAGCCTGTTGCAGAATAACTTTCCTGCAATGCAGGAAATGTAACACTTGTAGAGTATTTGAGGTTTAAAAAGGCTTCTGAAGTTTGTTATTTTCCCTTACAAAAAATGTATCAAGCCTTACAAAAATGTCCATTAGCCTTTTCCTGCAGTCAATGACCAAAAGCTCAGTTTTCGGTCCCATGGGTGAATGTTATTAATATTTTTCATAAAAACAACAAAAATCTGGTGTTTCTATGTCGAACATTTTTGGTATATTTCAGTCTTCTGTGATGTATATGAAGAGTAATTTTGGGATGCAAACTCAAAATGGAATACATTTAAACTCTATATCTGACATGGTACAGGTGCCTTCCTTTTTTTAAAGCACATAACCATGTGTGTGAGATGTGTGTGAGTATACTCTTGTTTCAAAGTAGATTTGTTTAAGACTACCAATAATGACTCTGTGTGACCCTGATTTAGCCTACTGTAGTAAAAGGTTAATTAAAATCCACATGATAATTCACATTTCCTGTTGCTGCAGGATTATTTTCTGGCTCAAATTAAGTTCCTACATCTGTATGTACACTCATTCATTATTTAATTAAAACTGACTGCAAAGGTAGACTTGGAATAAGGATATTTCAAATGACAGGACATTATTGTAAGAGAGTATGTTCTCAGTAGCCAAGCTGCTTAAGTAAAGGTCGTTATTTTCTATGCTCATGTATCCATCAGCAAAGCTTCTAACCGCAGTTGTGACCTATGTACATTCAGCTACAGGAAGGTTGTGTCCAATAACTGCACAGCGGGAGTGATAGCAGAGTACATGGCCAGGAGGCAGCACTGTCCTACCCAGGCCCCCAAAGGCCTGCACCTCGTCACCAGTGAAGGAAAGCTGACAGCTACGCTGGGCACCAATGTCACCTTCCTGGTGTTTCTTGAAGAGGTGAGCGGTGTTTCCTTAGGAGAAATACAGTAACTGGCTCCCTGTTCATTCAGACCGGGCACTGACTTTAACTCAGTATGGTAAAATGTATGTCAACTCTCCACTTCTGTAATAACAACAAAATACTCTCTATTCTATTACTATGCCATTACATCTTCATATAAAGTGTTACCAAATAACATTATTTCAAACATACTTACAGTAGCTAGTGTAAGAATACCGTATTTTTTTCTATCCTTGATGACTGTTACTTCCTGTATAGGGAGACGGAGCCAGGACGAGCATCATGGTGGACTTCGGGGACGGTCACGCTCTGACCTACTCCAACGTGAGCTCCATAGAGGATGGGATCAAGCACATCTACAAGGCTGTGGGGATCTTCCGTGTGACCGCTACAGGAGAGAACAGCCTGGGGTCGGAGAGCGTGGTGCTCTACCTCCATGTCACATGTGAGTCTGTCTCTCACTGTGACCAAATCATGGTCCTCAACCTCCATGCTTCATGTTTGGTCTTCAACCTTTAACATGTGAGTGTAGTTAAATACCTTAACTTACCTTACTTCAGTGTAGCCCGTAATCTACAGACATATGAGTGAGGTAGTTATACAATCAAATCAAATGAAATGTTATTGATCACATACACATATTTAGCAGATGTTATTGCGGGTGTAGCGAAATGCTTGTGTTCCTAGCTCCAACATTGCAGTAGTATCTAACAATTCACAACAATACACAAATCTAAAAGTAAAAGAATGGAATTAAGAAATATATAAATATTAGGACGAGCAATGTCGGAGTGGCATTGACTAAAATACAGTAGAATAGAATACAGTATAGACATATGAGATGAGTAAAGCAGTATGTAAACATTATTAAAGTGACTAGTGTTCCATTATTAAAGTGACTAGTGTTCCATTATTAAAGTGGCCAGTGATTCCATGTCTATGTATATAGGGCAGCAGCCTCTAAGGTGCAGGTTTGAGTAACCGGGTGGTAGCCGGCTAGTGAAGGCTATTTAACAGTCTGATGGCCTTGAGATAGAAGACATACAATTCTAACACACAAAATTGTTCCTTTGCAAACATTTACAGCAAGTGTTGTTTTTGTTTTACTTGCATAGAAAAGTGTTTCCCAACCCTGGAGTACCCCCAACAGTACACATTTACATTGTAGCCCTGGACAAACACACCTCATTCAACTCATTGAGGGCTTGATGATTAGTTGACTAATTGAATCAGGTGTGCTTGTCCAGGGTTACAATACAAATGTTTTCTGTTGGGGGTACTCGAGGACCAGGGTTGGGAAACTGGCATAGAACATTACATTTCTTATCTGCTTGTGTAATATGTCATGGTCCGAGATCAGTGGAGATGAAGGTAGCCTATATCCCATTACAATTATAGTCAAGCCGAAGTCATTTTCTCTATATAATAGCTCTTCAGGGTACCTCCACTCTAACTCTAACATGCAAGTCATTCCCGTCTCCTCTGTGATGACGGGGCTGACCACCCCCGGTGGTTTCGTGAGTGACAGATGTAACGTAGTTGACTTATTGATCAGGGAGCTGTGGGACCTTGCAATCTGTCCATCTTGATGTGCCAGCCGTTACAAATGGGACCAGCCAGGACTCAGGAGTGCCAGGGATGAAAAATAACACACAGATGGTGACCACAGCGTCCCAGAACGGACCAGATCCTCTGAATGCAGCTCACTTTTTTTGTTGTTATGTGCCTTCAATTCATAAGGGGCCCAGAGACGGATACTCTGAAGTTTTCTGCTTACCTTAATTTAATTAGAGCCCCCAAAACTTTAAGGAGTCAATCGGTTCACTGTAATACATTGCTCAAAAAAATTAAGGGAACACTTAAACAACACAATGTAACTCCAAGTCAATCACACTTCTGTAAAATCAAACTGTCCACTTAGGAAGCAACACTGATTGACAATAAATTTCACATGCTGTTGTGCAAATGGAATAGACAACAGGTAGAAATTATAGGCAATTAGCAAGACACCCCCAATAAAGGACTGGTTTTGCAGGTGGTGACCACAGACCACTTCTCAGTTCCTATGCTTCCTGGCTGATGTTTTGGTCACTTTTGAATGCTGGCGGTGCTTTCACTCTAGTGGTAGCATGAGACGGAGTCTACAACCCACACAAGTGGCTCAGGTAGTGCAGCTCATCCAGGATGGCACATCAATGCGAGCTGTGGCAAGAAGGCTTGCTGTGTCTGTCAGCGTAGTGTCCAGAGCATGGAGGCGCTACCAGGAGACAGGCCAGTACATCAGGAGACGTGGAGGAGGCCGTAGGAGGGCAACAACCCAGCAGCAGGACTGCTACCTCCGCATTTTGTGCAAGGAGGAGCAGGAGTAGCACTGCCAGAGCCCTGCAAAATGACCTCCAGCAGGCCACAAATGTGCATGTGTCTGCTCAAACGGTCAGAAACAGACTCCATGAGGGTGGTATGAGGGCCCGACGTCCACAGGTGGGGGTTGTGCTTACAGCCCAACACTGTGCAGGACGTTTGGCATTTTCCAAAGAACACCAAGATTGGCAAATTCGCCACTGGCGCCCTTTGCTCTTCACAGATGAAAGCAGGTTCACACTGAGCACGTGACAGACGTGACAGAGTCTGGAGACGCCGTGGAGAACGTTCTGCTGCCTGCAACATCCTCCAGCATGACCGGTTTGGCGGTGGGTCAGTCATGGTGTGGGGTGGCATTTCTTTGGGGGGCCGCACAGCCCTCCATGTGCTCGCCAGAGGTAGCCTGACTGCCATTAGGAACCGAGATGAGATCCTCAGACCCCTTGTGAGACCATATGCTGGTGCGGTTGGCCCTGGGTTCCTCCTAATGCAAGACAATGCTAGACCTCATGTGGCTGGAGTGTGTCAGCAGTTCCTGCAAGAGGAAGGCATTGATGCTATGGACTGGCCCGCCCGTTCCCCAGACCTGAATCCAATTGAGCACATCTGGGACATCATGTCTCGCTCCATCCACCAACGCCACGTTGCACCACAGACTGTCCAGGAGTTGGCGGATGCTTTAGTCCAGGTCTGGGAGGAGATCCCTCAGGAGACCATCCGCCACCTCATCAGGAGCATGCCCAGGCGTTGTAGGGAGGTCATACAGGCACGTGGAGGCCACACACACTACTGAGCCTCATTTTGACTTGTTTTAAGGACATTACATCAAAGTTGGATCAGCCTGTAGTGTGGTTTTCCACTTTAATTTTGAGGGTGACTCCAAATCCAGACCTCCATGGGTTGATACATTTGATTTCCATTGATAATTTTTGTGTGATTTTGTTGTCAGCACATTCAACTATGTAAAGAAAAAAATATTTAATAAGATTATTTCATTCATTCAGATCTAGGATGTGTTATTTTAGTGTTCCCTTTATTTTTTTGAGCAGTGTATATATTTGTATACAAATATTATGAATGCAACTACATTTTTTGTGCCTTCATATCATAAGGGGCTACAAACTTACTTTGTGTATTTAGTCAGTTCACTGTGATGCATTTATAGGGCAGATCATTTTGAATGCAACTTCATCCATTTCAGAAGAGGCCCCAAAACTTTGTGGAGTCAGTCGGTTGACTGTGATGTAATTGTGTTACTGAACACAACTCACTTTTTATCGCCCCTTCATTTTATAAGAGGCCTCAAGACTTTGTGGAGTCAGTCTCAGTGGGTTCACTGTCATGTATTTTTGTGACTTTGAGTAGGTCAGCTGGAGTATATCCATCTCTCCACTCCCTTTGTGGCAGTGAAGAGTAAGGAAGTCAACCTCACCGCTGTGCTGTGGCCTAGCCAAGTGGGAACAGTCACCTACATCTGGTGGTTCGGAAATAACAGTGAGGTAAGATAAGATACTTCAATACTGCTGGGACTTGTAGTTTTATTGTATGCTCATCCTTCACACTGTAAGATAAAGAGACGTGAAGAAAGATTTGTGCTAGATTTACAAATTAGAGCAGTATTTGTCTGACTTAATTCAGAATTTGTTTTGTTTGGTTGGGCAACGAGTTTAGCTACTAATGCAGCTGCTAGCTATGCTAGTGCATGAGAAAATGTTCCAGAATTAGCATATCTGAGCCATTTCAAGAACAAATGGAGATGCGAGTAACTACAGAGAACCTGTTCGTGTCACATGGAACTCTCCGCGGACAGTTCTATGCAGCACAGCTGCGATCATGGTTCCTTGGGGGGTGATGTGGGTTGTGTTTATGTGTGTGGCTGCCTGCCTGCCTCCCGGCTGACACCTCTGTAGTGTAAATAGTGTCTGTGTGAGATGTTAACAAGGTTGATAAGGGCCTCCCATGGGAACCCCCTTGCTCTCTCGCTCTTCCCCTCTCTCTCTCTCTCTCTCTCTCTCTCTCTTACTCTCTCTCCCCTCTCTTTCTCTTTGCAGCCGATAATCACCCTGGAAGGGAGCGTGGCGTGCACGTTCTCCCGGGAAGGCATCAACACTGTCACCGTGCAGGTGTCCGCTGGGAACGCCATCCTGCAGGACCGGAAAACCATCGCTGTCCACGGTGAGCAGTGAGCACGGTGGTGGTGACGATGACTACGCTGTTTTTTTGGTTTTGTTTTGTGTTGTAAACAGCCATGTATACTGCCAGAGGTTTGTTTCTAGAAGTTTACTTAGAGGAGTTGACTTTGTAGATTTTAGTGCACTGGAGGTTGGCTAGTAAGTATGACTCAAAGTAATTGTTTACTACTCATTAATTTGACACATTTGTTATTTGAGACAATGCAATAGGACAGAAATAGAAAAGCATCGTCATCAGCTGATCATCATACACTTGTCACTGATTGTTAGTTTTTTCTCTGTGTAGAATATTTCAGGTCACATCTACTAGCCTTCTCATCTAACCTGGATGACCACAACCCCGACGTGGCCGAATGGAGACTGGACGTCAGCAGAGTCATCAAGAACACCATGGTTCAGGTGAGTGGTCCTCGTATCTAACTGTATATTACAGACACACACAGACACACACACACACACATACACACACACACACAGACACACACAGACACACAGTATATACTGAGCAGAAATATAAATGCAACATGCAACCATTTCAACGATTTTACTGAGTTACAGTTCATATAAGGAAATCAGTCAATTCAAATTAATTAATTAGGCCCTAATCTATGGATTTCACATGACTGGGCAGGGGCACAGCCATGGGTGGGGCTGGGAGGGAATAGGCCCACCCACTTGGGAGCCAGGCCAACCCACTGGGGAGCCAGGACCAGCCAATCACAATGAGTTTTTCCCCACAAAATGGCTTTATTTCCCCCCCACACACACACACCTCAAACGATCCCGCATGTAAAGAAGTCAGATGTGGAGGTCCTGTGCTGGCGTGGTTACACTTGGTCTATGGTTGTGAGGCCAGTTGGACTTACTGCCAAATTCTGTAAAACGATGTTGGAAGCAGATTATGGTAGAGAAATTAAGATTCAATTCTCTTGCAACAGCTCTGGTGGACATTCCTGCAGTCAGCATGCCAATTGCACGCTCCCTCAGAACTTGAGACATCTGTGGCATTGTGTTGTGTGACAAAACTGCACATTTTAAAGTGGTCTCTTATTGTCCCCAGCACAAGGTGCACCTGTGTAATGATCATGCTGTTTAATCAGCTTCTTGATATGCCACACCTGTCAGGTCAATGGATTATTGTAGCAAAGGAGCACTAACAGGGACGTAAACACATTTGTGCACAAAAGTTGAGAGAAATAAGATTTTTGTGCATATGGAAAATGTCTGGGATTTTTTATTTCAGCTCATGAAACATGAGACCAACACGTTTATATTTTGGTTCAGTGTATTTAGTCTGTGGCCCTCTTTACAATACATCCTCTGTGACCTCAGGTTGCGACTGAGATGAATCTACGGTTTATGATGTTAAATGACAAGGGAAAATTACTTAAAGTACATTCTAAATTGCTGTTGCACTGCCTTCCCTGTCACATTGAACTCTGGAATTGCTGGTCGCCTGTGAGTTCAGGGTCGTATTTGTGGAGGCCATACATGTACAAATAAATCTCACTGAACGTCTGATTGTCATGGTTTAGTGAAGTTAGACCCAGCTGGACTGTAGCTCCGAATGTACTCAACCGTCAGTGTGAGGGACATACACTACATTAACAAAAGTATGTGGACACCTTCTCGCCAAACGTCATATTCCAAAATCATGGGCATTAATATGGAGTTGGTCCCCCCTTTGCTGCTATAACAGCCTCCACTCTTCTGGGAAGGCTTTCCACTAGATGTTGGAACATTGCTGCAGGGACTTGCTTCCATTCAGCCACAAGAGCATTAGTGAGGTCAGGCACTGAGTTTGGGCGATTAGGCCTGGCTCGCAGTCAGCGTTCCAATTCATCCCAAAGGTGTTTGATGGGGTTGAGGTCAGGGCTCTGTGCAGGCCAGTCAAGTTCTTCCACACCGATCTCGACAAACCATTTCTATATGGACCTCGCTTTGTGCACGGGGGCATTGTCATGCTGAAACAGGAAAGGGCGTTCCCCAAACTGTTGCCACAAAGTTGGAAGCACAGAATCATCTAGAATGTCATTGTATGCTGTAGCATTAAGATTTCCCTTCACTGGAGCTAAGGGGCCTAGCCCGAACCATGAAAAACAGCCCCAGACCATTATTCCTCCTCCACCAAACTTTACAGTTGGCACTATGTATTGGGGCACGAAGCGTTCTCCTGGCATCCGCCAAACCCAGAGTCGTCCGTTGGACTGCCAGATGGTGAAGTGTGATTCATCACTCCAGAGAACACTTTTCCACTGCTCCAGAGTCCAATGGCAGCGAGCTTTACACCCCTCCAGCTGATGCTGCTCGGCCATGGAAACCCATTTCATGAAGCTCCTGACGAACAGTTCTTGTGCTGACGTTGCTTCCAGAGGCAGTTTGGAACTCGGTAGTGACTGTTGTAGCCGAGGACAGATGATTTATACGCGCTACGTGCTTCAGCACACACCGGTCATATTCTGTGAGCTTGTGTGGCCTACCACTTCGTGACTGATCCGTTGTTGCTCCTAGAAGTTTCCACTTAACAATAACAGCACTTACAGTTGACCAGGGCAGCTTTAGCAGGGCATAAATTTGACGAACTGACTTGTTGGAAAGGTGGGATCCTATGACGTTGCCACGTTGAAAGTCACTGAGCTCTTCAGTAAGGCCATTCTACTGCCAATGTTTGTTTATGAAGATTGCACGGCTGTATGCTCAATTTTATATACCTGTCTGCAACGGGTGTGGCTGAAATAGCCTAATCCACTAATTTTAAGGGGTGTCCACATACTTTTATATATATAGTGTACTTCAAATCCACACATGACATGTTGGGTAGACATTGTAGTATCCACAAAATGTATTGAATTGCTCATACTATTCAGTATATTTGAGAACGGAAATATTTGATTCAAACAGCTCCGGACCTGAGTAGTATGATAATTTCAGATCTAAGTCTCATTGATGTTTGTAATAATGTATCACAGTAAGTATTTCAGCAATGTATCGCAGTCACACTAATTACAACCATCCAGACAATTCCTATTTTTCAATGCCACTGCTTTCCTCTTTGATGATGTGCTTAATGACATGAAAAGCGATCTAGTCTAGTCCTAATGGTTGATGGGGAATTCTTTCTGTTATTCTTCCCTTTCCTCTTCATCTTCCTCCTCTCCCTCTCCATCTCCCTCCTCCTCCTCTTCTTCCCCTCCCTCCTTTTCCTATTCCCCTTCCTCTCCCAACTCCTCTTCCTCATCCTACCCCTCTCCCTTCTCATCTCTCTCTTCTTCCTCTCCCTCCTCCTCATCTTCCTCTAGGCCACGGGGATGAGCCCGGAACGGCTCCTTGTCACCGTCCTACCTGGGTTGCCCACGGCAGCAGAGTTTTTCATCCTGCCAGACAAAGAGTTAACGGAGGGCAAGCCAGAGAAGAACTCAGCTCATTTAGACCAGGTATGATTGATTAAATAACAGGCATGTTGTGTCAGTTGAAACATAGACAACATATTATTGGCCTTAGCCTTATTCACAATGCATGATATAAAGGCTTATTCATGCTTATAACAGGTTAAAAAAGCATTATACCTGTCAGTTAATTATTACCAAAATGGGTATCTGACAACTAAGTTTCCATTATTTCCATAAAAGTAAACCATAAAATTGAATGCATTAAGTTCCTATATTTATTAATGCCAGATGTTTGAGTGGGAGTAGGAGCATACTTTTTATGAGTTATTTTGGCATATACTGTACTTACTCTGAATTATCACTGAATGACATTTGGAGCTATATTTTAGGAGGATATTACTCTGCTTGTTGGATGTTTGGGTTTGACAGCTAAGCACTAGTTTTCTTGCACCAACATGTTCGCCATCTGTTGATTTTCTTGTCATTCCATTTGGCATAATTTAGAGGTCTCCACTGAACTAAACATGAGTAGGCTTAGAAATATTCATTTTTCTAACATTCTTCACTAATACATAGCTGTGTTAGTCTACACTGCTACGGTCTGAAAACATAATTGCAACGTACTTATATTTTCAAGGCTGAGTTCATCGTTTCTCCAGTAGATGTCAATATTGTCCACAGAGGCTTACACATGCGTGCGCGCACACACACGCGCCCCCACTCGCACGTGCGCGCGCACACACACACACACACACACACACACACACACACACACACACACACACACACACACACACACACACACACACACACACACACACACACACACACAGAATATCAACTAGCCTCATCAATAAGTGTGACAAGCTTTCAAAAGTCCTCACTGGGGACGGCTTTACTGTAGATTACCCCGAGTCATCTCTATGTGAGGGGGCGGAGTTGCAGTCTTTCACAGGAATAAACCCAGACAAAGATAGTGTCTCTGCTGATACTGGCTTCTGAATCACCTGCAGGTATCAAGATGTACTGAATTAGCTCCAAGGCCCATATAAGAGATAATGGATGATCATAAAAAATATCTGAATAGAATAGAACCAGGAAGAAATTAATTGTATTTTCCCCTCCTCAAATCTGCCTTATTGCCTGGGTATGGCAAGACCCTTCTCACTCAAGCCCCGCCAATACATCTTTATTCAAGGTTTGCATCTTGAAAGTCTAATGTACGGGTGTGCTTATTGGAATGTATAATAGATTTAGTGACCCCGAAAAAGTAATTATTCATAGCTATAGTCTAATTTTAAACTTGGTAAGAAATATAAAAGCGGGAAGGAATGTGAAGGACTGGGAGAAACTACTCATATCACAATTCATTTGGTAAATGAGGCAGATAAAATTAATGAAGCCTAGCAAAGAAATAAAATGGATTCCGCAGGGAAAAGGGAATTTGTTTAGCCAGGGTCTTTCTATGCATGAAGTGCATACATATTCTCTGTTTTAGTCTTTGGCCCGAATGCAAAGTAAAAAGGATACAACTTTGTTAAACGACATATCTGATATAATGTGTTACAGTTGAGATTTAAAATGGTACAAATCATCATTTGTGTGATTGATATCATATGGACAGTATAGTTCAGGGGATTATGCCCGGACTAGATTGGAAGCATCATGAAATGTAACACTGTATTCCAGCTGTAGCCTCTAGGTCAGGGTGATACATCTGATTTATGTCCAAACTGCACGTTCTCGGTGCAAAAGGTTACTTGTCGCTCTAAAAACCGGAGTAAAAGCAAGGTTTTTCATCAAATAGGCTCTACATTATGTATTAAATTGGTGAGAACCTGCACGGATTCATCCATAGATATTTCACTTTAACTGGGGGTGTAGCTCAGTTGGTAGAGCATGGCGTTTGCAACGCCAGGGTTGTGGGTTCGATAAAATAATGTATGCGCTAACTGTAAGTCGCTCTGGATAAGAGCGTCTGCTAAATGACTAAAATGTAAATGTAAATGTAAACTGGGTTTCTGGGTGGAGGGAGGGTGCAGTGAATTAACTAAGGTTTCAGTGAGCCGTGGGGTGTGTAGTATCAGCCATTGGTTGTGGGTATCAGTAAGTATGTGGTGGAAAGATCTGCCTCAGCATGGTATGCATGAGAAGAAACTCATTCTGAGACGAACCAATAATGTGACTAGAGTGGTTATATTAGTTATACTATTTAATGATACTGCCAGATGTCTTTATTCTCTCTCTTATACGGTGAAGTGTTTTGAGATGTTTTATGCAGTTTAGATACAGTTGGATTTGATTTAGTGTTGATCTATAGACTAGCGGTTAAAAGCGTTGGGACAGTAACCGAAAGGTTGCTGGTTCAAATCCCCGAGCCGACTAGGTGAAACATCTGTTGATGTGCCCTTGAGCAAGGCACTTGACCCTAATTGCTCCTGTAAGTTGCTCTGGATAAGAAGCTAAATGTAAATGTACTCTCATAGATCTCTGCTATAAAAAGTTCCAATAAGTTGATTTAGAAATCTTAATACTTTAATTATGTCAATCGATGCGCATATACTTTTTTAAATTAATGTTTTTTGTCGTGTTTGTCTCTCCCTCTCTAGCTCTCTGAAATCTTGCTTAGCGCCCTCAACCAAAACCTGGTCCAGTTCACCCTTCGGCCTGGGGTCCAGGTCACAGTATATGCTGCACATTTGTCAGCAGGTAAGTGTCTGCATCTCTTCGAAAACAAATACCTACATTTTGGTTGTGTTTGCTAGGTGTATTGAGGATAACAGGGTATTTTTAATGAGTATGTAGATAGATAGAGATAGTTCTAGATAGAAATAGAGAGCCAGGGCCTGTATTCAATAAGTGTCTCAGAATAGGACTGCTGATCTAGGATCAGTTTTGCCTTTTAGATCATAACAAATAAGATTATATGGAAAGGAAGGACCTGATCCTAGATCAGCACTAACTAACACCCCCCAACCCTGTTGTCTGATTGGCTCCCATCATGTAGCTACACAGAGACATTCAGAGAGTGAGCATCGTTACAAGTGTGTGTGCCTCTTCCTTTTGGGGATGCTGCTACTGTCCTAGGGGCTTATAAGATAAAGAGTAAGAGAAGTCAATAAATACTTACCGTATCAAAAACTTAATCACAATGCAATTTTATATTTTTTTATTAATTATTTTGTTATATTTTGTATTTTATTAATTAGTAGGTGTCACTTTTCATGTTGACTTCTTAAACGCATGATTTACTTGTTCTCTATAGAAACTGTTTGGAATTCAATGTATACTGTACTGTGTGACTCTTGTCTCCCACCTCTACAGCGCCCCTAGTGGACACGAGTGAGAACCACAGCGGCTCGGCCATGCTGATGCTGCTGTCGGTTGTGGTTCTGGGTTTGGCGATATTTGTCATCTACAAATTCAAAAGGTATAGTGCTCATTATATGCTGTAGAGATGATCTTTATAACCCATATCTGGTTGTAAGTTGCCAGGACATTGGGAGAATGTTACTAACCAAGTGGGAGAGTTCATGAGTGTTGACGAAACATTTTGAGTGAGCTATGATCTCACTGTTCGACTAGGGTCTAATCCCTCTTCTGACACAAATTGTGAGCTATGAGCTACAGTATAATTATGGTTATACATCAGAAAGAACATTGGTGGAAAGTTACTAACCAAATGGGAGTTACTGAGTGTCTAGACATTTGGCATTTAACAAAAATACTGTCTATCAAACGTCTGTGTGAAAACATAGCGTACACCTTCAGTTTCAAGGGAGAAATGGCATTTCTCTCAACGTTCTTAGAATCCTTTTGTCGAGGTATTCTCTCTGTACGCAAATGAAATGCCAGTCAGCCTTCAGGCATTATCAATATTTAGCCCTTTGAGCTTTGCTAGTTGACCTTTCTGAAATGTTAAATTATTTCCATCCACCAAGGTACAATTCTGTGTGAAAAGGGCAGGAGGGGTCAATGAGACAAGATCTATAGAAAGAAAGAGAAGAGAGAGAGCGAGCGAAACAACGCATACGTCTTAGAAAAGAAATGTGTTCATACAGTAGAATGTGTAATTGCCTTCCTTTTTTAATAATATTTTTTTCCCCTTTTTTTTTTTAACAGCAAATACAAACATACACATACGAACAACTTACAGATACACACACAACGACTACATCTCCTCTGCCCAGACCCTCTGACTTCCAAAGACATACAGTATAATCTTTTTTTGCATACAAATATATACAAAATTATATATAAGGCCGGAAGCCAACAAAACAAAACAATTAAGTCAACTGGGTATATCTCCTGGGAGCGGCTACACATTATTGGGTTGTAAAGAGGAGTATCAGAATTATTTGGTCCCCGAGGCAGGCAATGCAACATCCCTCTCCCATTTTATTAGCCTGGCGAATTTCTTTATCCCCCGTCTCATTGTAAATCTTTCCTCAAGGAAGATCCCAGGCCTCAACGTCTATGCACAGATGCAGAACGAAAAAGAACAAGAAATGATACCAAGTCCAGTAAGTCTGACGGAAAGCACCCTGGTGTCCCCGAACACTCCGAGGGAGCTGGTGACTTCTCCGGAGCTTATGGACACCGAGTTGAACACACGGCCCATCGGTGAGTGACTACGCCACTTTTATTACATTTTTATTTTTCCTTTATATATATATTTTTTAATTTAGTTTCTAAGTCTAGTACTACTAATTTCATTTAACTTTTACTGCAATTTCTTATCATATAATTTCATTTTGTTCCATCACTTTCACATACTATATCGGTTGTCGTGAACCTAAGCTTTTGTGTCATTCACAGAGACTTCCACTAAGGTTTTGATTAATAAATTGATAGCCCCATTCCACTCAAGGTTTCAGCAAGAGGCTCATTCATTGTGGAGAAATGTGACTTAACTCATACTGACTGGAATGTCTTCTGACATCTTTCCTCATGTCTCTGTCTCCCATAATTTTCTCCTTTAAAGGATGCATCAAACCTCACGCACATGTCAAATTCTCAAATGAACTCCCCACATACATCAACATTTAAAAACTCTGGACAACTCCGAAAACAGCAACTCCATTTTGTGTCATGGACTTTTTTAACCATTTGAGCAGACACAATGGTTTTGAGCTTTATACCTGTGCATGTTGGACTTTACTGACTTTGCTGACATTTACTGTGCTCTGTGAAAACCAGAAGAAACTGTATACAGGTTTTTATTTTATACATAATATATGTCTATCCAATAAAAAATAATTTTTGATTAAATGTATTTATACAAAGTCAAGTATGTAACTAGAAATGGAAAGCCAGCATGAACTAAAGAAAAACATACATAAAAAACCACACTCTTTTGGTTAGCTTCCTGTAAGTGTCTTACATCCTTTTGTGCTACTGTGTGTCGCTAACAGCGGTGGCACGCTATTTATTCATAAGAATATACTTTAAAGTATATAATTTAATTTAAAGTCACATTTATTTTGTAAATTATGAATGTCTGTTTGATATTTGTGTATTTTAATAACAAATTACAAACTAAACAGAAAAACTATATCAATTATTAAGACAACCATTTTGTTTCCGTTCGCTGTCTCATGGAAAGCTGATTATGGCACAATACACTTTTGTACTGAAATGTTTAGTTTTTGCTTACAATGTAATAAGTCAAAGACAGATACAGGGTTTGGTTGTCTCTCTTGATTTGGTGATTTTATTTAACTTTGCTGTTAATCTCTACACTACGAGCTATATTTAACAAGAAACACTAGTTGTATGACATTTTGTTTTTTCCCAATGTAATAGCTTGCCTGAGAACCATGGTGCTAGCGTGCTACCATGATAGGGACTTCAAGAGAAGCCAATGTAGATTCAATAACTTTTCAGTTCCCTCTGACACCATGCATTAATTATACCTGATTTCATAGAAGAGAAATGGGCAAAAGACAGTTCTTTGAGGGGCACCAAAATCAGTCAACGTTTTCTCAAAGTAAGCTTTTTTTCCGAAATTATCTGAGGTCCCAATTTGGAGGTTGCAAAAGTTAAAATTAAATACAGCTGCTTTAAGATGAAATATCAAGTGGAGCGTTCAGAGCGAAAAAAGAGTGGACTGCTTTTTAGGACAAGACACACCAGGGCATTGAAATGGGGAGAACAGAACAGAACTGGAAGTCTAGTTTGGAATTTAGTTAATGCAGCCAGTCAAGCTCAAGGCTGGTTAAGGTTGGTGACACATTTAGGCTAATGTCCCCTAGTCTCGGCCCCGTATTCTCCATCTCCATAGCTTATTTTACCCACTTTCAAGAACCAAAGGAAGTGGAGCGCAGACAGTATGGGAAGATGGGGTACATGGATGGTTAACTTGTTTTGAGAAGCAGGGTTAGACGCAGTCGAACCCCGAAGTGTTTCACATGTGGAATCTGACAGACGTGATTGTCTGATTGATGGTAATGGAATTTCGGAAGGCACTTCTTATTGTCCTTGTCGTTCTGTAGAGAGTTATGGAGGGGAAATGTTGATAGTTCTGGAAGCTTCATATAACCATTATTCTACTGTAGATGAACAGTGATGCTAAAATATTCCAAGTGACTATATAGCATACATCTTGTATACACACACATGCACACACGAACACCCACCCACCAACACACAACCTAGAATGTAAATCGAGAAAGAAACAGGACAATGTTCGTGTCTATGACCTTAGAAAAGAGAGGCCTTTTCAGATGGATATGGACTGGATACACCAATGTACTGTATTATATGAATTCAGATGTAATTTACTAACTCATATTGTTACATTGCTATCTTCCCATAGTGTTTCATAAGAAAGCATCTTAGATATTTCAGTATAAAAAAACAGCCCTTCCTCCAGTTTAAATATGTATATTTGAGGCTGCATGCTAGTACTTTTTTAAATAACAAACCTGATTTCATCTTCTGTTTCTTTTTTTGTATATTTTACTTACAAATTGACAAGAACATAGGCTATTTCCACTCAGAAAGAATAAAGAATAAAGTTGCTATTATTTTATGTATATGAAAAACGATGACATTGTAGCAGCTTTTGGCTATTGTTTTCACAAATGACTGGTTGAACTACAGAATATATAACTCCAGCAGAACAGCAGGAAACTCTAGCAATATGACTCTAAATTTACTCCTGATTATCATCACATTAAAGGATTTAAGAGACTTTTCTGAGTGAATGGTCTCTTTAACATAAGTCTTCGAATAACAAGCTTTGCGTGCTCCATATAAGTATTTTTACCTATAGAACATTGGCGGAGCTCTCAGAACCACCCCTTAGGCAATATTCAGCTGAGAAGGATTCAACCGGCCCACACTGGCTCAAGTTAAGCACCTTCTGCCTTTGAATCCTTCAGGTTCACAAATGGAGGCGGACAGGTGGAACTTCCTTGAAGCTCCGCAGGCGAGTCATAGGGAAACTCTGGCCCGGGATGTTAAGACATTGTGATGTCACAAGACAGGATGTTATAACATACTGTGATGTCACAGGACAGGAACCCAAGGTGTGGGCTGGGCTGTATACGAACGACAGACTAGTTAGAGCAAGAGATGGCATGTCCAGTTCTGAACAGCCTGAATGTCTTGTTTCTAAAGCAGTCCTAATATGGACACCGTAAAACCTTGTTTCACATCTGAAACAAGGTCTGATTTCTACCAGTGAAACCAGCAGTATGGTATCCATTTTAGGACAGTATCCAGGTGTGTGAAGGCATTAAAAGGAAACCAGCAGACACTCACGCCTCACGAGGACTGGATTTTGGTCATCCCTAAGCTATGACTTCGCTCTCTTCCCCCCATAGAGTTAGTGAGATTATTTTTGTAGACAGAGTTTTATTACTGTAAAGCTTTTATATAAAAATACAAAAGTTTAGGTGTACAATGTTTTTCGTTTTGACCTTAACTGTGCTGTGTGTAATTGTTTTATGCATTTACAATCATATTTATTAAATGGAAAGAAAGTTGATGTTAACAGTGTTTTCATTTTCTTACAATATTTGTAAAAAAAATACTATGTATTTGCGGAAGTTATATTCAACCTATAAAGAAAATTGAATCAAACAGGTGTTGGTATTTTCTTATCCAGGCATACATGACAAATACATTGACAAATGGTACATTGACCTATACATGCATACTTGGTAAATACAATGACAAATGTATTTTCTCATATGCATACTTTGAGAGATGAATACATTGACATATGTGTAGCAGATGTGACTTAGCATCTCATAAGTGATTCCAGTAATGCTATATGTGATAATATGTCAACTTTAAGTAATAGCACAAACCTTACCATGCATAGAGCACTCAATATCAAATTTTGCCTATTTGTTCACAACAATGGCTTCACTATAAAATCCTCATCACGCCTCCTGTCCTGTGAGGGTATCTGAGGCAACATAACGCAAGAGTGGTGATGATGGTGATAATTCTGACAGTAATACAGAACCCTGTGTCCCTAACAAAGGGTTCATGAGAGAGAGAGAGAGAGAGAGAGAGAGAGAGAGAGAGAGAGAGAGAGAGAGAGAGAGAGAGAGAGCTGGAGAGAGTGACAGAAAGAGAGAGAAACAAGAAAAGGGAGAGAGAAAGAGGCAGAAAGGAGATGATCGAGCGATAGAAGAGACAGATGGAGAAGAGAGAGGGGGATAGGGAGAGAGATAGAGATATGAAGGGAGGAATAGAGAAAGAAAGAGAAAGACAGAACAATGGAAAGAGAGACGGAGACTAGAAAAGTAACGTCCGGGGCCATTAGTGATGCATGGTGATGCTGCATCAGACTGACTTGAGGGACTCTTTAATCGTTCAAAGTCAGACCAGGGCCGGTGCCCTGGGAGACGGAGGGGAGATTAACCAAAGATCAATGCCAACAGGTGGCCATCCCAGCGCTCCCTACTGCTGCTGCTTACATATCAAGGTAACAGACTGCAGTGCCCCTAGAGACCCAGCAGCCAGAGCACACAACACAGCACCGTGTAGCCCTGCTGCCTATATAGGGCTGGTATTATTAGACTGAAGGAGACACACAGACACAGACAGAGAGAGAGAGAGGGAAAGGCGTTTAACACTGTAAAACATGCGATGATTGCAATGCCAATATTAGACGAATTAGCCTTAGCGAGAGAGAGAGCGAGAGAGAGAGAGAGCGAGAGAGAGAGAGAAAAGGAAGCCAATGAGACACAGGGGTAGCCAACTCTGCCTCTGAGGGGAACACTTCTCTAGCCTCCTGTTAAACCACCTGACTCTATGAGAGAGAGAATGGCATCAAACACAGTTAAGTAAATCAAGTGATTGCATTTCTAGTGTGCTTTGACTTCAATGGTTATTCAACCAATGACATGATATCTACATTATCGATGATCAGTAATACATCGGTTTTAGCAATGACTGCAATCCTGATCCTATATCAGCCCTTACAGAGTTAAGGCCAGCCCTGATAATGTCACCTTCAATAGCTTATGTTGAGTTAAAGCCCAGACTTGAAGACAGGGAGTCTAGTACTGAAAAAAGAAGACCTAATTGCTTGAAGAGAGAGGAAGCTTAGAGGGAAGGACAGGAGGAGGACAGGAGAGTGTGTGTGTCTGGTGGGACAGCGCCCTGGGTGGTTAAAGCCCCTTCTTAGCCTTTACGTCAATCAAAGACAAGGAATTGCATAGTTATGAGTCCATGAGTTATATTCCTCTGCAGGCAACTCGAGAAAACCAAGTAGCCCTTCCCTGCAGTCAAATTACCTAGTGGTCCCATGGGTGGAATGTTATTCATATTTTTCATAATTTCATAAAACCTGCCAAAATCTGTTGTTTCTAAGTCAAACAGTTTTGTTATATTTCAGTCTTCTGTGATTTATATAAAATGTAATATTGGGATGCAAACTCAAAATGGAATACATTTCAACTCTATATTTGTTTTTTAACCCTTATTTTACCAGGTAAGTTGACTGAGAACACATTCTCATTTACAGCAACGACCTGGGGAATAGTTACAGGGGATGAATGAGCCAATTGGAAGCTGGGAATGATTAGGTGGCCATGATGGTCAGATTGAGAATTTAGCCAGGACACAGTGCCATGGGATCTTTAGTGACCACAGAGAGTCAGGACACCCATTTAACGTCCCATCCAAAAGACAGCACCCTAGACAGGGAAATGTCCCCAATCACTGCCCTGGGGCATTGCGATATTTGTTTAGTTTTAGACTGGAGGAAAGAGTGCCTCCTACTGGGCCTCCAACACCACTTCCAGCAGCATCTGGTCTCAATTCAGGACCAACCCTGCATAGCTTCAGAGGCAAGCCAGCAGTGGGATGCAGGGTGGTATGCTGCTGACATGGTACAGGTGTCTTCTTTGTTTTAAGCCCATAACCATGTGTATACTTTTGTTTCAAAGTAGATTAGTTTAAAACTACCAAGAAACACTCTGTGTGACCCTGATTTAGCCCACTACAGTAAAAGGTTAATAGCTTTACAGACAACATGTATTCCTGGTAGTGGTCGTTCCACATCAGTAGACTTCTCAGAAGGCTTATTCATCCTGTAACTACATTTACACCCAAAGATGCGTCTGATAAAAAGCAAAAGTAGGACATGTCTTCTTTTCACGTTGAGCCAACACCTGAAAGTCTAGTAAACACACCCAGGAACTATAGAAGCACATCAAACAGTGAACCATGGAGGTTAAAAAGGGGACCTCTAATACAGGGATGCCAGGGTGCAGTGTAGCAGTAACAAACCAACCATCCTCTCTCTATTAACTCCACATGATGGAGCCTGTATCGTGCACTTTAGAGAGGGAGCTGGCTGTCCCTCGAGGGAGGAAGGAAGTAGGGAGGGAGGGAGGGAGGGAGGGAGGGAGGAGGAGGGTGGACGAGTGAGGACACTGGTGAGAGAAAGTCACTTTGGTCCTCTCCTCAGCGATTTGAATATTAATTGCCATTGGAAATGCTTTATTTCATTAAAGAGGGCTCCCTGGGGGGACAGGTCTGCAGAGAGGCTTCAGAGCAGAGAGTTAGAGGGAGAACTGCCTTTGCTGGTAACCTTCTAAAGCAGCAGAATGGAGAGGGACTGGTAAGAAGTGTGCAGACAGAAGCATGCACACATACAGTACCAGTCAAAAGTTTTAGAACACCTACTCATTCAAGGGTTTTTCTTTATTTTTACTATTTTCTACATTGTAGAATAATAGTGAAGACATCAAAACTATGAAAAAACACATATGGAATATTGAGATGAGATGGTTTGGGATGAGTTGGACCGCAGAGTGAAGGAAAAGCAGCCAACAAGTGCTCAGCATATGTGGGAACTCCTTCAAGACACTTGGAAAAGCATTCCTCATGAAGCTGGTTGAGAGAATGCCAAGAGTGTGCAAAGCTGTCATCAAGGCAAAAGGTGGCTGCTTTGAAGAATCTAAAATATAACATATATTTGATTTGTTTAACACTTTTTTGGTTACTACATGATTCCATATGTGTTATTTCATAGATTTGATGTCTTCACTATTATTCTACAATGTAGAAAATAGTAAAGATAAAGAAAAACCCTGGAATGAGTAGGTGTGTCCAAACCTTTGACTGGTACTGTATATACACACAAACACATGCATTGCAAACAAACACACACACAAACAAGGCCACTAAATGTATCGCAGCCCTTTGGTAGAGAAGTGCAGCATAAGCACACTCAAAGTATTCATTTTACATTCTGCTGATTACTCCTTTAATTATTTCAAGGGGCTTTCTGTGTATGCAGTATTTTGAAAGAATACCAGACCGCTACAATAGCCCTTTTGTTTTGACTGCAGAGGGTGTGTTCATCCATTGAGCTTACAATTAATGTGATTTGACGATGATGTCCCTACAGTAGGTTGGAAAAGGATTTGACAATACAACAGACACACACACACACACACACACACACACACAAACACACACACACACACACACACACACACACACACACACACACACACACACACACACACACACACACACACACAGCCAGTCAGGGATAGCAGTACACAGCAAGTTTATAAATTGTGACGGATTTACATAACAGTGACTGTGTTTGTGTACAATATGTGAGTCACTGCGCTTGATGGTTCTTTTTGTGACATAGGTGCTTGAACATTATTCCATATTTATGTAAACACCACTGTGAAATAATGATGGTCCTATTCTCAAATGAGAAATCACATTAATATACAGTATGCACACACACACGCACACACACACACACGCACACACACACACACACACACACTCACACACAAACACACACACACACACACACACACACACACACAGTAGGCCTACTGTACGTAAACAGGCACACACGGATGCATATGTGCACACCCTCCCACACACATGGTCGTGCACGTACACACTCATCCACACTCAAACACACACACACTCACACACACACACACACTCCTCACCGCCTTCCCAAGATCATTAACATACAGTACCCGGGAGTATAATGGTCTTACACCTTAATGTTCACTCCTTGGAAGGGGAGCTTACAGCCAGGTAGTTAAAACTGAGTTCAATGAGGTTGGACTCTTTAGTTATTGGACCATGGTGCTGAATACTGAATACACACACGCACAACACACACACACTTTCTTGCATAATGATTGGTGAACTCATAATACCTTCAGACACTTTTACGATCAGTCCAACCGTAAAAAGAAAAGACCGACAATATTCAGATCTATAAAGCCAGTAGTCATTATGAAGCAGTTTATTGTGCCATTGTTTGCTTTTGCTATTTAAACGTTACTGGCAACTCAAACAAATATGAAGCCTAGATGCAGTGAGACTGATAGGCACCGGGGCGGCAGGTAGATTAGTGGTTAAGAGCGTTGTTCCAGTAACCGAAAGGTCGCTGTTTCTAATCCCCAAGCTGACTAGGTGAAAATTCTGTCGACGTGCCCTTGAGCAAGGCACTTAACCCTAATTGCTCCTGTAAATTGCTCTGGATAAGAGCGTCTGCTAAATGACTAAAATGTAAATCTAAAATGTTTTCATTAGAAGCCACTTGGGTGCCTCATATTCCTCGCTTATCTCTGTTTCTATGATACTCTGCTCAAAACTCAGTTGCATTGTGTTATGAATGCTGTAGAGTAGAAGTCGTCCTTTTAGTTGAATAATAGAGTCAAATCTAGTTTTGTTTCGTAAAATGTCTTATTAATTGATAATGAATAGATAATAATAGAAAACAGTGATCCAGCTGATAAACAACACAATTCTTCACAAAATGCTTATTTTTAACTTCCTGTTAATCTTTTCTGTGATTCAATTGAAAGGAAATCTAAGAGATTAAAATGGATTAATAATTAATTGAGCCAAAATTAAATTCTCATAAAAACTGAATCAAACTAAAATGTTTCCTTTCCTTTGGCGATTGTGAGTGCAGAAACCAGGAGCTATCATAAGCTTTCAGTCAAACTAACTGTTTTCATCATTCATAGGACTGAAATACAATTTCTGTGAACTACACCAGCCCAGGGAATTCTTCCATTAGACAGCCGAAAATTAAACAGAGCGTAAATGATCAGAAGTGCTTAGCATGGCACAACATGTTGGCAAAACATTAGTCTAATGTAGGGTTTCTTAAACTATGGGTTGGGACCCAAACTGGGCCCTGGGCATGTGAGAGGTGGGCCGCGAGTTATTAGAATACATCTATAATCACCCACTATTTCTTCTTAATTTGGGTCGCTGGACGATGATTTGGGTCCCGGGAAAACGGTCAATTACTCTTTTGGGTCTCGAGCTAATAAAGTTTAAGAACCCCTGGTAATGGGTACAGTACTTTGCTTGGACTCCAAGACCATTAGTTGAACATCATATACACTTTATTTTGTGTATTTGCTGGGTATCATCATTCATCCAATACTCTGACGATATGAAAATGGTCATGTTTCAGTTTGAGGGTGTAGGGCCTGGAGTTTTTCCTGTTCACATTCCTGTCACATGGTCAGGTAAATCTCCTGGCCCTAGTTATGAGGTGCTCTGAAGTTAACGGTAACAGTGGTTGTGCTTCTCATGGTGTGGAAACTGTCTGCAGTAGTACGCTTTTCCGTCAAAAGGGGGAGTTGTGGCTCTGTCAGGTTAAAATATCTTCCACTGTCAGTAGATCTGCAACAAACTGTGATAACAGACCACCCTAAAGGCTCTCAGCTCCTGAAGTGACAGACAATGAAGAAGAGCAGTCAGGTAGACAGGATATATAGCCTACTGCTTATGCTGTAGCCTATTGGATTTAATTGGACTTGACATACTACAGGGTTCCACTAACAGAACCAGACTGTGGAAGTTCACTTCCATACAAAGGCTATACTGGACACGTATCCAGGTATGCATGATTCCCATGTTACCATCATTGCAGAATGACACGCCACTATGGTAAAGAGTTCGGTATGGTTTAACAAAACAACGGCAGTTCATCTCCATATAAAGGTTAGGCCTATAAATTGAGCATGTATTTATATTTCTTATGGTACAGGTTCTTTATAGATCAGTGTACTTACTGTATATTCCATGCAGGCACATGTCTGTGGTAGAATAATGGTAGCCTATTGTTGTATGAAGTTTGATAGGGAACAACAAAACAATATCAAAACAGAACCAGAGAGAAAAATCTATTTTTCCACTAAAATAGGAATAGCAAAGCTTTCATGTCTGTAGCGTAGGAAAAGGGTCGGGACCCACTGCTGGGTGCCGGGCAGTTTGTACCACATCGTAGCGCCGAGAGGGACGTCACCAATGGGCACAGCGACTAAGGCTCACGCTGAGATCCCATGCCTTGGCTCAGAGACATCTTTCATCTGCAGCAATTACAGATTCTCCTGCTTCCTGCATATGCTTCTTCTAAAGGGTCTACATTTAACCCTGCAAGGATAGAGAGATGAGGGAAGAGAGGAGAAGAGAGGGAGGGAGGGAGGGAGGGAGGGAGGGAGGGAGGGAGGGAGGGAGGGAGGGAGGGAGGGAGGGAGGGAGGGAGGGAGGGAGGGAGGGAGGGAGATTTATGAGAAGAGGAGATTGTAGGTCATGTTGTAATTATCGTATTATTACCCCTCAGAAAAAATTATAGCAGGAGGCCGTCTGACAGAAAGATTACAGACTGGGAGGTGAATCATCTTGTTCTCAAAACCTCATGTCTCTGTCATAAAGGCTTTGGAAGAATGGGAGTTCAATTTAGACTTCTTCAAAGTTACACAGAATAGGGACAGCCCACACACACCTGTGGTTATATCCAGGCGTGGTATGTGTGATACGATATTGGCACATAGCTGAGTAAAAGGCTATTGAACTAAGGCTCCATGGAAGTTGGAGAGAAATTAAATAGACACATCTGTTGTTATATCCAGGTGTATAGTATGTGATAAGATATTGGCACATACATATAGGACAGGATGAATGTCTATATCTGTATTATAATACACTAAGGATTTTAAGCCGAGGGAGGATCTCCTCCAGCAATGTTGGGACGGTTTTCTTCCTTTTCGGCTCAAAAGAAGTGTGTTGTCCTCCCACATGGTATTGCCCACTTTACACTGGGTATACCAAACATTAGGAACATTTTCCTAATATTGAGTTGTATTTTTGGGTCCCACTTTAAACGAAGTACAACTTATAAAGGCTTTATATAGCATACAAAAGGCTTCATAAGCACTACATAAATGCTTCACAAATCATCTATAAGCATATGTCATGCTCTATAAATAGTGTATAAAGTGTTACATAACCATTCCCACTAAAGGGTGAAATGTCAGATGTGACATAACGCACTATGTGTGTTTATACAACATTTATAGAGTATGACATATGCTTATAGATGATTTGTGAAGTATTTATGTAGTGCTTATGAAGCATTTATGTATACTGTATATTAAGCCTTTATAAGCTGTATTTTGATTAAAGTGGGACCTTTTGTCTATTTCCCCAGTTTCTGTGTTTGGAATGGCATGGTTACTATTGCATCATGTCAATTACATTATGATGTCATTTCGCTTCCAAGGCAAAGCCTATAAAAGCGCGGGTACAGCTACTCAGTGGGTATAACAATACTCATGCCCAGACGTAGACGATCAACTACTCGCCCAGTCCGCCGGAGGCATAGAGCCACTCGGACATGAGGAGTAGGAGGAGAGTTGGCAGGAGGCGACGTTAGGTCCTTTACTAACCATCAGCTCCATGTTAGGTAGGCTTAAGTGTCCTTTGGGCTGCAAAGCTCACTGGGAAAAAGTATTCTATAGAGTTTGGCTATATTTAGCCTACAAACATAGATTTGATATACAGTAGGCTAAATGTAGGCCTAGATTATTTTAAATTTCAATAGTCTAACTTCTAGGATCCTCTGCACTCCACACTCACTCATTGCTATGTATGAATTTCAATGACTTAACCACTTCATCACTAGGCACCTGTCTAAAGTGCCTGCCTCGAAAATGCATGCCCAAATTGAATAGAGTATATCTCCAAAACGACAAGGGCTATCAACATAATCTTGGTAGCAAAAGAAAGGTAACACATGGGAGATGTATCTTGAAGTGAAATAATTAATATGGGTATTACTGTGTCAGAGTACATGAAGCTAGAACACAGCATAAATTGGGAGGTTTTAATTCCGCCTGAAAGTAACTTCAGGTTTTATAGGGAATAATTTATTGGACTTATGCAGCTGCAGCCCCTAAACACTATGGGACCATAGCCCAATATCTGATGAGTACTTATGTGAAGTTTGATGCCAATAAAGTAAAGTAAACCAAAGTTGTAGGGGTTTTAGTTGAAGTATGTTTAGGCGGATTACCAAATGGAGACATTTGGGTAGATTTGGGCACCATCAGTGCCATTTGACTTTTATCAGGTACCAGACAGCAAAAGGCATTTAATTTCACTAACATATCACTATATGTGTACATTCCATCAAAATACAACTGTTTTGATGTTGTTTCCCATGTTCTCCCAGACCTCTATACGTGTTCCCATTGAAATAAACCATACAATGGGAAAGTTTGACTCCAAACTGAGCAGATTTATTAGAAACTATAAACAACAAATGTAAAAACAAAAATTACACACATCCCAAAACTATAAACAATGATATGGTGTCCTTGGGTGGGTTGTCACACAAAATGTAGACCCTTTTTTCTCTTCTCTATTATGCCACCTATCTTCTTCTTCCTCTTCTTCCTCCCGACTCTTGGGAGTGACAGGCCTACCTCCACCACGCTGACTTGGATGTGCTGACTTTGAGAAAGGTTTTCCTTTTCTTTTGGGTTGAGGGCTTTTTACAGGGGACTCAGTGTCCGATGAAGACCGTGGCCGAGGGAGGGGAGCAGATGTGCGTTGTCTAGACAAGCGGCCAGGCTGAGGAAGAGGAGGCTCTGCCTGAGGAAGGGGAAGCTGTGGCTGAGGAGGCAGATGCTCTGGCTGTGGCTCATACCCCTATAATCATCTTCACTGTACAAACAAGACAAAAGAGGAAAGAAAATCATGACTAAAACACACTTGTATTCATTCATTGACAAATCTGACTCAAAACAGTCAGATATATAAAATAAATAGTTAGAACTATGAGAATGTTGACTTAAGTGATAATTCAGTGACAATAAATAATACACATAGCGTTCTATTGTAAGTCAATTTGCGCGTGGGCCTCTAGGCTAAGCTAGCTAGCGCTAACTTACGTTGAGCTTCAGTTACTCAAATAGATATTTTAGAATGTATGTTTTGTACTCATACAATAAATTAGTAATAGTAGTATTAGAAGTAATACATAACAATGCGATTACATACTCTTCTGATACTTGAGTAGGGCCCTGGACACGATAACCTTCGTTCTCGTCGTTGGGGTCTGGTTCGTCCGGTCTAAGCAGGTCCTCATCGTCTGATTCAGAGTCAATGGGGATACATGGAGTCCAACTTTCATCTGTTACAATTAATAACGCCTCTGTAACTGTATATTTGTTACTAGAGCCTGCCATATTTGAATAAACTTTGCGTTTTACCTCCGAAATTCTAGTGTTGTTGTGCGCTCTGCGTAACCGTGCGTAACGCAGCAAGTCAACTAATATGAGACAATGAGGTGCGCGCTTGGATATTTCAACAACGGGTTGGTCGATTTTGACATGTGACCCCTCTATCGAAAGCTCTGGATCTGTAGAATTAAATGACAACAATGACAAACCACGAGGATTGCATCATATATCCAGAAGATGGCGACAAAACAGTGCCTGTTGTGATTGAACCAAACTACTGACTTCATCTTCAAACACATTGTTGACCATGTAAAACTATGGAAACTCATTGAAATCGACTCGGAATGAGAGAGAGACCCTAGAGTATCTTTTCAAGTGGTTTTATTCGATCAGACACTACTTTTGGTAACATAAACAACAAAGGTAAGACGCAGTTTGTTGTTGTGATAAAAAAAATGGAATTTTGTTATTGACGTTCTTTGATTAATAGTTTAGTGAGTGTTGGTCATAGAGGAACACGGCTATCACTGTTGGAATCTGTGAGCTAGCAGCTTTTGAATGGTGTATCGTTTGTGTAGATAGGCATGCACGGTTTCAAAATGCAGTACTGGTTTTGCTATATGCTTATATATTTGCTTGGAGTTGGAATATTATTTAATTTGGGCAACAACAGTTTAGCTAGATTCACAGTTGAGACGCTTCTCGTTCCAGTAGTGTATAACATTCAGGTATTCACACATGTTTAAAAACCGTACTATGCCATTGATTGCGAGAGGTTATCAAGTCAATAGGCAACATTGTTTTATGTTCACAGCTCAGATTTGAAAGCTGTGCTTCACTGTCCTCAAAGACAAATTGCATTTATCAATTTATCAGAATGAAATACTTTTCTTACCATCAGTAAGGTATCCCATCAACTGCACTGCTGCACTTATAACCTATGGGCACGTGTGTAAAATCTTCAACTAGGCCTACATATCAGATGAGTGATGCCTTGCTGTCCTGTTTTCCCCAACATAAAAGGTTACATCCACAGATTTTTTCATAAGACCACTGTTGATACGGACCCAAAATGTTTTGCATGTCAGCAGTCAAGTTTTGAAGATATTGGACTTTCAAGAAGCAAAATGTCACCTGTCACGTCATCATGATTTTTGCTTCATTAAGGTGATGTTGCCGGTGACACTTTGCTTCTTGAAAGTCCAATATCTTGAAAACTGTCAGTGACTTCAGAAAGTATTAATACCCCTTGACTTATTCCACATTATGGTGTGTTACAGCCTGAATTCAAAATTGACACAATACCCCATAATGACAAAGTGAAAATATATTTTAGAATGTTTTGTAAATGTATTGCAAATAAAATACAGAAATGTACGTAAGTATTCACACCCCTGAGTCAATACTTCGTAGAAACACCTTTGGCAGCAATTACAGCTGTGAGTCTTTCTGGATAAGTCTTTAAGAGCTTTCCACACCAAGATTGTTTAACATCTGCCCATTACAATGTTCAAAATTCTTCATGCTCAGTTGTTGTTGATCATTGCTAGACAACCATTTTCTGGTCTTGCCATAGATTTTCAAGGAGATTTAAGTCAAATCTGTAACTTGGCCACTCAGGAACATTCACTGTCTTCTTGGTAAGCAACTTCGGTGTAGATTTGGCATTGTGTTTAAGGTTATTGTCCTGCTGAAAGGTACATTTATCTCACAGAGTCTGGTGGAAAGCAGACTGAACCAGGTTTTCCTCTAGGATTTTGACTGTGCTTAGCTCCATTCCGTTTCTTTTTTATCCTGAAAAACTCCCCAGTCCTTAACGATTGCAAGCATACCCATAACATGATGCATCCACCACTATGCTTACAAATATGGATAGTGGTACTCAGTAATGTGTTGTATTGGATTTGCCACAAACATTAGACTTTGTATTCAGGACAAAAAGTTAATTGCTTTTCCACATTTTTTGCAGTATTATTTTAGTGCCTTATTGCAAACAGGATTAATGTTTTGGAATAGTTTTATTCTTTAAAAAAGCTTCCTTCTTTTCATTGAACTACAATGTTGTTGATCCATCCTCAGTTTTATCCTATCACAGCCATTAAACACTGTAACTGTTTAAATGTCACCATTGGCCTGATGGTGAAATCCCTGAGTGGTTTCCTTCCTCTCCGGCAACTGAGTTAGGAAAGACGCCTGTATCTTTGTAGGGACTGGGTGTATTGATAGACCACCCAAAGTGTAATTAGTAACTCCACCATGCTCAAAGGGATATTCAATGTCTGCTTTATTTTTTATTTTTTACCCAACTACCAATAGATGCCCTTCTTTGCGAGGCATTGGAAAACCTTCCTGGTCTTTGTGGTTGAGGGACCTTACAGATAATTATATTTGTGGGGTACAGAGATGAGGTAGTCATTCAAAAAATCATGTTAATTAAACACTATTATTGCACACAGAGTGTGTCCATGCAACTTATTATGTGTCTTGTTAAGCACATAAGCACATAAGCCTAGCTTAAGTCTGGACTTTCCTGCATCCTTGGATTATGTCCAAAATACTGTTCACATTTGTACAGTACCTCTATTTAAGGTATTTTTTACCACATGTGCCAATTTTTCCAAAGAAATTAGCAATCACACCCACCACCAAGACTGGCATATTCTGACACCCACATAAAGTACATACACATAGTTACACTTCCCATGTGTTCCATCTATGCATTTTACTTCACTTCCATTAGGTGTCACTGTGCACACAGTCTTGGGCAGAAGTCTAATTTCTCTGACTACTGAATAGTCTGATGACTTTCTCCATTTTCAAAGTTGAACTGAAAGCTATTATTGACTCATCAGTATGTCTGTATTCCCAATTCACATCAATAAAATAACTTTATTATCACTTAACATTTTATGGCTGCTGCAGTATAATATTTTTTTAATTACAGAAAAAACAAACATCTTACCGAAGTAGCCTAGTCGACACTCTTACACAATGCAGACTTGTCAGCAAAAGAGAATGGCCTATACCATGTTTGGTGACACAGTGTATTAGATAGGGACTTCTCCAGCACTACAGGTACTGAGTATTCCGCCTCTTTTGGCTTGAAGCCAAGTGCTACATCAGCTCATGCCAGACAGTCCAACAGTTGGTGCAGTACTTGTATGCTAAAAGTGCTTAGCTGGATGTGCACTGTCAATGAACACACCTGTTTGGCACTAACTATATGGCTGCTTTGTCTATCGTCCGATTGGATGCAACCGGGAGGTGTTCATCCAATAGGAATTGGGGCTCATTTTGGGCTTAGATTTTCTTCTCATGCATTTCTATGGTGCAGAATTGATGGTGCTGTCTTGTCTCGAATGAGCCAAGGCATCTTATTGGCCCACATGTATGTCTTGGAATACTGTATGTCTTGGAATACTCAAAAATGCCAACTCTCACTTAAAAAATATTATAGTGTTGGTACCACAGTACACAAGTAATATACAAAGTAATCACAGGAGGTTGGTGGCACCTTAATTGGGGAGGACGGGCTCGTGGTAATGACTGGAGCGGAATCAGTGGCATGGTATCAAATATATCAAACACACTCCGTTCTGGTCATTATTATGAGCCGTCCTCCCCTCAGCAGCCTCCTGTGAAAGTAATGTATATATATTTCTACGATTGGTACTGCAATTGGATTGAATGTTGCACAGTGGGTGTTTTTGAGAAAGAATGGCTGTTATAGCCCCTTTGGACTCTGGTGATAAAAAAAATTGCCCCTTTGAACTCTCATAAATAAACATGTGTGTTTGTTGGAAACTATGCAGGTCTTTCTTGACATTCTGTAGCCCTTCCAGGATATGAGAAATATACATTTCAAAGGATTTAAAAACAGGTGGTGCGGCTTCAATGGATGCCATTGAATTCTTGCCCCCTTGTGAATAATAAAAGCTGCGACTGACTCGTAAATACATCTGTGAAATCGCCGCTGATTTCATATTCTCAAAATGAGTGTTCATCCACAATAATGTATCACCATTCCCCATCTGGGTTATGCATGCATTCAACAGCCTCATACTATCAGAAGAGCTGGCAGCTCCACAAAGCATCCCATCAAGTTCTTAACATTGAATTTGTCTTGGATCATGACAACCCTAATGGAGTTTGAGAGGTGGGTTTAAAAGCGACATCAAATGACATCAGAAGAGCTACATAGTACAGTCTGGTAGCAGTGAAAAAATACAAACCTTAGCTTAGTTAGGCCGACTGCATAAGCTTGAATATCAAGCAGGACAAACGTCAATGGGGACTGTATAATTTGTTCAGATCATTTAGAGATGCAAAGGGAATTCCAGATCTCTCTCTCTCTCTCTCTCTCTCTCTCTCTCTCTCTCTCTCTCTCTCTCTCTCTCTCTTCTCTCTCTCTCTCTCTCTCTCTCTCTCTCTCTCTCTCTCTCTCTCTCTCTCTCTCTCTCTCTCTCTCTCTCTCTCTCTCTCTCTCTCTCTCTCTCTCTCTCTCTCCTCTCTCTCTCTCTCTCTCTCTCTCTCTCTCTCTCTCTCTCTCTCTCTCTCTCTCTCTCTCTCTCATGTGGTCCCAGTCTAGTGTGTTGACATTGGCCCTTTGACAGACATCTGTAGCTCAGCAGCCCAATGCTGCTCCTGACTGTCAGACCTTGGTTCAAGTACTATTTGAAAGCTTATATATACATATTTTGTTTGTTTTAGCCTGCCAGGAGTGCAAGATGGGCGGGGTTTAGACTTTTGCAACTACTCTATTAGTTCCACTGCATCAGACAAGCTCAATCAAGCCCAGCTATTTGATTTCAAATAGCATTTAAACCCAGGTTTGCGGACCATCTATAAAGAAAATATTTCCCTAGAGTCTCTTAGAATGGATGCAATACAGTACTGTATGTTCTCTGACCTATACTGATAAGGCTAATACAGATGTAGGATATTAATTTGATCACCCTGTTGCAGGAGAACTTTACTGTAATGCAGGAAATGTAAAACCTGTAGTGTATTTGTGGTTTGACACTTCAGACTTGATTTTCTCTTATGAAAAATGCACCACCCCCTATAAAAATGTCCATTAATTATAATCCACATAATAATTCAAATTTCCTGTCGCTGCAGGATTATCTTCCTGCTGTAGAAAACTGGCTCAAATAGCGCTCCTACACCTGTACTTTAATATGTGTCTTACCCATAAACAGTAGCCTGCAATGGACAGCAAGGTAGAAAGTCATATGCTAACCAAACTGGGGCAATCGGTTACAGTTTGACTCTGATCAAAAGTTCAGAGAACATATCAAATTTGTTCCACACATAGAGACAAAACTAATTGTTGACTCAGCAATATCTACAAATCAGGGGTTTCCCTGTAAGTACAGAAATGGTTTTGCTCACTGGGAAATGAATATCCAACTAATCAGTGACAACTGTGTGGAGGTTGTGACAGCAACTATGTGAGTTTATTACAGTATTATAGACACTATGTCCTGGGATGTCCTATGATCTTCTATGTAGAAGACCCCCTTACCTTCTAACTAGTCTTGTGTAGCTTGTGAGTGTCATAGAGCAAAACATGTTACATGTGCATGTTCGTGAGAGTCAACTTTTCAAATATATTTTTTACTGTAATCGTTTGTATCTCAATCCATTCAGATTCTATAGATGTTTTTGAAAAAATACCTGGCCCTGGGCCCCTTTTGTATCCACTGTTGTCTCACAAACACCGCTCTAGCTCAGCCCTCGTTAATCAATAAATAGATTAATCCAATGGTACATCCCAGAAGTCTGTAGCTCAAACACACAATGTTTAAAAGGGGTTAGAAGTCCAAAGAGCACCGGCATTATGGTGAGACTCACTGTCAACATTTATTAAGGGTGTTTCACATTGTAGTGTATACCAAGTGTTTAAAGTATCTCTCTCTCTGCCCCCCCCCCCCCTCCCTCTCAATTGAATTAAATGCAAAGAGCTTTATTGGCATGGGAAACACACATTTACATTGTGAAAGCAAGTGAAATTGATTATAAACAAACGTGAAATAAACAAAATAAAATAATCAGTAAACATTACACTAACAAAAGTTCCAAAGGAATAGAGACATTTCAAATGTAATATTATAGCTATATACAGTGTTGTAACAATGTGCAAATAGTTAAAGTACAAAAGGAAAATAAATAAACATAAATATGGGTTGTATTTACAATGGTGTTTGTTCTTCACTGGTTGCCCTTTTCTTGTGGCAACAGGTCACAAATATTGCTGCTGTGATGGCGCACTATAGTATTTCACCCAATAGATATGGGAGTTTATCAAAATTGGATTTGTTATCGAATTCTTTGTGTGTCTGCGTAATCTGAGGGAAATATGTGCCTCCAATATGGTCATACAAGTTCAGCTCAGTTTCCACCTCATTTTGTGGGCAGTGTGCACATAGCCTATCTTCTCTTGAGAGCCAGGTCTGCCTACGGCAGCCTCTCTCAATAGCAAGGCTATGCTCACTGAATCTGTACATAGCCAAAGCATTCTATAATTTTGGGTCAGTCACAGTGGTCAGGTATTCTGGCACTGTGTACTTTGTCTCCGTCTCTCTCTCTCTCTCTCTCTCTCTCTCTCTCTCTCTCTCTCTCTCTCTTCTTTCTCTCTCTCTCTCACTCTCTCTCTGTCCCCCTCTCCTCTCTCTCTCTGACCCCCTCTCTTCTCTCTCTCTCTCACCCTCTCACTCTTTCTCGCTCTCTCCCTCTCGCTCTCTTTCTGTCCTTTTCTCTCTCTCTCTCTTTCTCTCTATTTCTCTCTCTTTCTCTCTCTTTCTCTCTCTCTCTCTCTCTCTTTCTTTCTGTCTCTCTCTCTCTCTCTCGCGCTCTCTCTCTCTCTCTCTCTCTTTTCTCTCTCTCTCGCTCTCTCTCTCTCTTTCTCTCTCTCTCTCTCTCTCTCTCTCTCTCTCTCTCTCTCTCTCTCTCTCTCTCTCTCTCTCTCTCTTTCTCTCACTCTCTCTCACTCTCTCTCTCTCTCTCTCTCTCTCTCTCTCTCTCTCTCTCTCTCTCTCTCTCTCTCTCTCTCTCTCTCTCTCTCTCTCTCTCTCTCTCTCTCTCTCTCTCTCTCTCTCTCTCTCTGTGTCCTTTATCTCCCCCATGTCTTCCTTTGCCCTCTTTATCCCATCACACACTTTATGTATCTTCCCCTCTGTCTCTCACGTTCTAAAGGTTTTCTTCTGGTGTCTTTGGTGATTGGACATTAGCTATTTGCTCTAATTCCGAGAAGGGGTGATAACTTCAAACGTCTCCAGCCTTATTTGCATTAGCTAGTGACAGTGAACGAAAGCGAGACGACACGCTGCCACCGGAGAGGCGACTAACAGGCTATTTGCACATGTCCTTGCACCGTGCAGCCTAGAGTAATTATCTTTCCCTCCGTGAGTCTAACGCTGAGCAGTATAATGGCAACATTGGTGCTACAAATGTGACCTCTTTTAGATATGTATCATTATTCTTCCCCATTCCCTCATCTGTCTTTGATGGTATTGATGGTTGGTGGTACAGGGCCCATCACAGACATCAGAGACTGAGCTAGATAAAGGCTTTGTACGTCTTCACCAATGCATGTCATTATGACTCCAGCAAGTAACCATCGTTTCAATGTCTTTTGTGTCACAGGCAGCAGTACTGAAAAATATAATAATTTCAATTAAAACCATTGATAGATACTAACTTTTATTTTATTTTGTATTATTCTTTATTTCGTCAGGGAAAAACCATCGAGACCATGTCTCATTCCCAAGGGTGCCCTGATCACAACAAAACAACAACGAGTATAATGTAAAACAAAACACCAATCAATACAAAACACACAATTTATGAAAAACAGTTAAAGTCCTCAGCTACTAGGTCCTCAATAAACACCCTAACATTCAGAATGCAGTATCATGTCTACCATTAACAAATAGTCCAAGTAGCTGGCAATAGACCATTATAACATACTGTACACTCCAAATATCTGCTGACAGAAACTACCGTAATTGATTGACACCTAATCTGATGAAAGATGTGAAATCAAGGAGGTGTCATCTCTTCTTCCAGTGTGGAGAGAAATAATGGACCAGGTGTTTTCTCCCATAGCCAAGTTCCAATTAAGGGCCCAGTAAGGCAGATGAAGGGAGATGGAGATGTGTTAATTGGCACAGAACATGGAATGTCAGAGATGAGAACGAGGGAGCCTAATTGGCTGAGGTTCAGATGTAGCCTATCACATTGCACATCAAACTCAATTTGGTGGGAAGTCTTTTGAACTGGGTAAAATCCCACATAATTCCATGTACATGTCGAATGAATGCGCAGGCTAAGCTAGGTTATATCATCCACCGTTGTACCACCATTAAAGACTCACTACCTCGTGATCGTTTAGCTGCATGGAGTTTCCCTTTGAACATGGAAACCGACCATGACTGGGACATTTTGTGTTTCCTCCTTTCAAATGCTACACATTTTATAAGAAGGAAGGAATTGTCGCTAATTACTCCTACTCAGTGTTTCATTTTGAAACGCTGAATGGTACACATTTTTGAAGACTTTATAAGGGAATTGTTATAGATAGCGTTAGCCACCTTCCACTCATGCTTTTGGTAGTCTAAGTTTAGAATGGTACACGTGTTCTGAGTGTAAGAAGGGAATTGTTGTAGCTAGCTAGCTAGCCAAGGCCTTTAGAAACGAACACATTTTCTTACACTATAAAGGAATTGTTATAGCTAGCGTCAGGCACCTTACTTACTTATTTTGTCATGAATCCCGCTTCCTGAGTCGGTTTCTGTCTGAGTTGCCTGTTTTTGTCCTGGAGTTGTTTTTTCCTGAGTTTCCTGAACGCACCCTGTCTGGTTGTCGGGCGACGAAGCAAGGCAGGAGATCTCTCCATTACCCGCACCTGCATCTCATCAGCTATCTGCACACCTGGTTCTGATCATCACCTCTCCACTTCATAAGTTCTGACCTGACATCCATTCCCTGCCGGATCGTTAGCCATGAACAGTATGTTGTGCCTGCGTATAAGCCTCAGATTACTAAGAGTTAGTTTTGCTGTTTTGTACTTTTTGGTTGCTGTGAACTCACCTTCGTTTACTCTGTCTACAGTTACTCTCCCGGAACATTCACTCCACCGCTGCCTGGTCGTCTGTGGCTTCAGAGACATCATTGGATCTGCCCATTCACTCCCACCAACTCACCTCCACTGCCAGCTCCGTCACCTGGATTCTTCTGCTTCCACATTTAAGTCTTTAAATAAATACTCACCTTCATTCAACTCACCTTGTCCAGGTCTGCTTCTGGGTTCTGCTTTAGAGAATCGTGACACATTTGGCAGTGGGATGTACAAAGAGGGTTGGCCAGGTAATCTGCAGTCCTTTTAGCATCCTCATTCATTAAAAGGAAAACCTAATTTGCGTAGCAGTAGACCAAATTGCCCGAAACAGTTTTCTACAGTGCTTTCAAATAGGTAATTACTATCAATTAATATGCCTCATCCAGTGGCGGCTCCTCAGAGGAGGAAGGGGAGGACCATCCTCCTCAGTGAATTTCATAAAAATCTAAATAGTGAATAAATGTGTTATATTTATATAAAACTATACTAAATATATTCACGTCACTAAATCATTGATTAAAACACACTGTTTTGCAATGGTCTACTGTAGCCTCAGCAGCACTTTGTAGGGTAGCACCATGGTGTAGCAGGAGGACAGCTAGCGTCTGTCCTCCTCTGGATACATTGACTTCAATACAAAACCTAGGAGGCTCATGGTTCTCACCACCTTCCCTAGACTTACACAGTAATTATGACAACTTCCAGAGGACATCCTCCAACCTATCAGAGCTCTTGCCACATGAGCTGACATGTTGTCCACCCAATCTGTCACGACTCCCTCCGAAGCTGCCTCATCTCCTTGTTCGGGCAGGCTTCGGCGTTCGTTGTCACCGACCTTGTAGCCACTGCCGCTCCTCTTTTCATCATTCCATTTGTTTTGTCTTGTTTTTCACACACACCTGGTACATATCCCCTCATCAGTCTCTGTATAATTATTCCCTCAGCTCCCCCATGTCTTTGTGTGTTATTGTTCCATGTGGAGGTGTCGCTAGCTCGTGTTGAGCATTATGTTTCTTTTATCGCCGGGATATTCACCCGTGTGTTTTGTTTTCCCAGTACGCATTTAAGTCGCACTGTATTTGGTTTACGCATTGCTGCAGACTGCTGTATTGGCTAATAAACCCTATTCTCTGATTCACACCTCCTGCGCCTGTCTCCATCCTACTGAATGAATCTAGTACTGAAAGCATTAGCTACAGCTAGCTAGCACGGCAGTGCATAAAATGTGGTGAGTAGTTGACTCAAAGAGAGAGAAAGACAATAGTTTAACCGTTTTGAACAAATTAAGGTGAAGCAAGAGAGAGAGAGAGAGAGAGAAAGAGAGAGAGAGAGAGCTATATTTGGTTGTATTTTTTTTTAACTTTCACTGTCACTTAGCTAGCAAATGCAGCTAGCTAGTTTAACCTACTCAAACACCTGGCTCAAACGGGGATGCTATGTTAGCTGGCTGGCTATGGCTATCCAACACTGGAACTCTGCATGATTGTAGCGGGTGTTTACTAACGCGTTAGTTCTAGTAGCTATGTTGACTGACGTGACAATGATGTAGGCTGTGTGTAGTGGTTATTGGTCATTATTTGAAGGTTTGGCTTGGAAAGGTTTTTTCGCCTGGTCACAGATAGCTGATGTGTTGTACACTGGAGTCGACAAGTGAAGGGAAAAGGTGAGCGGAGGAGAGCATGTAGATAGTTGCGAGAAGGAATTATATATACAATGAGCAAAGTGATTGTGCTGTTTTTACGTGGCTGCTTTGAAAGTGAACTGTTTGCTTGTGATCAGGGGTGTATTCATTCCACCGATTCTGTTAAAAATGAGGAATGAAGCAAGGATAAACATACCTGTTTTGCATCTGTTGGACTAATGATTACACCCTAGATCAGCTAGATGCAGGCAAGAGTGTGCAAGTTGGTATTGAATGTGTCACTGTCTGTCACCTTCATTACTCAAAATTATCTCGACCTGTGCACCTACATTGTAAACTTTCATTCATAGGCTAGGTTGTAGCAACCTCATGATAGGTACAGGGAAAATTCTAGTATCATGTAGTAGCCTAAACCTATCGATGTTACGTTGAGCTGTGTGAATGGAATATGAAAGACAGTCATCCAATATGCTTTAATAGAAATAAGGCCATGCTCATAAAAAAATAAAAATCATCCTCCCTCATCTTAAACGGCACCGAATTCATAAGTGTTACTTTGAGCATACACCCCCAAATAGAGTGAAGTCAATTTGGTCCAATATACAAGATCAATTTGTGTAATTTCACCAATAGAAACAGACTGTTGCTGCGATAAACAAAGTGATGTTCTTGCAAGGATTTCTCTTCTCTTGTTTTGCAACACCTGAGTGAAGAATTGTTTACCTACAAAATAGAGCAATGCCAAGCCAGGTCACATCTCAAAGATAAATTATATTCTGTCTGGCCTCCTGTGTGGCGCAGTGGTCTAAGGCACTGCATCGCAGTGCTAGAGGCTTTACTACAGACCCGGGTTCATTCCAGGGCTGTGCCACAATCGGCAGTGGCTGGGAGTCCTATAGGACCGCCCACAAATGGCCCAGCGTCGTTAGGGGAGGGTTTGGCTGGTGGGGCTTTAATTACCTGCAGGCTGACCCCGGTCGCCAGTTGAACGGTGTTTCCTCCGACACATTGGTGTGGCTTCCTTCCTGGTTAAGGAGCGCGGTTAGGCGGGTCATGTTTCGAAGGACGCATGACTCCACCTTCGCCTCTCCCGAGCCAGTTGGGGAGTTGAAGCGAAGAGACCAGATTGAAAAAGGGGGGTAAAATACAAACAATAAAATACATTCTGTCTTTTAGCACTATTACAATGTGTGTTGGATGAGCTGCCAGAGAGCAAAGTTAGAAAACAGTTATGGATATTGTTTTGACACCCAAAGAAGGAATGTCAGATGAATATTCTGCACAAGCAGTCAAAACTCAGACTGAAAGAGACAAAAGTCAACAGGTCTTGGTTTGCACAGCTCAAAAATAAAATGCTTCTGTCAATTCCCCAAAAGAACAGCTTTCTCAAAGATGATTTAAAATCATACCATAAATTATTTGTAAGCGTTATTATTTTTTGTAAATAATAAATAATATCTGTCAACATATTTTAGCTATTCTCACTATATGAGCCACTTTACAATTCCCACCAAGTGGGTAAACCCAGGTGGGTAAACCCTATAGTTCACTTGCCTGCCCTCCTGTTCGCTGCAATATTCTAGTTTCAAGTTGAATTAGGTTTATTGTTTTGTTGTCACTGAAAAAAGACATGAACCACGCAATGAAGTCAGCTTTCATGTCTTGGAGTTTAGTTAACATTTTTTACTAATTCCAAACCCTACCAACATCTTCATTTCATTCAATTTCTTCTATTTTTATCACACAGTTGATTCACATCAACAACCGACATCCACAGAAGCCAAGACAATATTGTCTGCAGTGACATATAGTTGAAGTCGGAAGTTTACACACACCTTAGCCAAATACATTTAAACTCAGTTTTTCACAATACCTGACATTTTATACTAGTAAAAATTCCCCGTCTTAGGTCAGTTAGGATCACCACTCTATTTTAAGAATGTGAAATGTCAGAATAATAGTGCAGAGAATTATTTATTTCAGCTTTAATTTATTTAATCGCATTCCCAGTGGGTCAGAAGTTTACATACACTCAATTAGTATTCTGTAGCATTGCCTTTAAATTGTTTAACTTGGGTCAAACATTTTGGGTAGCCTTCCACAAGCTTCCCACAATAAGTTGGGTGAATGTTGGCCCGTTCCTCCTGACAGAGCTGGTGTAACTGAGTCAGGTTTGTAGGCCTCCTTGCCCGCAAACACTTTTTCAGTTCTGCCCACACATTTTCTATAGGATTGAGGTCAGGGCTTTGTGATGGCCACTCCAATACCTTGACTTTGTTGTCCTTAAGCCATTTTGCCACAACTTTGGAAGTATGCTTGGGGTCATTGTTCATTTGGAAGACCCATTTGTGACCAAGCTTTAACTTCCTGACTGATGTCTTGAGATGTTGCTTCAATATATCCACATCATTTTCCTTCCTCATGATGCCATCTATTTTGTGAAGTGCACCAGTCCCTCCTGCAGCAAAGCACCCTCACAGCATGATGCTGCCACCCCCGTGCTTCACGTTTGGGATGGTGTTCTTCGACTTGTAAGTTGACTTTTTCCTACAAACATAATGATGGCCATTATGGCCAAACAGTTCTATTTTAATTTCATCAGACCAGAGGACATTTCTCCAAAAAGTATGATCTTTGTCCCCATGTGCAGTTGCAAACGTTAGTCTAGCTTTTTTATGGCGGTTTTGGAGCAGTGGCTTCTTCCTTGCTGAGCGGCCTTTCAGGTTATGTTGAAATAGGACTCGTTTTACTGTGGATATAGATACTTTTGTACCTTTTTCCTCCAGCATCTTCACAAGGTCCTTTGCTGTTGTTCTGGGATTGATTTGCACTTTTCGCACCAAAGTATGTCAATCTCTAAGAGACAGAACACGTCTCCTTCCTGAGCGGCATGACGGTTGTGTGGTCCCATGGTGTTTACACTTGCGTACTATTGTTTGTACAGATGAACGTGGTACCTTCAGGAATTTGGAAATTGCTCCCAAGGATGAACCAGACTTGTGGAGGTCTACCATTTTTTTCTGAGATCTTGGCTGATTTCTTTTTGATTTTCCCATGATGTCAAGCAAAGAGGCACCGAGTTTAGTTTGAAGGTAGGCCTTGAAATACATCCACAGGTACATCTCCAATTGACTCAAATGATGTCAATTAGCCTATTAGAAGCTTCTAAAGCCATGATATCATTTTCTGGAATTTTCCAAGCTGTTTAAAGGCACAGTTAATTTAGTGTATGTAAACTTCTGACCCACTGGAATTGTGATACAGTGAATTATAAGTGAAATAATCTGTTTGTAAACAATTGTTGGAAAAATTACTCATGCACAAAGTAGATGTTCTAACCGACTTGCCAAAACTAGAATTTGTGGTTGAAAAATGAGTTTTAATGACTCCAACCTAAGTGTATGTAAACTTCCGACTTCAACTGTACATCTTTGCATGTTAATTGTATCAGATGTATGTGTTTTTCAGTTCCCTCCGTCGCTACTGAGGTGGCAGCTAGCCCGCTCCACGTCTACACAGGCATCAGACAGATGCATTCTCGCCTTGTGTCTCTGGGGCTAACTCAATCTATATCACATTGGCAGCGCTAACAGATAATCCAAACTCTTTAATTAAAAGGCCTAATTCATTTAGCTATAGAGGTCAAATTTGTTGTCATTGAACTAGAGCAGCTACACCCCAATACTCTTGAATAGCCGCATCTCTTTGCATCTCCGTTTTTAGCTTTTCCTAAGTGCACAGATCTGAGGGAGTGGAATCGGGGGTAAACAATGAATGTTTTAAATCCTCATTGACTTCAATTGGACAGTCAGGAGGAGTTTTCGCCAACTTTGTTTCACCAGTCTAAACTTCAAAGTCAGTATATAAAACAGAAGAGATGAGCAAAGGAGAACATGTATTAGCAATTAACATTGGACTGTAGACTCTCACATGCAGTATTTTGGCTACAAAGAAGTCCAGATTGCCTGATGGAATACTAAACAACAGACTGGATGAAGTTGTTTTTTTGTGAATTCATAATTGTAACACTGTGTTTATTTGTTCTTAAATAAATATGATCAAAACCTTTATCTCATGCGGAGCCCTGGAGTTTATGCCGGGAATCAAACTGGCCACCTTTCAACTACAGGTGGCTGGGCTACCTACCACCCTATTGGATCTCTATACACAGCCTGGTCTCATGGCCTAGACGTAACATAGTATATCCGGGACACTCAAACGAGTATGATATGTTACATTCAGTATGGTTACATACGTCAGAAGGTTACTTAAGGCAAAAACGAAAGGGTAGTTGGTCAGGGTGGATGGGTAGACGTATGACTCAAACGTCTACCAACCCAAAGGTTGCGTGATCAAATTTCATCACCGACAACTTATATGTGTGTATAATGTGATAAATCTGTCCCTGCAATCTTCTGTGAGCCAAAACAATTGTAATGCAGCAGATACATTCATTCTACATCATTCATACCAGAAACAATATGACAGCACATGATTCATTGGCGGCGATATATACATTGCCTCTGTAGGACAAAAACAGTATGTTTACCAACAAGCCCGACTCGATTAAATAAACCTGTTCCACATCAGCAGAAAAAAGGAAAGCTATTCTGAACCCAACCTTATTTTAGCTATCACAGCAACACCACAGAGGATTAAATGCAGTTCTTAGAAATGGAAACAAATGCACCTCTAATGGATACACACACACACACACACACAGACACACAGACACAAATACATGCGTGGACTCACATAAGCACACACACACACACACCCTACACCCCTACCACCACACACACACACACACACACACACACACACGCACAAACCCTTGTATCACGCCTGTCAATTTGGGATCGAGCTAAGAGCTAAGACAATCCAGCTTGTACTGTATTAGTCCTAGCCATAAACCTCAGCATTATCAGGCTTGGGATGTGACTCACAGTATTCATTACGCTCTGATGTGATTTATGCCACTGGTAATTTATTATGCCCTGCCATTGTAAATAATCTCCAAGGAAAATCCTGGAAATTAACAAGTGTGCCATTATTGTCACCGCAATGTGATTTCCCATTCATAATTGCAGCACCGCTGTTTGGATAAGAAAATGCCACACCATAGAAAATGAATACCAAATAGTAAGTCAACTATACACAGAGCCCATGAGACTACTATTAAGTTGTTTTGTATTTATTTTGTGGGGTTATTCTGTCCAAAGGTTTGAAGGAAATGTAATCCAAAGTTTTATGCCACAGCCTTGGGCATAGCAGATTGAGAATGGAGGAAATGGATGAACAAGGATACCATGTTTGCATTCTATGCATGGAACCCTTATGCCTGATTTTTTTTTAAACTGCTCAGCTTTCCGTTGACTTTAAATCAAAAATGTGTACAGAAAGTTCTGAATGTCAAAAATAAAACCAAGTTTGAAGGAGGCAACAAAACAGTCCACCATTTTGATATGATGCACAACAATTGGAAAAGGTATCCTCTACCATATTGGTCTCTTTAAGATCCGCACTTAAAGTCAGATTTAAAGGCCCTTTTAAAGGGCAACTGACCTGCTGCCAAGAACACAGGGGTCAATGATGTGTACTGCCACTGTTGTGACAGAAAGTCTAATAAAATAGATGTATCTAGCACATAGTAAAGGTTAAAAACCGCTTAGGTGTTTCCGCTCAGTCTAGCATCAATAACAAAATGGTGGCACCTTCTTCAGAAGAAATGTCAGCGATATTTAATTGATTGAACTTAAAGTTAACCCTAAAAGCGACAACATATTTTTTAGCTTAAAGGCGCCAACAGGGGTCATTCTTTACCCCTAAGAGACAGTCTGTCAAGCAGTACCACTTTTTTTTTTTTTTTTACCTTTTGTAACAGAAGGAAATGGTTTAAATTCCCCAAAATAAGCATATATATAAAAAATAAAAAAAACATACATTTATAGTCAGGTTACTATATGTTTTCATGTTTTTAACATATATTTTGATCAACTTCTTCCATAGCCACTTTTTAAGAACATGTGTATGCTACTCATTCAAAGTGTTGTGTTTCTGTGATCGACAGAGGCTGAGAAATTGACAATTGAGCTAATCTGACATTTCCGGTAGTACCTAACATGGCCACCAATATAGGCGATATGGGCGTTGGTGCTAAATACGTATTTAGGGGCCAAATCTGCAGTGGCTCCATATCTTCATATTTTCAGGGTAAATATATCTACATCTTTGTGAAATGTGGTGCTTTTATCACAAAGCTTACTATTGAGTCAACATTTTCAGCTTAGCCGTGCACCACTAGTAAAGAAAAGACAGATTATTTTTAATTACTCCATATTAACAGAGAAATCATGGTAGTTGGTGTGTTTTTTGTCATAACTAACTGCTTAACAAAGACTTGATGAAAATCAAATTAGTTGAATGAGGTGTTCGTTCTGGGCAAGAACAAAAATGTGTACCCATGGGTCCCCTGAACCATGGACAGAAGTAACCCTCTGGCTCCTCTCTTTGAGTTTTTGTCGAGTCACTGTAAGCTTCGCCACCTGTCGGGAGTAGACAACAGTACCTAAACAAAAAATCCACTCGTCTCCATAGTATTTTGCACATTACTCATAGACAATCACTACATTTCCCCCTGATGGATTTTGTAAACATCTATCACTCGCCCCAACCAGGATTCAGCAATGGGTCAGACATCAAGAGAGAAAATTATCAGCCGCCATCGTCTTTCCCTGGACAATATAAATATGCCATTTATCGTGAAGCTGATCCTCCATGGAGGCTCCAATTCTAATATATTCCTATTCTGACAGGAGGCGAAATGATAAATCTCTCCTTGGACCATATATGACGAGGAACTTAAAGATGCAACACAAGAGGAAAGACTCATGCTTTATGCATGAGGTGACAAATCGGTGCACCAATCACTGAGCTGTATTTACTGCTGCAGAGTTGTACCCATCTCATTGATATTTAAATGTAATGGGTTGGGAAGATAGATGGATGCGTGATCCAAAGTTAGGGGTTTCTAATGTTAAGGTGATACGTCATCTACAATTACCTTCTTCATGTGCTATTTTTACATACGTTTGAGTACAGTTACTTCTGTTGCAATTAAGAATATGCAAGTTGAGCTTGTACTACCTACATTGAGGGGAAAAAGTATTTGATCCCCTGCTGATTTTGTACGTTTGCCCACTGACAAAGACATGATCAGTCTATAATTTTAATGGTAGGTTTATTTGAACAGTGAGAGACAGAATAACAACAAAAAAATCCAGAAAAACGCATGTGTCACGAACGTTGAGAGAGGGGTCGGACAAAGGTGCAGCGTGAAAAGCGTACATATTTATTAACTAAATATACATTCAACAAAACAAGAAACAACGTAACGTGAAGTCCAAAGGGCTATACACATACCAGTCTAACAGGAACAAGATCCCACAATACACAGTAGGCAATGGGCTACCTAAGTATGATCCCCAATCAGAGACAATGAGCGACAGCTGCCTCTGATTGGGAATCATACCCGGCCAAACATAGACGTAGACTAACTAGAACCTAAACATAGAATTACAATACATAGAGTTTCACACCCTGACCAAACTACCTAGAGAATAACAGTCTCTCCAGGTCAGGGCGTGACAGTACCCCCCCCAAAGGTGCATACTCCAGCTGCACCAACCTGACTCATTAGGGGAGGGTCCGGGTGGGCATTCAGCCTCGGAGGCGGATCCGGCTCCGGGCGTGACGACCTCTCCCTCGCTGCCTCCCCATTACGCCCCTGGTCTGGTCTTGACCTCGGCGCGATGCTTCCCCTCTCCTTCCTCCCGTGATGCACCAAGCCCTGTCTGGACCCTGGTGTGGGAGGCCCCGACCCTGGAGAGGGGCTGACTTCTGGGTCTGGAGTGGACCCACTGACCGGAGCTGGACTGGGCACCAGTGGAGCGGACTACTCTGGCTCCGGAGTGGAGCCGCTGACCGGAGCTGGACTAGGCACCAGTGGAGCGGACTGCTCTGGCTCCGGAGTGGAACCGCTGACCGGAGCTGGACTTGGCACCGGTGGAGCGGACTGCTCTGGCTCCGGAGTGGAGTGGAGTATTAAATGTACATTCACACCTCCATTAATTAACAAAGGATAGTCTAATAGCTCGGCTAGGTGTGAAAAATCCCCCAATTTGTGCCACAGTTTAGACTACCGATAGATGCTGCAGTCAGTCAGAGTTGAGTCGTTTTGTAATGTGTATCCTAATGGCCAAAAAAGGGCAAACTTGCAATGTATTTGATGCTTAATGGCATCTTTAAAGTTTTGTTTTAAAGTAAGGGACAGAGAACTTTCACATACAATAAGAGTGATAGTAATTAAGATGATAAGGATGATGATGATGATAGCTACAAGTTTGATTCTAGAGTTGTGTCTCTAAACCTTACTAGCTGTTAAATCATTGCTCTGACCTTGTTTCCTCAGACAGGGTTTAAGAGGTCTTCCTAAGTGTCTTGGTTTTGTTCCAAGTTAGGCAAATATGACTCTGTGTATACGACATGAACACAGCTAGTCATGAATGTGTCATTTCCCATTTCAAAAGGGGCGGGCCCTGGTACGCTAACGCATTCATTCATTATCCAATTTTGGCAGAAACGTCCTGCATGTATAGACTACTGCCTGATTGGCTAGGCTGCATTCATGCAGCAAAGAAATTAGGTAATCTCATGGAGGTATTATAATAAGTGTGCTTGCTGAAAGCAAGAAAACGTATGTTATTCTGCATACAGTACTTATTAGTGTGCTTGCTCTTATTATTCTGCATCCTTATTATTATTCCTCTTCCGCCCACTTTCTGTGCTCCCTATCTACTTTAAAAGCCATTTAAACTATTATCACCACTTAAACTGTATTCAGTCCAGGGTTACATGCTATTTCCAGCTATTACTTTTCTTCTTGATACTACTTTTACTTTTTATGTTACAGACCTTCTAATACCCCAAAAGCTCCCATAGACTCCTATTCAATTTCCTCAACATTCCAAATTGGCCATTGTTAAATCTGCTGAGTTCTATCTCTTGTATTTTCAAATTAAAACAGCTGAAGTACATAGTAATTACACGTAAAGGTGCTGTAACAATGTTTTTTCTAGATTGAGATGGATTCCCATTGATCACAACTACAATTACTGTACTGGGTATCTGCCATCGTTGTAACATAGTAACTACATAGTCATTACATGAGTAATTTACAATGTGTTTCACTTTACATTAAGTTGCTTGCTCATGAAAACCTACATTAACAATGTACATTATATTATTTTGAACAACATTACACCTTTGAAGCCAGAGAAATACACAATTAAATCCCTTTTCAAAAGCAGGTACATAGTATTAGTATTTACAAAGGTTATACCATTATGTGTTTCCCTTTCCATTAAGTTTCTTGCTCCTGGTTTGATACATTATAGTTACATTCATATCCATTGTAAATACATCGCTCTTACATTTAATTCAGTACATCCTTTAAGGCAAATAATATGGAAATTAGACAACTGAAGCTGTAGTTAATGATAGGGTGTGCATTGTTACAACAGCTGATGGAGTCCTAGCCTAGCTTATTTTGGTGGTAGTGACTTATGTAGTTACATGTAACAAGGTTAAATAACAGGATGCATTGTTATCGTGCTACACAGGAGACTGCAAAAGTGTAATTACAGAACATGTTAGTTACATTTGGAACAAGACATCTTGTAAATACATATACATAAATCATGAGTAATTACACATGTGGAATAACATCCGACAAGCTGATTTGTAATTACATATCCTTGTTCCACTTGTGTAGTAACCTATACCGCTAAACCCTTATTACAGTGCAATTACATAGTATTTACATAGTAATTACATTTAACTACTATGTTATAAATACATGTATTACTATTTAGTTACATATTAATTAATGTACACTTAAGGTTAAGTGTTACCAAATGATGTTATCCAGGTCATTCCTTCTTCATGACAGTTGTCCAAGTGTTACAGTGTTAAGTGTTAAAAAAAAGTATAGAGAAGAAACAGTGTTAAAAATACAGTTTTGGGAAAACCAGTGTTGAAAAAACAGTGTCAACAGTGTTGGGGAAAAGGTGTTTAAAAAGCCTAACTTCAGCATATACCTTTACTCAACAACTCCAGTTTCTCCTAATTCATCAGCACTGAAGTCGTTAAGGAACCAGCAAACCGCGTCACTGTATACTGTCTGAGAGCTTGAGGTGACTAAACAAACCTTGATACATTACTCTTGCTTCAGCCAGCTACACAATAAGCTACAGCTAGGAGCGAAAATATACACAATGCTCTCCCTAGCATCAACACTGCAAATCAGAATCAGCCACTTACTTACACTGCTGCAGGCATCTAGACAGTGCACTGCTGTGGGACGTGGAAAAACAATGTACTGCTGTATTCCTGTCTGTCACAGTGTTACTATGTGGAGAATACATTACCTACAGCTATTAGGGGGATACGTCGCTCTGGATAAGAGCGTCTGCTAAATGACGTAAATGTAAATGTAATACGTGATGGGCATGTCATTAGCAAATAGCAGCTACAACAGTGGTTGTAAAATACTTATGGTAAATGCAAAGGCTGCAAGACAAAGGTTGGCATGAATTTTGTCAATGTTATTAATGTGATAGTTTGTGAATTGCTGTCACCTATACTTGTTCACAAATGATAAAGGCAGTTTTGTGTATTACAGGGTAATATTCCGATAATAAAGTTATGTTATACAGTAATTTCCTGTTCAAGCTACTGTAATCTTTACTGTAGATACTATACTGTATCTCATTATTGTAGATACTATACTGTATCTTGTTATTGTAAATACTATACTGTATCCTGTTATTGTAGATACTATACTGTATCTTGTTATTGTAGATACTATACTGTATCCTGTTATTGTAGATACTATACTGTTTCTTGTTATTGTAGATAATACTGCATCTTGTTATTGTAGATACTATACTGTCGTGACTTGACTTTAACATTAATCTGAAGACTGTTATTTATCTAATTAACTAACTATGTTTAATTGTTACCAATTAAATTAATCATGTAACAATTAACTCATTAGGATCTGGGGCACCACGAGAGCACTTCTTTAAAGAGTTACCATCTCCCGAATTAAACTCTAAAAGGTCTTTACCTATCACATCTATAAACAGTCAACGTATTAATCATTACTTCGCATCATATCATCATTCTGAACATCGTAACCTCCTTGCATCTGCAAAACCCGAGCCTTACTTATGATTCAGTACTACACAAATTGGTTTAAATATTTATTTACTAGCTAATTAAATGGGAACACAGGATAAACACACACACTGCACTGGTTATTGACTGGAGACTTAACATGGCTGCATGTTAAAGAAGAAGAGATGGAGAGGGAGAGAGAGGGACAGAGACACTTAACATTGAAAAATTCAGAAACGACTCTCACCTACAGTAACCATATACTTTGCACACGAACCACTGCCCGCGTTGAGCAAGGAATCATTAAAGTATTTACGTGAAATGCCTGGGTTCACCGGGGATATTTCGGTGAATGGGGCAGCCTTGGAAAGGGGGTTGGGCCCTTTCGCGGCACACTTGTAAGGCTCTGACTGTCCGAAATGGTTCCAACAACTCTTCTCCTGTTGTCCTTCTTCGTAGTTGTCCGGTATCCGGTGACTTGTCATGTAGTCCTGAACAGAACTACATAGTTCATTTTCCTTCCATTCGCTCTTGAAGATTCTTCTTTAAAGATAGGCTAGCCAGCCATATCAATGGTTCCCCAGTGGGGTGATGAGAGTAGCGTAATATGATGGTTTGAGCAGAGTAACAGGATGGTACTACTTAAATTAGCTTTCGAAGATACTTTATTTAGTACAGCTAATCAGCCGTACCAGTGATTGTCCGGGAGGTGAGTTTATCGTCTCCACCTCGTGTTGAGATTCAAAGTTCAAACCATTTTAAATGCTCAGCTGCAGCTTCACGCTTTTCTGGTCCCCTGGGTTAATTTGTAACCCATCATTTATACCTTTTGCTCGAAAGGGGCGGTTCCGGCAAGCTGGGACGCTCTCTGACCTCACTTCGGGGCATTGATTATTCACTGTGCAAAGTTATGAAAAACAATTATCTCTTATAACTTCTCAAATCACATCCCTCTCTTAATAAAAACACTTTCATTTTTCATATTACATGCACAACCTATAGTATGGAAACTTAATCTATGTAGTGGGTATACTTTCCAAGTTACAGTATTTCCTTTCTAACATTTTTAATGACATCACAAAATAACAAACAAAATGACATTAGCATTCTATAGAACGCCTCGGACCATTCCCCACATTCTACGTTAGAAATATTGTTCCAGTATTCGCTTTTGAACGTGTTAGAGTTTCAGCGGGAAAAGGGTCTGTTGAGGCAAAGCACATTCCTTTGGTGAATTTGGAGAGCACATGCCTGGATCTTCTCCCTTGATTTACAACAGGACTTGAGTTGTTAATCCCCACTAGTTTTTCCTGATTGAAGTTATTCATTGCAAACCTTATCTGACCTATTTGGATTCTCATGGACAGTCATGGCAATACTGTATCCGGTTATTGTAGATACTATACTGAATCCTGTTATTGTAGATACTATAATGTGTCTTGTTATTGTAGATACTATACTGTATCTTGATATTTTAGAGAAGTTATATTTCTTTAGAATATTTTCTCCACTTCCTGTATTGTAGAGAAGTCGCTGCGTGTCTCCTTCCTGAACCCAAACAGGTAAGAGGTATTCCCATGAGGCACTGGTTTAAATATTACCACGGCGACAGGATGACTTCACGGTATCATGGGATGCCACCTCCCCTTCTGATCTGATCCCTCGCTGTTCTTTGGACACTGACAGGTAAATAGTCTCTAATTTGACGTCAACGCCGTGTGACACCCGCTACCACTCGAAAATCAACAATGAGGGGCGTCTAAGTGGCCATGCCTGTAGATGGTAAGAGCGGAAGAAGCGTTGAAGAATTGATTGGGGGCAGAATATTTGCACTTGATAAAATACCCTTGTCAAGAAAGATGGCAGCATTGTCATCTGCGAAGCCACTGTCCCCTCAAGGGATTGGGCTTTCACCAGACTATAAAAGTACTCTGCCACTTAATGGCGAATAAAGGCGCTCCTTTGATTACAGTTTGGTATTTCACTTTCGCAGTTTTCTGGTGTAGTTGGCAGATGGGCTGCTGGACTGCTGGACGGCAAAGCCTGGCATAAACAAGGGCCATTTGTCTTGACTTGCAAGGGGAAAGCCTTCGGAGCAGGCTCATTATACCTAGGGTTAGATTAATCTTGGGGCCTGTCTCTCCCTTTCACCTTGGGACCCCATCACAATGTATTACAGATCTCTTAGGCTGTGTTTACACAGACAGACCAATTTCGATCTTGTTTCAACTAATTGGTCTTTTGACCAATCAGATCAGCTCTAAAAAAGATCTGATGTGAAAAGATCTGATGTGATTGGTCAAAAGACCAATTAGTGGACAAAATATCAGAATTGGGCTGCCTGTGTCAACACAGCTTTAGAACCTTAAACACACACTCAAACCCTTGGCGAGGGTTACTGATAGGGTTGGGTAATAGAAGCTTGGAGCTAGGCTGGAGTGTATTTACACATTGTTTCAATGTGAGCTGGCCTCCAACACATATGCAGAGCTCCCACACATACAGTTGAAGTCGGAAGGTACACACACCTTAGCCAAATACACAACTCAGTTTTTCACAATCACCTGACATTCAATCCTAGTAAATGTTCCCCGTCTTAGGTCAGTTAGGATCACCACCAAGAATGTGAAATGTCAGAATAATAGTAGAGGTAATTATTTATTTAAGCTTTTATTTCTTTCATCACATTCCCAGTGGGTCAGAAGTTGACATACACTCAATTAGTATTTGGTAGCATTGCCTTTAAATTGTTTAACTTGGGTCAAACGTTTCGGGTAGCCTTCCACAAGCTTCCCACAATAAGTTGGGTGAATTCTGGACCATTCCTCCTGACAGAGCTGGTGTAACTGAGTCAGGTTTGTAGGCCTCCTTGCTCGCACACGCTTTTTCAGTTCTGCCCACACATTTTTTATAGGATTTAGGTCAGGGCTTTGTGATGGCCACTCCAATACCTTGACTTTGTTGTCCTTAAGCCATTTTGCCACAACTTTGGAAGTATGCTTGGGGTCATTGTCCATTTGGAAGACCCATTTTCGACCAAGCATTAACTTCCTGACTGATGTCTTGAGATATTGCTTCAACATATCCACATAATTTTCCTTCCTCATGATGCCGGTTGGGATGGTGTTCTTCGGCTTGCAAGGGACCTCCTTTTTCCTACAAACATAACGATGGTCATTATGGCCAAACAGTTCTATTTTTGTTTCATCAGACCAGAGGACATTTCTCCAAAAAGTATGATCTTTGTCCCCATGTGCAGTTGCAAACCGTAGTCTGGCTTTTTTATGGTGGTTTTGGAGCAGTGGCTTCTTCCTTGCTGAGCGGCCTTTCAGGTTATGTCGATATAGAACTCGTTTTACTGTGGATATAGATACTTTTTTACCTGTTTCCTCCAGCATCTTCACAAGGTCCTTTGCTGTTGTTCTGGGATTGATTTGCACTTTTCGCACCAAAGTACGTACATCTCTAGGAGACAGAATACGTCTCCTTCCTGAGCGGTATGACGGCTGCGTGGTCCCATGGTGTTTATACTTGCGTACTATTGTTTGCACAGATGAACGTGGTACCTTCAGGCGTTTGGAAATTGCTCCCAAGGATGAATAGGACTTGTGGAGGTCTACAATTTTTTTTCTGATGTCTTGGCTTATTTCTTTTGATTTTCCCATGATTTCAAGCAAAGAGGCACTGAGAAGGTAGTCCTTGAACTACATCTATAGGTACACCTCCAATTGACTCAAATGATGTCAATTAGCCTATCAGAAGCTTCTAAAGCCATGACATCATTTTCTGGAATTTTCCAAGCTGTTTAAAGGCACAGTCAACTTAGTGTATGTAAACTTCTTACCCACTGGAATTGTGATACAGTGAATTATAAGTGAAATGATCTGTCTGTAAACAATTGTTGGAGAAATTACTTGTGTCATGCACAAAGTAGATGTCCTAACCGACTTGCCAAAACTAGAATTTGTTAACAAGAAATGTGTGGAGTGTTTGAAAAACAAGTTTTAATGACTCCAAACTAAGTGTATGTAAACTTCTTACTTCAACAGTAGGATAACACTGTTATTGGTTAGGTTGATGGTGTGGTGAAGAGGCAATTTGATCATAAGGATGTACATTTTGTCAAGACCACCCAGGGCTCGAGAATGTGTTTTCTGGCGCTTAAGATATTTCATTGTGGGTAAACATAATGAAAAATCTAATTTCAACAGCTAGCGTTTTCTGTTATAAATTATTTTATGATAGTTCCATGTCTCCCAGATATGGTTTATCACAAAAGGTGAACAAAACATGACTGGATTTTCAGTGTAATCACTCAAACATTGACTTTATCAAAATATTTATTACTATAGGCCCACTGTGGTATTGCACAAACAGTGATGACGTGATGTCCAATGATGTGGTCTTGCTTGAAAATTGCATGGTCATCATCCTTTGTCTTCCATTGAGTATAACATTGACATGACAAAAATCGATTTTTCAGGAAAACAACCTTCATAAGCATCGGTAATTGCCTCTGATTTAGAGTTTTTTCCTCTACTAACAGGCAGGATAGAGGACAGCTTTCCATTTTCTTACATCCCACAGGGACCGGAAGAGGAAAGGAAGCCATGCATATTGTAATAATAATAATAATTGTATTTAATCCACCACTAAATCACATTCACAAAGAAGCCTATTGCACAGGCACTTAGCTTGATGAAAAGCCCTTCCAATGACTCAAGAGTCCGGCCAACACTTATCCTGAAGAGAGTGGACGGACAGCAACCTCTGTCGACTAAGATAAGAGAATCGGTTTGATACCAAATCCCTCTGAATGAGTTCTGAAACTTTTTGACTCTGCAAGTAATCTTATACATTTAACATAACAGATAATCTTGATGAAAAAAAGTGAAGTGAGTGCTAGGCTATAACAACAATATATTTAGCAATCCTTCTAGGGCCCTACTCCAGACTGAAGTATCTGAGGAGATGTGCTGCTGTCCACAATATCTCTCCCAGTTTACCATAAATAAATTCACAAAATCACATAAGATGAGATATAAAACATGAATATTGTCCTTCTATTGAAACAAGGAAATAACTAGTTTATTTATTTATGATTTCACACGCTCAGCAGATTATATTATAAATATGCATTATCTACCTCTCGTCAAAACGGAGCTGTCAGATATCCAGGAATTTGTTATTAGTTAGCAAGTTTATCTAGGTAAACTTTAGGAAACAAATCTGTCATCGTTGGTTCTGATGAGGCATTTTGTCACCCAAGGGGATACATTTGGGAAACCACTGCATATACAGTCACTTGTGGACATCTTTCCTGTGTTGTGTGTTTATTTATATAACTTAGATATAAAATACAGTTGTCAATCACACTGTCAATGAAATTAAAACTCCCATTTTATCCAAATCACAATCACTCTGCTCATCATTCCGGTATGTTACTTCTTGGTCTTACCTAAAGCATGACTTCTCATGTGTTTTCACAGCAATCCATTGGCCAGAACAACAAAATCCATCTATACTTGGACTCAGTCATATGATGATGGTATGAAAAATGATCTGCACTAACACGTTTGGACATGGGCTCCATCTAAAGCAAAAAGGAAATACACAATCTTCTAGTTTAACTTCAGTTGATTAAGGTAATATAATTGGCTAAGCCTGATATCAACTCTATGACCTCATGATAACAGGGTCATAGAGGAACATGAGTGAGCAGAACGTCCATTTTCACTGCAGAGATTTAGATAAATAGATAAAAAAGGGAGATATGGAGGCTCCGTTAGTGAGATATTGATCTTATGGTCAATATGATTATATTGATCGTAATTTAGATATTTGGATTAGCAATATCCATTAAAAGATAAGCATATGTACATACGTATATTGAGGCATATGAATCATTTGATCATTTAAGAATATAAGGAAATGGAGGGAAACATTTGTAATATTCTGTTATTAATGGAGTTATATGTGTCTGAGAGTGAGAGAGAGAGATGGAGAGATAGAGAGAGAGAGATATTCTGTGAATCCCAAACCACCCCCTCACCCCTACCAACTCGTTCGGATAGTCCTCCGTTGTCACGTGTTGCTGGCAAAACTCAGAGGGTGACTTCAAGAGAGTGGCGATGGGATCAATAATTCCATCAACTACAGGACACACTCCTGACTTGATGGTGCAATTCATGTTCCACTTTTAAATGATCAAACAAGCATGAAATTCAAATTGACAAATCCCCCTGTCATTTTACAAGATATGACCTCAATAACCTCAGTTAAACATTTAATTTGGGAGGTATTTAATTTGTTACATGTCAAGTCTCGAAATCAGATATAAACAAATGCAAGTGACATATAATTAGGCACGCCTCTCCATTATTTTGTATGACATTGTAAAAACTCCAAACATTTCATAGTGCATGTCGGGATAGCACTTCCCTCTGAAGCCTGCATCCTTGCTGGCTCGGTCGAAGTGGCTATCTGAGGATCTAATTAGCCCCTTCACCCTCTCTAATTTTCACTGCCTGAGCTTTGGGACACTTGTGCAAATGGCAGAGGCGTGCGTGAATGCGCAAATGGAGCGCCGAGTTGTGAGGGGAAGGGGGTGATTTGGGATTCAGACAGAGAGAACATGGTGCTTTAACAGTATATGGAATAGCTGCTTTTCATTATTGAGCCAACTAGATAGCTGGTTCATCGCTAGTTCAAGGACAAATCACTGTGTGTGAAAGAACCAGCACACACTAACACAGCACATTACACTCTCTAACATTGGTCTGTGGAGACAAGATAATATAACCTATTTTCTATTGCTTTCCATCAATGATATGATTCGACTCACCTTAGAGAGAAAACATAACTGATACCTTATGTAAGTGGGGTTGTCAGCCCGCGCCTGCACTGATCAACATACGCTCAATGGTATTGGTATTTCATTACACTTTTAAAACGCTTTGATGAAGTGTGATCCCCAAACATATTAAGACAGCATCTGTGCTTTCATTTTCAATTTCGCCACCATCAAAGGACCATACGGAATGTGTCTAAAGCTATTGTGTCTGAGGCTATTGTGTATTCTGATCATCGAGCTCCTTATACAATGTTGCAAGGTTTCACCTCTGAGTTTTAGCATGGCACCTTCTCAGTGTGCCAGACACAACCCAATTCAGCGAGGCTCATAAATACAAATGAATATCACTTGAGCTTTTGTTTTTGCTTTGTATCTGTCAGTCTCAGGAGTGGAGGCAATTTTAGTGGAGGAAAATACAAGCAACTGACAAAATACAGGAAACACCAACATAGTGTCTTAATAGGGCGATGGGTCACCACGAGCCAGAAAAGCTTCAATGCACCTTGGCATAAATTCTACAATTGTCTGGAAATTCCATAATTTGGTGTTTTGTTGGTGGTAGAAAACGCTGTCTCAGGCACTGCTCCAGAATCCCCCTTAGTGGTTCTTCCTTTAAAAGTTGCGTAATACTGCTGCACAGCTTGCGGTGTGCTGCAGAATGGTATGGCAATTTAGAGTGCATGATGTCATAGTATTTTACTGTCAGCCATTGTTGCCATTAATGCTAGTTTGACCACCAGAGGGCATCTTTGAGAAGCTTTGTTATTGAAATGATATGGAGCTGTGGGCCTAAGAGTCCTGTTTACTGTAGGTGTTTTAGCGTAACTTACTTATTGAAATAAAGGCCTACTTCAATATACAGTATATCAATCAATCATTCATTAATTTGTGCATTGTCATCACACAGCATACAAGTCATCCATGTCTTTAAATACACTCAAGCATTTTATTTATAAAACAAAATAACAAAGGGAGCATTGAATATTTAAACAATGATTAAACCGCAACATGTTGGCTAAAGCGATTGAATTCATGAATGCATTTGACTGTTTTTAATACTGGCTGTACTATAGACTTTAAAACCTTTTTTGGTTAGAACAGACTATATGGGATATATTATATTTGTTGTGCTGTTTATACTGTTAGAAATGTAGCTTATTTAATTGCATTAATGTTATGGTGTTTCTATTCCAAGAAAACAAAAATGCATTTTACAGTAGCCTATGTAGGCCTCAGGCTTTCCATTAGGAAAATATGGCGCTGTACAATGTGACCGGTCGGGAGTAGGCCTAGGTTACTAAGCGACTGAAGAGCAAAATAATCAGAAAATGTCCACGCCCTAATTGGAGATTCAGTCAAAATACTAATCTGATTGATTTATCAAGACCAGTCCCCATGCTTGTCTCAAAGCAGCGCGAAACAGTGCTGAAATAGTTGACCACACACGGGTAGGCTATTGCTTCAAATCCTATTATAACAATTGGATGACTTTGGGTGTTTCAGTAAGCAACAATTTGTTGCCTTCAATATTTCTGTAATTCAGTGAAATTTATTCCCATAGTAATTCATGATGGATCCATCCAGATGTGGTTAGAAAACAGTGCATGTGGTGGGCTATGCAAAGAGATGGGTGAAGTGACATGCCTCCCAAACATCCATTAATACATTTAAGGTCCCTGAACTCGGCAAGAGTCTATTGTCCTGCTGATTGCCCATCAAGGGTGGATGGCTTCTTTTGTATTCCAATTTATTTCGTAACATTCCACAAATAAATGTAATAAATAAAACACCTACTCAGCTCAGGTCTTGAAAATATGTGAAACCTATTTTTATTTTTGTTTAAATCTGTGCTCAGTAACGGAGGCTTTATGGCTTTGCCTTCAACTTGTTAATTTAGCAGATATCACTTGCGTATATTTAAAGAATAAAATGGGATATAAAAGACCATTTTATTTTCTCTTAGAATAAAAACCTTACAGTTTAACAACAGTTTTAGTACGTAATAAGCTACGGTCCAGTTACAGCTTCTTGTAACAAAGTATGCGTGTGGGACAGAGGAAGAAAAATTCTTACACCATTGTTCAAAATTCAATCACTCTCTTCTTCTTCATCCTCATCATTCAGTTCATTCAAATTCAATTGTAATACATTTTGTCACTCCCATTCAACAACTCCAAATTGCTTTTGCATGTGCTCCAAAGGGATAACTTGAAATAACATGATATACAGTCGTGGTCAAAAGTTTTGAGAATGACACAAATACTAATTTTCACAAAGTCTGCTGTCTCAGTTTTGATGATGGCAATTTGCATATACTCCAGAATATTATGAAGAGTGATCAGATGAATTGCAATTAATTGAACTGAATAAAATGAACTTAATCCCCCCAAAAACATTTCCACTGCATTTCAGCCCTGCCACAAAAGGACCAGCTGCCATCATGTCAGTGATTATCTCGTTAACACAGGTGAGAGTGTTGACGAGGACAAGGCTGGAGATCACTCTGTCATGCTGATTGAGTTAGAATAACAGACTGGAAGCTTTAAAAGGAGGGTGGTGCTTGAAATCATTGTTCTTCCTCTGTTAACCATGGTTACCTGCAAGGAAACACGTGCCGTCATCATTGCTTTGCACAAAAAGGGATTCACAGGCAAGGATATTGCTGCTAGTAAGATTGCACCTAAATCAACCATTTATCGAATCATCAAGAACTTCAAGGAGAGAGGTTCAATTGTTGTGAAGAAGGAGTCAGGGCACCCAACAATGTCCAGCAAGCTCCAGGACCGTCTCCTAAAGTTGATTCAGCTGCGGGATCGGGGCACCACCAGTGCAGAGCTTGCTCAGGAATGGCAGCAGGCAGGTGTGAGTGCATCTGCACGCACAGTGAGGCGAAGACTTTTGGAGGATGGACTGGTCAAAAAGGGCAAGCAAAGAAGCCACTTCTCTCCAGGAAAAACATCAGGGACAGACTGATATTCTGCAAAAGCTACAGGGATTGGACTGCTGAGGACTGGGGTAAAGTCATTTTCTCTGATGAATCCCCTTTCCGATTGTTTGGGGCATCCAGAGAACACCTTGTCCGGAGAAGACAAGGTGAGCGCTACCATCAGTCCTGTGTCATGCCAACAGTAAAGCATCCTGAGACCATTCATGTGTGGGGTTGCTGCTCAGCCAAGGGAGTGGGCTCACTCACAATTTTGCCTAAGAACACAGCCATGAATAAAGAATGGTACCAACACATCCTCCGAGAGCAACTTCTCCCAACCATCCAAGAACAGTTTGGTGACGACCAATGCCTTTTCCAGCATGATGGCTCACCTTGCCATAATGGGGTTGAGATCTGGAGACTGGCTAGGCCACTCCAGGACCTTGAAATGCTTCTTACGAAGCCACTCCTTCGTTGCCAGGGCGGTGTGTTTGGGATCATTGTCATGCTGAAAGACCCAGCCACGTTTCATCTTCAATGCCCTTGCTGATGGAAGGAGGTTTTCACTCAAAATATCACGATACATGGCCCAATTCATTCTTTCCTTTACACGGATCAGTCGTCCTGGTCCCTTTGCAGAAAAACAGCCCCAAAGCATGATTTTTCCACCCCCATGCTTCACAGTAGGTATGGTGTTCTTTGGATGCAACTCAGCATTCTTTGTCCTCCAAACACGACGAGTTGAGTTTTTACCAAAAAGTTATATTTTGGTTTCATCTGACCATATGACATTCTCCCAATCCTCTTCTGGATCATCCAAATGCACTCTAGCAAACTTCAGACGGGCCTGGACATGTACTGGCTTAAGCAGGGGGACACGTCTGGCACTGCAGGATTTGAGTCCCTGGCGGCGTAGTGTGTTACTGATGGTAGGCTTTGTTACTTTGGTCCCAGCTCTCTGCAGGTCATTCACTAGGTCCCCCCGTGTGGTTCTGGGATTTTTGCTCACCGTTCTTGTGATCATTTTGACCCCACGGGGTGAGATCTTGCGTGGAGCCCCAGATCGAGGGATATTATCAGTGGTCTTGTATGTCTTCCATTTCCTAATAATTGCTCCCACAGTTGATTTCTTTAAACCAAGCTGCTTACCTATTGCAGATTCAGTCTTCCCAGCCTGGTGCAGGTCTACAATTTTGTTTCTGGTGTCCTTTGACAGCTCTTTGGTCTTGGCCATAGTGGAGTTTGGAGTGTGACTGTTTGAGGTTGTGGACAGGTGTCTTTTATACTGATAACAAGTTCAAACAGGTGCCATTAATACAGGTAACGAGTGGAGGACAGAGGAGCCTCTTAAAGAAGAAGTTACAGGTCTGTGAGAGCCAGAAATCTTGCTTGTTTGTAGGTGACCAAATACTTATTTTCCACCATATTTTGCAAATAAATTCATTAAAAATCTTACAATGTGATTTTCTGGATTTTTTTTCTCTCAATTTGTCTGTCATAGTTGACGTGTACCTATGATGAAAATTACAGGCCTCTCTCATCTTTTTAAGTGGGAGAACTTGCACAATTGGTGGCTGACTAAATACTTTTTTCCCCACTGTATACTGTACTTAATAAATGAAAATCAGCTAATGTCAGCCTTTAAATGCTTTATTATCCAAATGTTTAAAGTGCGTGTGGGCGACGGAGAGAAACAAAATGGTTCAGTTTGTGGCCAAGTGGCGGAGAGTGATGTGGGCGCTGGAGATGGGGGTGTGAGCAGGTGGGTCTGGGCAGGTGTGATGTAGTTGTCATTTGTATGTGTATGTTTTGTATTGTCTAAAAAGTTTACATAAAATCTTACAAAAAAATATAATAAGGAAAAATGACAAGATTGCAACACTCATCTGATTATTCATTATGAATAGGATTGATTTGATTTATTTAGTTTACATTCTTCATTGTAACCACAATATCACCAATAATTGAACACACACAACATGAGCAGATTAACTTGGTCAAAACATTTCTTTATTAAAGACTATCAGAAAGAATGTTGGCACTTATTTATTTTGATCCAAAGCCACGAATTAGTGAGTCACTCAGCTTTATGCTGACAAATATAGCATTATGCTGCAAAATAACCTACTAAATAGGCCAAGCCAAAACAAATATATTAAATTGCCTAAATGAACTAGTACATTTCATAAATAAATGAAGTAGTTCAGGTCTTGAAAATATGGGCAACCTTTTGCCCCTCCCTATCCTCGCTGGACTCTTTCATTCTTCTTCACATCAGCAAAGAAGGACTCCGTGTTTCAGAAACTCACTTCATATAGAGGGGCTATCACTCTTTCACACTGTGGTAAATAAAGCCAGTTTGTTATTTAGAATGATTTGTCGGTTTTTAGAGGGAGAGAAACCAAAAGCCCACCGTGCCTATTTTCTGAAAATCGTCAGTCCACATGTCAAGTGTAATTTCACCATTGTATTTACCCAAGTTCTCTCTCAACTCCAGGATCACCCGCCAGCTAATTTCTTTTTTGCCTGATGCAGGACTCTAGTGCCAGAGAAGAGAGACTCTTGGACTGAAACATTCCCACCTCCATTAATTTACGAAAAGATAGTCAATTTGTGCCACAGTTCAGACTACCGATAGATCCGCGTTCTAACTCCCCCTTGTGATAGTGTGGTGCAATGACAGAATGACGTAAATTACTACAATCTGCCACCATCTACCAAAATGGTCGCGGCATAAGCTCAAAACTTTAAATTGAGGAACCACTGTAGGCGTTCAATTGGGTTGAGATCTGGTGACAGAGACAGCCATAGCATATAGTTTACATTGTTTCCGTGCTTCTCAAACCATTCAGTGACCGCTCGTGTCCTGTGGATGCAGGCATAGCCATGGTACCAAAATAATGACCAGAATAATGGCCTGCCCAGCATTTTTATACATTAACCTAAGCATGATGGGATATACATTGTTTAATTAAGTCAGGAACCACACGTGTGGAAGCACCTGCTAACAATCTCAGGCAGCCTCTGGAACTGCCGTTCTGCTGCCAACAAGGCAGAGTTCATCTCAGCCTATGCTACCCTCCAGTCCCTCGACTTCTTGGCGCTGACGGAAACATGGATTACCACTGAAAACACTGCTACTCCTACTGCTCTCTCCTCGTCTGACCATGTGTTCTCGCATACCCCGAGAGCATCTGGTCAGCGGGGTTGTGGCACAGGAATCCTCATCTCTCCCAAGTGGACATTCTCTCTTTTTCCCCCAACCCATCTGTCTATCTCCTCATTTGAATTCCAGAATCGCATCTCTGCATGTCATGGCAGACATATCAGTGTGGATGACGGATTACCACCTCAAGCTGAACCTCAGCAAGACGGAGCTGCTCTTCCTCACGGGGAAGGACTGCCCGTTCCATGATCTCGCCATCACGGTTGACAACTCCGTTGTGTCTTCCTCCCAGAGTGCGAAGAGCCTTGGCGTGACCCTGGACAACACGCTGTCGTTCTCCGCTAACATCAAGGCGGTGACCCGATCCTGTAGGTTCATGCTCTACAACATTCGGAGAGTACGACCCTGCCTTACACAGGAAGCGGCACAGGTCCTAATCCAGGCACTTGTCATCTCCCATCTGGATTACTGCAACTCGCTGTTGGCTGGGCTCCCTGCCTGTGCCATTAAACCCCTACAACTCATCCAGAATGCCGCAGCCCGTCTGGTGTTCAACCTTCCCAAGTTCTCTCACGTCACCCCGCTCCTCCGCACACTCCACTGGCTTCCAGTTGAAGCTCGCATCTGCTACAAGACCATGGTGCTTGCCTACGGAGCTGTGAGGGGAACGGCACCTCCGTACCTTCAGGCTCTGATCAGTCCCTACACCCAAAAGAGGGCATTGCGTTCATCCACCTCTGGCCTGCTGGCCCCCCTACCTCTGCGGAAGCACAGTTCCCGCTCATCCCAGTCAAAACTGTTCGCTGCTCTGGCACCCCAATGGTGGAACAAGCTCCCTCACGACGCCAGGACAGCGGAGTCACTCACCACCTTCCGGAGACACTTGAAACCACACCTCTTTAAGGAATACCTGGGATAGGATAAAGTAATCCTTCTATCCCCCCCTTACCCCACCCCAAAAAAATAAATAAAAAAATTATTAAAAAACATATTGTAAAGTGGTTATCCCACTGGCTATAAGGTGAATGCACCAATTTGTAAGTTGCTCTGGATAAGAGCGTCTGCTAAATGACGTAATGTAAATGTAAATATACTGTACTTATTTATTCACGTGTTTCCATTATTTTGGCAGTTACCTGTATGTGAAATACATTATAAACCCATCCGCCTGTGCAATTGAAGATATACACTCAAATGGCTCTATTCGATCTGTAGCGCTGAAGATACTCTTTAAAGCCCGATTGACAATTAAAGGCGATGTTCCCACGGTCACCCAGACTGCATTCACGGTAGGCCTAAACGCTGCATATGTCTGCTGAGTCGGTAATTTCCTTAATATTTTAATGCGATATTTCGGCAATATGGATTGAATCCAGCCCAAAGGCTTGCCTTAAAGTATATTTACCATCAAAGTCGTAGCTCACCTGTGTACTTGGGGGGCTGAGTAGTCTCTCAACTGAACGCCACTTAGTCTAGACAAAACCCAAGTATTGCCAGACAGAAATACAAATTAATTTCACTTGAGCTTTTGCTTCAACCAAATGAAAAGCTATACCTCCTGTTCTTATGGAAATGGTGATGAAGATTTGTGATTCAGGTTTGAGATGTAAAATGACATTACAGAGGTGACTCTAGGATTATCCACTGTCTATAACAGTGGATGGGTTTATAACAGTGGATGGTTCTATAACAGTGGATGGTTCTATAACAGTGGATGGGTCTATAACAGGTCTGTAACCTGTCTTTATTTTGTATCTCAGTCTCAGTGGTGGAGGCAATTTTAGTGGAGGAATATATGTTAAATACATTATAAACCCATTCACCTGTGCCATTGAAGATAGACACCCAAAGACTTGTCTTAAAGTATATTTACCAACAAATTCTAAGTTTAGCTGTGAACAACAGCAAAGTCTGAGAAAAATTGGAGCCTAGTTTTTGTTTTTAAGAACTGGATATCCCCTTCCCCAAACGTACTACCTTGGAGATCCATAAAACTGAGTGGGTATTCTGAATCTCTCTGATGCACATTGATATGACACTGTTTTGATATAAGATTCCCTGACAGGGTTGTGTTTTGCACATGCTTAGCTACACATTCAAGATGCTTTGTATGTCAGAATGTGTGGGAAGAGTGGTACGATACACATTTATTAAGAAAGGAACCCGGTTGGGAGTCAGTTGGCATAGCAATGAGTGTGGCTTTTTCAGGTCTCATTTCCTGAGTCCCTGAGCATTTTAAGTCATCTGTCAAGCACAGCTCACCTGTGTACTTGGGGGGCTGAGTAGTCTTTCAACTGAACATCACTTGGTCTCAAGATGTTGTCATCTTGATGTGGCTTTGATCTCTTTTGATCTCTATTACTTTTCCATCAACAATGGATGGGAAAAGAGGAATATGATCTCATTTATGTAATGAAAAAAAGATTAAAGATGCTGGAATTGTAATTAATTTCCCTGATCCCTGATGTTGCATGATGTTGGATGTTAATGACTTTTGCATAATTTGAAATAAATAAACACTTTTATTATAACATCTTGAAAGCCTAAGCTAATGGAAAATAATCAATAGGCCAGCAGGCCATGTTTGAAACATGAATCATTAGCAATAGCACAAAATAAAACATTACGATTGTGTTCAGATGTATATCAAAGGGTATCAAAAGTTTTGCACCCACAGAAGTTGTTTTGTCATTTAAAACCCAAAATGGAGATGTGCAATAAACATGCAATATGCATCTGCCTGCCGTTGTACTCAGTCAATTCTTCACATTTCACATCTCAGAAGTGTATCCAACTCCAGATGATTGGGACGCGTTACATCAACGTTATGTCTTTCACCTCATGATTTCAGCAATTGCTGGAATATTCTGAAAGATTTGAGTAGTTTTGCAATGCCTGTTTAGGTGATTTTGGATGAAAATAGATTTCCATAAAAAACAAACAGTGCAACCTGAGTGGAGTGCAGATGCCGAGCGCTACAGAATATCATGAAAGTATAATGATAAAAGACATCAAGTCCTAATGAAGCATCTGGAATCATCAAATAAGAAGACAACCTGGTGTATTCCTTCCTTTAAAATGTTAAGTCATTTAGCAGACGCTCTTATCCAGAGGGTTACCAATAGGGGGTAAGGGGATTAGAAAGCTCATAATTTTCTATGAGTTTGTCTGAAACATTTTATAAATGTTTAAAGTAGGGGATGAGATTGACTAAAATGGAAGCTCCCCGGGCTAGGTTAAACTAAACCCTGCACATTGGAAACTAAGCGTTAAAGACGCACTTTGCATTTCACAGAGCTGTGTGTCAAGTGGGGAGATGTGGTGGCATTTGTTTCATCACAGCAATGACAGACACCAGCACACAGGGGGTCTTTAATGCAGGTATAGCTGTGTGTAACGATGTGTGTGCACGTACATGAATGTGTGTGTTGAGAGGGTGGACAGTGTTTTCAACCTTCTACCCCTGATTTTTATGAATGTACGTAAACACAAAACAACAGGACGAGGCTAGGACAGCTTAAACGCTTACACCGCAAGGTTCAAATATCAGTTTAAAGGTCAATTAACTTTGAATTCCTTTCTGACTTGGCACAAAACAATGTCTCGCGGGAGCTTACTGGGGCAGTTGAATTAATTACAAAAAAGGGTTCACAGATGGAACTGTTTCTGGGATTGATTGAACAGAAACGGACTATAAAACTCTGGTCACTTATGGGCACTTGGAGATCATTGGATAAAATACTACTATATTGGGCAAAAAAAATAATTTGGACAGGCGAATGGTGTGAGTCAGTGATGATTATTCTCTTTCAGAAGCCTGGAGGTTGGTTTTGTTATTTTATATTTGACCTTGGAATGGCAATAAATGGAATTAAACTCAATGCTGCTTAAATGCAGAGGTACAGTGCCTTGCAAAAGTATTCATCCCCCTTGGCGATTTTCCTATTTTGTAACATTACAACCTGTAATTTAAATTGATTTTCATTTGGATTTCATTTAATGTACATACGCAAAATAGTCCAAATTGGTGAAGTGAAATGAAAAAAATAACTTGTTTCAAAGAATTGTAAAAAATAAATAACGGAAAAGTGGTGCGTGCATATGTATTCACCCACTTTGCTATGAAGCCCCTAAATAAGATCTGGTGCAACCAATTACCTTCAGAAATCACATAATTAGTTAAATAAAGTCACCTGTGTGCAATCTAAGTGTCACATGATCTGTCACATGATCTCAGTATATATACACCTGTTCTGAAAGGCCCCAGAGTCGGCAACACCACTAAGCAAGGGGCACCACCAAGCAAGCGGCACCATGAAGACCAAGGAGCTCTCCAAACAGGTCAGGGAAAAGTTGTGGAGAAGTACAGATCAGGGTTGGGTTATAAAAAAATATCTGAAACTTTGAACATCCCATGGAGCAACAATAAATCCATTATAAGAAAATGGAAAGAATATGGCACCACAACAAACCTGCCAAGAGAGGGCCACCCACCAAAACTGACGGACCAGGCAAGGAGGGCATTAATCAAAGAGGCAACAAATAGACCAAAGATAACCCTAATGGAGCTGCAAAGCTCCACAGCGGAGATTGGAGTATCTGTCCATAGGACCACTTTAAGCCGTACACTCCACAGAGCTGGGCTTTACAGAAGAGTGGCAGGAAAAAAGCCATTGCTTAAAGAAAAAAATAAGCCAAAAGCCATGTGGGAGACTCCCCAAACATATGGAAGAAGGTACTCTGGTCAGATGAGACTAAAATTGAGCTTTTTGGCCATCAAGAAAACGCTATGTCTGGCGCAAACCCAACACCTCTCATCACCCCGAGAACACCATCCCCACAGTGAAGCATGGTGGTGGCAGCATCATGGGAAACAGGTCAGAATTGATGGAATGATGGATGGCGCTAAATACAGGCAAATTCTTGAGGGAAACCTGAGGTTCACCTTCCAGCTGGACAATGACACTAAGCATACTGCTAAAGCAACACTCGAGTGGTTTAAGGGGAAACTTTTAAATATCACTCAAGTGTTGCTTTAGCAGTATGCTTAGGGTCATTGTCCTGCTGGAAGGTGAACCTCGGTCCCAGTCTCAACTCTCTGGAGACTGAAACAGGTTTCCCTCAGTATGAAAATGTATGCACTCACTAACTGTAAGTCGCTCTGGATAAGAGCGTCTGCTAAATGACTAAAATATAAAAAATAAATAGTTTATTTAACTAATTATATGACTTCTGAAGGTAACTGGTTGCACCACATCTTATTTAGGGGCTTCATAGCAAAGGGGTGAATACATATGCACGCACCACTTTTCCATTATTTATTTTTTTGAATTTTTTGCAACAAGTAATTTTTTGAATTTCACTTCACCAATTTGGACTATTTTGCGTATGTCCATTACATGAAAGCCAAATAAAAATCCATATCAATTACAGGTTGCAATGCAACAAAATAGGAAAAACGCCAAGGGGGATGAATACTTTTGCAAGGCACTGTAGCTGTGAGTTGACAATTTAAGCAATTTTGACAGGACCAATGAGCATCATGGGTGTTGGTATACAGTGAGGGAAAAAAGTATTTGATCCCCTGCTGATTTTGTACGTTTGCCCACTGACAAAGAAATTATCAGTCTATGATTTTAATGGTAGGTTTATTTGAACAATGTTAGAATAACAACAAAAAAATCGCTGTCAAAAACGCATGTAAAAAATGGTATGAATTGATTTGCATTTTAATGAGGGGTATAAGTATTTGACCCCTCTGCAAAACATGACTTAGTACTTGGTGGCAAAACCCTTGTTGGCAATCACAGAGGTCAGACGTTTCTTGTAGTTGGCCACCAGGTTTGCACACATCTCAGGATAGATTTTGTCCCACTCCTCTTTGCAGATCTTCTCCAAGTCATTAAGGTTTCGAGCCTGACGTTTGTCAACTCGAACATTCAGCTCCCTCCACAGATTTTCTATGGGATTAAGGTCTGGAGACTGGCTAGGCCACTCCAGGACCTTAATGTGCTTCTTCTTGAGCCACTCCTTTGTTGCCATGGCTGTGTGTTTTGGGTCATTGTCATGCTGGAATACTCATCCACAACCCATTTTCAATGCCCTGGCTGAGGGAAGGAGGTTCTCACCCAAGATTTGACGGTACATGGCCCCGTCCATCATCCCTTTGATGCGGTGAAGTTGTCCTGTCCCCTTAGCAGAAAAACACCCCCAAAGCATAATGTTTCCACCTCCATGTTTGACGGTGGGGATGGTGTTCTTGGGGGTCATAGGCAGCATTCCTCCTCCTCCAAACACGGCGAGTTGAGTTGAGGCCAAAGAGCTCGATTTTGGTCTCATCTGACCACAACACTTTCACAAAGTTCTCCTCTGAATCATTCAGATGTTCATTGGCAATCTTCAGATGGGCATGTATATGTGCTTTCTTGAGCAGGGGGACCTTGCGGGCGCTGCAGGATTTCAGTCCTTCACGGCGTAATGTGTTACCAATTGTTTTCTTGGTGACTATGGTCCCAGCTGCCTTGACATCATTGACAAGATCCTCCCGTGTAGTTCTGGGCTGATCATTGCAACTCCACGAGGTGAGATCTTTTCCTATCCTTCTGTAAAACATATAATTAATTCCCTGATGTTTGGCATTATGCACTGCCAGTTTGAATCTGGTGAATGTAGCGGCTCAATTCGGCCTTGTACTGTAAATATATTAATATTTTGAAGGTATTTCAAAATTTTCATGCATGGTGTTATAACTCTATCTATTAAAAGTTGTAAAGCATTTCACCATGTACTTTGCAGCACATTGTTGTGAAGATTCACTTATTTTCCACCCACAACCACATCTCCAATACTCTTCACTGGTGAGAAAGAAGTAAAAAATAAAGATGTCGTCAGTGATAATTCTGTGTGATTAAGTGTCAAATAAAAAGTCCTTTAATGAAAATGAATTAGTCCTTTGAGTTATTGTCGAGGAAAGACTGATAAGGAGGACATGGGGGCTCAAAATGGTAATTCATCTTGGAGTTGAGTGATGCTTTTTCGTCAATAGAGTGCTTCCCATATTTTACAAGGTGATCCATTCATTAAGTTGGAAAAAGAGCGACCGGGCCTTCTAAAGGTAAGTACCTACTTCAAAAGGAGACAGGAGACTTGTACTAAGATGCAGGTAAGATAAACATAACATTTATTCTTTGGATGTTTTAATTGTGTGAGAGGGAAAATGAGAGGCAACATGTTTGCAGTGAGTGGTAGGGTCTTCTCACTGGTGCTCTGAGAGGTTTGTCAGATAGTACTACACCACATTGTGTAGTATGTTTGGTATGTATGCATGCAACCTGTAACATTTGTGGGAATGGGGAATAGCATTCAATGGTATCCTACTTACCATAACACAGGGGTGGTCTACCCTCCTCCTGGATGTAGGCTTTTGCGCCACACCCTTGCCATTCCTTGTTACAAGTATTTGTCAGACATATTGTCAGCGACTTTGTCTAGATTGTGCAACATCAAAACCACATTATTTCCATATGTTTGCAACATTCATGAATCTCGATACTCTCGTCTTGCCCTCTGCTCTCCTCTGCTGACTGTCTAATGGGTTATTGAGTAATTCATCAACTTCTAACGAGTCGGCCGCAGAGTTCCAAATAGGGGCTGAAATGAGTCTGAACTCGACGTCCGGGACACTTCAATAAAAAATGACTATCTAGTCTTCTCCAATGATTCTCTTGGTGGAGGTGGATGACTGGGTTGTGTCCTTGAGAAGAGGAAAAACACTAGACATTATTTGTCAAAAGTGAGCGTTTGCACGCCTTTGTTTTAAGTTTCAAGTTTTAATATCATGTGCACTAGTACAGTTAAATGCCTTTCTTCCAAGCTCTAAATCCAACACTGCAGTAATCAATTTCAATGTAGCACTAAAAAAAACATAAGGTAGAACAAAAACACGAGAAATAAAAATAAGAGAAGTAAGCTATATACAGGGTCAGTTCCAGTACCATATTTATAATGTGCAGGGATTCTGGAGTGATAGAGGTAGATATGTATAGGGATAAGGTGACTAGGCATCAGGATATATGATAAACATAGTAGCAGCAGCATATATTATTTTTGTACGTGAGTTTGAGTGTGTAGAGTCAGTATAAGTGTGTGTGCATGTTATTTGTGTTTGAGCAAATGAAGGGAGTGTGTGTGTATGTGTGTGTGTTTGTGTGTGTGTTGGGTGTCAATGTGCGTGAGTGTGTAGAGTCCTGTGAGCGTGCATAGAGAAACATTTAAATAAAATACAAGGGTCAACTCAGATAGTCAGTGTAGCCATTATTTTGACTATTTAGCAGAATGTTTGGTATTGGGATTCTAATGGGTACTAACTAACACCATTCACCGATTCAAAAAATTTACAGCTGCGCCATATAGGTTGGAAAATAGCTCGGAGGAGATTTTCGATGTACCGATTCCATGGCACATGGTTTATGAATTGATATACAAAATGACACGTGATTCAAAACATATACTTTTTTATATAAATTATTATAAACAATTATTGCAACCATTCCAGCTCTGCAGATTTTTCTGCGAAGAGACAGAATCATTATATAACTTGTTTTGGTATTGCCCATATGTAGCTTGTTTTAGTTCACGGGTTCAGGAATAGCTGAATAATTGCAACATTTACTTGGAGCAAACTCTGCAAATAGTACTCCTGGGTGATTTCAAAAGTCATAGTCAATCAACAAATAATATGATAATACTCTTAGCAAAGGTGTTTATCTTTCATTTACAATCTGTAGAAACTATGAGAATAGAAAGGTTTTGTGAAACATCACAGCACAGTAGAAAAATATATGCCAGCGAGAAATCAAAACTGGATGGTCTTCAGAGATAGATGGGAGGGGTTGAGGGTAGCTGAAGGCTGGGACTAAAAACAAACAGAAGATAACTAATGTAAAATGTACTGTCCATCAAATCTATGTAGTATGTATACGTTAGAAGTGGAAGCCTAAATATTGTTGTCCATTAGTTTACTCCAAGTAGGGGAGGGGTGGCAGGGTTAGGTGAAAATAATAAAGAAGGAAAATATATTTAAAAATATATATATACACTACCGGTCAAAAGTTTTAGAACACCTACTCATTCAAGGGTTTTTCTTTATTTTGATTATTTTTTACATTGTAGAATAATAGTGAAGACATAAAAACTATGAAATAACATATATGGAATCATGTACTAACCAAAAAAGTGTTAAACAAATCAAAATATATTTTATATTTGAGATTCTTCAAATAGCCACCCTTTGCCTTGATGACAGCTTTGCACACTCTCTCAAACAGCTTCATGAGGTAGTCACCTGGAATGCATTTCAATTAACAGGTGTTCCTTCTTAAGTTAATTTGTGGAATTTCTTTCCTTCTTAATGTGTTTAAGCCAATCAGTTGTGTTGTGACACGGTAGGTGGGGTATACAGAAGATAGCCCTATTTGGTAAAAGACCAAGTCCATATTATGGCAAGAACAGCTCAAATAAGCAAAGAGAAATGACAGTCCATCATTACTTTAAGACATGAAGGTCAGTCAATCCGGAAAATTTCAAGAACTTTGAAAGTTTCTTCAATTGCAGTCACAAAAACCATCAAGCTCTGTGATGAAACTGGCTCTCATGAGGACCGCCACAGGAATGGAAGACCCAGAGTTACCTCTGCTGCAGATGATAAGTTCAATAGAGTGCCAACCTCAGAAATTGCAGCCCAAATAAATGCATCTCAACATCAACTGTTCAGAGGGGACTGTGTGAATCAGGCCTTCATAGTCGAATTGCTGCAAAGAAACCACTACTAAAGGACACCAAGAAGAAGAAGACACCTGCTTGGTCGAAGAAACACGAACAATGGACATTAGACCGGTGGAAATGTGTCCTTTGGTCTGGAGTCCAAATTTGAGATTTTTGGTTACAACCACCGTGTCTTTGTGAGACGCGGTGTGGGTGAACGGATAACCTCTGCATGTGTAGTTCCCACCATAAAGCATGGAGGAGGAGGTGTTATGGTGTGGGTGTGCTTTGCTGGTGACACTGTCTGTGATTTATTTAGAATTCAAGGCACACTTAACCAGCATGGCTACCACAGCATTCTGCAGCGATACGCCATCCCATCTGGTTTGGGCTTAGTGGGACTATCATTTGTTTTTCAACAGGACAATGACCCAACACACCTCCAGGCTGTGTAATGGCTATTTTACCAAGAAGGAGAGTGATGAAGTGCTGCATCAGATGACCTGGCCTCCCCAATCCCCCGACCTTAACCCAATTGAGATGGTTTGGGATGAGTCGGAGGCAGAGTGAAGGAAAAGCAGTCAACAAGTGCTCAGTTTATGTGGGAATTCCTTCAAGACTGTTGGAAAAGCATTCCAGGTGAAGCTGGTTGAGAGAATGCCAAGAGTGTGCAAAGCTGTCATCAAGGCAAAGGGTGGCTATTTGAAGAATCTCAAATATAAAATATATTTTAATTTGTATTAACACTTTTCTGGTTACTACATGATGCCATATGTGTTATTTCATAGTTTAGATGTCTTCACTATTATTCTACAATGTAGAAAATAGTAAAAATAAAGAAAACCTCTGGAATGAGTAGGTGTGTCCAAATGTTTGACTGGTACTCTATATATATTTACAAAATAAAATACAGTGCATTTGGAAAGTATTTAGACACCTTGACTTTTTCCACATGTTGTTATGTTACAGCCTTTTTTTTAAAGGGTTTAAAAATATATATTTCCTCATCAATCTACACCCAATACCCCATAATGACAAAGCAAAAACAGGTTTGTATACATTTTAGCAAATGTATAAAAAATACAAAACTGAAATATCACATTTATTTAACTATTCAGACCCTGTACTCAGTACTTTGTTGAAGCACCTTTGGCAGCGATTACAGCCTTGAGTATTCTTGGGTATGACGCTACAGGCTTGGCACACCTGTATTTGGGGAGTTTCTCCCATTCTTCTCTGCAGATCCTCTCAAGCTCTGTCAGGTTGGATGGGGAGCGTCGCTGCACAGCTATTTTCAGGTCTCTCCAGAGATCTTTGATCTGGTTCAAGTCCGGGGTCTGGCTGGGCCAATCAAGGACATTCAGAGACTTGACCCGAAGCCACTCCTGTGTTGTCTTGGTTGTGTGTTTAGGGTCGTTGTCCTGTTGGAAGGTGAACCTTCACCCCAGTCTGAGTTCCTGAGTTCTCTGAAGCAGGTTTTCATCAACGATCTCTCTGGATCTCATATTTACCTAAATCCTGACTAGTCTCCCAGTCCCTGCTGCTGAAAAACATCCCCACAGCATGATGCTGCCATCACCATGCTTCACCGTAGGGATGGTGCCAGGTTTCCTCCAGACGTGACGCTTGGCATTCAGGCCAAAGACTTCAATCTTGGTTTCATCAGACCAGAGAATCATATTTCTCATGGTCTGAGAGTCCTTGAGGTGTTTTTTGGCAAACTCCAAGCGGGCTGTCATGTGCATTTAGCTGAGGATTGGGTTCTGTCTGGCCACTCTACCATAAAGGCTTGATTGGTGGAGTGCTGCAGAGATGGTTGTCCTTCTGGAAGGTTCTCCCATCTCCACAGAGGAACTCTGGAGCTTTGTCAGAGTGACCATCGGGTTCTTGGTCACTTCCCTGACCAAGGCACTTCTCCCCCTTCTGCTCAGTTTGGTCGGGCGGCCAGCTCTAGGAGGAGTCTTGGTGGTTCCAAACTTCTTCCATTTAAGAATGATGGAGGCCACTGTGTTTTTGGGGACCTTCAATGCTGCAGAATTTTTTTTGGTAGCCTTCCTCAGATCTGTGCCTCGACACAATCCTGTCTCGAAACTCTACGGACAATTCCTTCGAACTCTTGGCTTGGTTTTTGCTCTGACATGCACTGTCAACTGTGGTACCTTATATAGACAGGTGTGTGCCTTTCCAGATCATGTCCAATCAATTGAATTTACCACAGGTGGACTCCAATCAATTTGTTTAAACATCTCAAGGATGATCAATGGAAACAGGATGCACCTGAGCTCAAATACGAGTCTCATAGCAAAGGGTCTGAATACCTATAAGGTATTTTTATATATTTTTTGCAAACATTTCCAAAAACCTGTTTTTGCTTTGTAATTATGGGGTATTGTGTGTAGATTGATGAGGATTTGTTCTTTTTTAATCCATTTTCGAATAAAGCTGTAATGTAACAAAATGTGTAAAAAGTCAAGGGGTCTGAATACTTTCTGAATGCACTGTATATTGGGGATTGGAAACGATGCAGACAATTACACTGATAGAAGCCACAATCTATCAGTAATATTAAAGCTGATCTACCCCCTAAAAAAGTTTTTTAAAAATAATAATCTTGGCTAATGTTTTTGACAGTCTTAAATGTCACAGTGACTTCATATAACCCTGGTGGTGTAGGCCTGCTGGTAGAGCAGTACCACATGATGACTCATTGGTGTTTGGGGAATATAAATAAAATGGTATGTGACTGCAGGGCATAATTCCTCTCATCTTTCCTCTTATTTACAGCAAAAATATTAATGCAAAACAATGATGACAAAGCAAATCTTTTTCCTTTGGGCAATTTTCCATAACATTTATTTTCATGGCTAAAGACACCCATTAGACCTAATACCAATAAAATACATTGTATTACAAAATCCCTTGGTCCAGTTGTGCTAGGTTCTGAACTAGCCATGCATGATTACAGATCAAGTCACCAAACCAATACTTTTTCTCCAAATGTCTTGCATTACCAAAACTTTTTCTAGCGTATGTCCTGCATCAGTTGGAGAGATAAACATAATTAGCTGAGAGAAAAGGGCACAGAAGACCTGCTGAGAGATGCTGTGTTTGTTGAGTTTCAACCACTGGTCGTCCACATCTGAACATAGAAATAATTACTGGCATGGATCCACTAAATATGGCCGTCGGCCTATCCATCACAGAACATTGACTTGTAGTTCTAGTAATCATAATCCTATGGATGTGATTTCACAAGCTGGGCCAGACATGGTTGCCCCCTGTGGGGCTTCGACACTGCAGCTGTGGAGAGTGACAGTTGGCCGTGTCAGTGGAACGCCGGTTTCCCGCTTGGAAGCCGTTTGATTAGAGAAACAACTGATGCTTTCGTTCCAGCAGGGGCCTTTGTTGGTCCACATTTTTTATTGGGTTTTCACTTTTACCATTTATGATCTGTGACTCCAGCTTTGTCTTGTTTATTTCAGAGAATGTGTTATTGGGTGCTGCCAAATGTGTGTTTTGGTTTGTAACGTCATGAATTACTGTATTTAGCAGGTTGTTGACAAGGGATGTTCTGACATAAGAGCTGGAGTACAGTGTGCGTTCACAGATGAGACATTGGCATCCCATAGGTATGGTACTGAACTACCTGGTGACAAAGTACCATAAAGGTACTAAACCCTTACTTTACCAGGTAAGTTGATTTACAAGCAAAGCTAGAGGTACAAGTTAGAATCGGAACTTGTTTATTCAAGTCAGCTTCCCATCCATATAGATAGAACAGGGGGTCAGGACTCATTCCTGTTAGGATGTACTTAATAAGGGACCAAGCTGTAACCCCCTACATGAGGCAGCACAACCACCCATAGTGTTTTTTCCCTGTCTGCAACCTCCATGTCCCTTAGTCATCTCACCACGCTGCCCCATGCTGCCCCGGCCTCTTCCCTGTTCACACTACAAGCATGGAGTGCTGTGCACAGGGTGTGAAACTGGGGAAAGGGAGATGTCAGGGGACATAGCCTAAAGCTGTCAACAAACACAACAAGCATGGAGTGCTGACCACCTTGAGTGTAACAGAGAGAAAATGGAGGACAGGTGAGAGGGATGAGGAAGGCCTTTTGTAGTGGCAGCAGACTACAATGTTCCCTTTCTATTCTCTTTCCTTCAAGATTGGTGCTAATTCCTTTCACAAAGCTGTTGTTTACTGCAAATAAACAATTGAATTGGCATTAAATGATCTTTAAATGCAAATCCTCTATCTAAAGAAATTATGTCTTGTGATCGTGTGTAGTATTTACATCTAAAATGGCATTAAATCTCACAAATTAAATGATGTGTTACTCAACACAAATAATCTCATTTGAAGAGAAAAGAGTATGGTGAAATGTCTAAGAGCAACATGTCATGCAGTATATATCCTGTAATAGACTGTGGGTTTCATCAAGGTCTGTTAGTTATTTCCATTGAGCTCCATTTCACTTTATGGATGTTGATGTTGAGAATATACAGCGCATGCTGTAATCATACATGTTTCCCTGTGATTCCTACAACTACCATTACCAAATGGCCTATGAAAAATGTATGCACTCACTAACTGTAAGTCGCTCTGGATAAGAGCGTCTGCTAAATGACTAAAATGTAAATGTAAATTGTAAATGATCTGAGAACATGGTCAGTTTATAACCTCTCATTAATAATAATAACACTACAGACTGTACTTCTCTTCCTATATCCTGTACATGATAAATTACTCTCCACAATTACAGCTAATTGGCTACCAAGACCATGCATCTTCTCACAACCACTGTACCTAGTTCAGTAATTAATGCAATCAGGGTAGCTATACCGAGGCCATTTTCAGCTGGTGAGTGTTGAGTATCAAGGCTTATACTTGATACTTTGTTTTCCATCCACATTTCAGATATACATAATCATACAATAAAACATTCATGCTGAGTATCCATTCAAGAGCTCCTAACCGCATGCATCATTGTAGATAAAAAATGCTACAATATAGACATATATTGGTTTATTTCCATTGACACGTATTAAACAATTTGAAGCCATTTCCACAATGCTTCTTAGAAACTATAGTATGCCGTCTTTCAAATAGACAACTGGGATGCAATGTAAATTATTCTATAAGAAGTCACAACTCGTTCCTGGTGACAATAACACACTGTCTCCCACCGCGCTCCAGCTGTTATAGTCTACAAACACATCCACATTTCATGTTTCAATGTAAATAACATCTCATGCGGATTTGTGGATTTCATTTTTTCTCAGCCCACAATTTCAACAGCCCTGTGGAAATAAAATTAACATAATAAAAAAATCACCATCAAAATCAGTCTGTTTAAAAAGTTTTTAACGTAAACAACATCTTGTGTGGATTTGTGGAGTTCCTTTTCTAGTGGCCTTTCCATACATCAACATTGTGCATCTGTTTCCAGTATATGCCAGTATAAAGGGCAACAACCCCGACGAAAACGTGATTAAGACGAGTAGGAGGGTTCGTGTCTACAACCATTAAATCAGAGTAATTACTTTGGCTTTCAAATTCAAACATTAGAACAGTTTATTTTTTAAACTGAGACACTAAATCTATGATTTCCCCTGGGTTGGGCCACGGACTCTGATCACAGAGCTCAAGGTGATGGAAAAAAATTACAAAAAGAAGAAAAACAAAAGGCCTTATAAAAATCCCCTTATAGCTTGATAATATTGTTTGCTGTACACATCCGTGAAATCTAACAAACGATGAATGGTAATTATGATACAACAAAAAAGCGAGTCTGGGGGTGTGCTGTTGTTGTGAGAATGGGTTTACCTTGAGATGACCTCGTTGAGTTCTCTCTTTGATTCTCAACCCCTTGATGCATATTGGAGAGTATGGATATTAGCTACACAGTAAATATATGAAGTAATTGCATTATTTACAAGGGAATAGTTGGTCTCATAATGCAAATGAAAAGTGCTGTAACAGTATTACAAAGTAAAAAGCAGTCACCACAAGTAGTCATACAGGTCACACCACAACCGTCTTCTTTATCAGATATATGTGCTATTGTAAACACAAATACAACCCTGGAAGTCACACAAAGAGAACATTTTGTTTTGTACGGTATCAATCAAAGCAAAAAGTTGCGAGCGCCAAGGAAAGTAGCCTGGAGTGGAGTAGAACTCTGCCCCCTCCCCTTGGAAGGTCCGGAGCATTTCAAAGGAGATTAATAACAAGGACAGTTATAAATTGACCCATAAGGCCATTTCAGCAACAATCTATTTGCTCAGTGTCAGTTGCAAATATTAAATTGAGGAGATAAATCTCTCAGCTGTCAGGCCCTATTGATGATCCAGTTATGATTAAGACAACAACCGTATACCGTGATTACTTCAACACTTAAGATTTTTAGAACTGTAAAAAGTGTTATGATTTTTCTTAAGAGTTAAAACGTTTGGTATGCAGATTAATCATTTCAGAATTATTGAGTTATCATCTTTGGACTGTGACCAGAAATTGTCTCGTATTTGGCCACCCTAAGCTATCTCTATGCATTTTACAGCATTTCAACTACAGTACAAGAGAAGTAGCACTGGATGCCACACAAATACATATTCTTATAGCAACATCAATGCACTTACTGTACATGTCTCTTGTGAAAATACACATCCACTTGTACACTTTGATTGAGAGGAGTGTCAGGATGTACTCTCTCAACTGTCGTGGTTGCCGGGTCCAAGACTAATGATCCAGGATTGGTCAGGTTTTGGTACTCTGGCCAATCGGAAATAAATTACGTTTTTAGAGGGATACATAAATTCCAATGTAAGGACCTCCTAACACTACTGGTAATCAGATACTCCAGTAATGTCACTGGAAAGTCCTGAATGTTTCAGACACCTCGTAAACTGGTTATGGACATTAACTGAAGAATTGAGAAATAGGAAATCCAACAAAGATTGCAGATTGCAAGAACTAGCTATAAACAATAGAATGAGAAGTAGAAGCATGGCAAGCTGAGAAGCCTGTCACTGTCAGTGTCTATTGTACAATACTCACAAATCTGCCTTACTCCACTAATGTTCACCTTGCATATTCTTAATTGCAAGAGAAGTAACTGTACTCGCAACCTTATGTAAAAATAGCAAATGAAGAAGGTAATTGTGGATGACGAGTCACCTTAACATTAGAAACCCCCAACTTTGGATCACTCATCCATTATCTTTCCATCCCATCCCATTTAACTATCAATGACATGGGTAGCAACTCTGTGGCAGTAAATACATCTCAGTGATTGGTGCACCGTTTTGTGATCTCATGCATAAAACATGTCTTTAATCTTGTTTTGTATCTTTAAGTTCCTCGTCTTGTACCTCGTCATAAATGTTCCAAGGAGAGATTTATCATTTCGCCTTCTGTCAGATGAGGAATGTATTAGAATTGGAGCATCCATGGAGGATCAGCTTCACAACAAATGGCATATTTATAATGGCCGCGGAAATATGATCACGGCTGATAATTTGATCTCAATGTCTGACCCAATGCTGACTCCTGGTTGGGGCGAGTGATGGATGTTTACAAAATCCATCATGGGGAACATAGTGATTGTCGATGAGTAATGTGCAAAATACTACAGAGATGAGTGGGATTTATTGTTTAGGTGCTTTAGTCTGCTCCCTACAGGTGGCTTACATTGACTAAAGAGAGGGGCCAGAAAATCGCAGATTCATCGAGGGTTATTTCGGTCCATTGTTCTGGGGACCCAGGGGTACGTATTTTTGTTCTTGCCCAGAACTGACACCTAGTTCAACTAATCCGATTTCCATCAAGCCCTCATTGTTAACTCTAACAGAGCCCCAAGGGGTCAAAAATGTCATAATATCAAGGTTTTTGTTAAGCAGCTAGTTACCGACAACCCCCCCCCCACAATTTATCATGATTTTTGTGTTAATATGGAAGAATTATATACTAGTGGTGCATGACTAAGCTGAAAATGTTGACTCAATAGTAAACTTTGTGAAAAAAACACATTTCACAAAGGTGTAGGTGTATGTACCCTGAAAATATAAATATATGGAGCCACCACAGATCACAGATTTGGTCCCTGGGGGGCGTGGCAGCCACTATAACAAAAAAGTAACAAAAATATATAAATACATATTTAGCACCGGCGCCCATATTGCCTATATCGGTGGCCATGTGTAGCTCAGTTGGTAGAATAATAATAATAATAATAATATGCCATTTAGCAGACGCTTTTATCCAAAGCGACTTACAGTCATGCGTGCATAATTTTTTTTTTTGTGTATGGGTGGTCCCGGGGATCGAACCCACTACCTTAGCGTTACAAGCGCCGTGCTCTACCAGCTGAGCTACAGAGGACCACAGCGTTTGCAACGCCAGGGTTGTGGGTTCAATTCCCACGGGGGGCCAGTATGAAAATGTATACACTCACTAACTGTAAGTCGCTCTGGATAAGAGCGTCTGCTAAATGACTAAAATGTCAATGTAATTTTAGGTCATACCGGTATGTCAGATTAGCTCAATTGCCAATTTCTCAGCCTCTGCGTATCAAAGAAACATAACTCTTGAATTAGTAGCAGATACATGTTCATAACAAGTGGCTATGGATGAAATTGATCCAAATATATGTCAAAAACATGAAAAACATTCAAAAACCTCAATTTTGAAAAATCTAATTTGACTGTAAATGTATTAGCGTTTTTAAATATATGCATATTTTGGGGAATTTTAACCATTTACTTGTGTTACAAAAGGTTAAAAAAAAAAGTGGTACTGCTTCTCTTAGGGGTAAGGAATGACCCCTGTTGGCGCCTTTAAGCTAAAAAATATGTTGTCACTTTTAGGGTTAATTTTAGCTTCAATCAATTAAATATCGCTACCATTTCTTCTGAAGAAGGTGCCACCATTTTGTTATTGATGCTAGGCAGCAGAAACACCTCAGCAGGTTTTAACATTTACTATGTGCTAGATAAATCTCTTTTAATAGACTTTCTCTCACAACAGTGGCAGTATACATCATTGACCCCAGTGTTCTTGGCAGCAGGTCAGTTGCCCTTTAAAAGGGCCTTTAAATCTGACTTTAAGTGCGGATCTGTTAGAAGATACCTTTTCCCATTGTTGTTCATCATATCAAAATGGTGGACTGTTTTGTTGCCCCCTTCAAACTATTTTTTATTTTTGTATTTACTTGACACCAAATTCTCTTTTGGCAATCAGAACTTCCTATACTAATTTTTCATTTAAAGTAAACGGAAAGCTGAGGAGAGTTTTTATCAGGTGTGACATTTATTTGACCAGACATGGTCTTATCCCAACAACAGCGCTACCATTATGAATGGGAAATCACATTGAGGTAACAATAATGGCAAACTTGTTTATTTCCAGGATTTCCTTGGGGATGATTTACAATAGCAGGGCATAATAAATGACCAGTGGCATAAATCACATTGTAGCTGTCACGACTTCCGCCGAGGGTGCCTCCCCTCCTTGTTCGGGCAGGTTTCTGCGTTCGTCGTCACTGGCTTACTAGCTACTGCCGATCCCATTCTCATCACTCCACTTGTCATGTCTTGTCTTGTCAATCACACACACCTGGTGCTCATTCCCCTAATTAGTATGTGGATAAGTGTTCCCTCTGTTCCCCTTATCTTTGTGAGTGATTGTTTATTGTGAGAGCTAGTAGCTTGGTTGAGCTACTCTTCCATTTGTATTTGCCAAGGTGGAATATTTTCCCTTGTTATTGTTTCGTTTTGACGGTGGGTGCGTTTTATTTATGTAAACAGAATAAACTCTGGACTTCTGTGTTTTACCTCCTGCGCCTGACTCCTTCATTCACACCTCGTCACAGTAGCGTAATGAATACTGTGAGTCAGTTAGAAGCTAGCGTTAGGGTTAGGGTTAGGTTCAGGGTTAGGGGTTAGGGAAAATAGGATTTTGATTGAGACTGAATTGTGTGTCCCCACAAGACAGTGTGTGTGCGTGTGTGTGTGTGTTAGTGAGTGTGGTGCGAGTGGAGGGGTGTAGGGTGTGTGTGCTTATGTGAGTCCACGCATGTGTTTGTGTGCCGTGATAGCTAAAATAAGGCTGGGTTCAGAATAGCTTTCCTTTTTTTCTGCTGATGTGGAACAGGTCTTTGCTGGCTTACCTCCTACAACATTAATTAATAGTCTAGTCTATGATTGATGACCTCAGCTTTAGCTACCTCGGTCCCATTCATCACCAGCAGTGTAGGAGGATGGGACTCAAAATATTTCATTTATTTTATTCACTCCCTTCCTCTGTGACATGAACGGAGCCAGAGTGGCGTTATGTGCCACAGCTTTGTGAGGTAGTCACAAAAACGCTTGTTGATGCTCTTGTTGATTTGATCGAGTTGGGCTTGTTCGTAAACATTCTGTTTTTGTCCTACAGAGGCAATGTATATATCGCCACAAATGAATAATGTGCTGTCATATTGTTTCTGGTATGAATAATGTAAAATTAATGTATCTGCTGCAGTACAATTGTTTTGGCGCACAAAGGATTGCAGGGACAGATTTATCACATTATACACACATTGTAACATGTATAATACAAGTGTTTACTGATGATTAATAATAGCTACAGAATCAAATCATACAAAGTAGTGATATTACTGTAATTATAAAATTGTGCAGATTGGCAGTTCAGTATATACCAACATGGACATAACATAGTATATGTAAATCTTTCTCCCTCCATTTTGTTTGATATGTTACGTTTCGTGTGGTATGTATTAATTTGTGGATGTCCATCATCCATTTTGTATTATATGTTACGAATTACAACTCGTATGATATGTTATGAATTCCAATTTTTTGTTGCTAATGTTAGCTAGGTGGCTAACGTTAAATTAGGCTAGAGGTTAGGGGTTAAGGTTAGGGTTAAGGTTAGGGTTAGGAGTTAGGTTAAAGGGTTAAGTGTCACGCCCTGGCTCTAGGGACTCTTTTAAGTTGAGCCAGGGTGTGTAGAGTTTATGTTTTGTGCTCGTTGTGTCTTGTCTAGTTTTTGTATATCTATGTTGGCCAGAGTGGTTCTCAATCAGAGGCAACGAGTATCAGCTGTTGCTGGCTGTCTCTGATTGGGAACCATATTTAGACAGGCTGTGTTCCCACAGTGTTTGTGTGATCTTGTTCCGTGTTGGTTTGTGTTTTTGCACCTGTGGACGTCACGTATCGATTTGTTGTTTTGTTCGTGTATCATTTAATAAATAAGTATGTTCACCTTCCACGCTGCGCCTTGGTCCTCTATATCCGACGATCGTGACATTAAGGTTAGGGTTAGGAGAAGGGTTAGTGAACATGCTAAGTAGTTGCAACGTAGTAAGTAGCTGTAAAGTTGCTAATTAGCTAAAATGTTGTAGTCCACATTTATTAATAGTTTTATGGCTACACAACTCTTTGTGAGAAGCTGTCAAACATTTTAATAGTGTTACGTTTCGAAACGCCATCTGCCACCAATCTCTGAAAATAGAATAACCATAGTGATGGATTCGGTTCAAAAAGACCCCCTACCAGCTCAGTGTCACTCACTCAAACGCTTGACTGAAGCGCTGTCATTCACGTTTGGCATAAATTCCAGGGCGCCACGTGAGATAAAGGTTTTGATCATATTTATTTGAGAACAAAAAAAAAACTGTGTTAGAATTATTATTTCCCCCCAAAAAGAACTGAATCCATCCAGTCTGTTGTTTAGTACTCCAACAGGCAATCTGGGCTTCTTTGTAGCTAAAATACTGCATGTGAGAGTCTACAGTCCAGTTTAGACTGGTGAAACAAAGTTGGCGAAAACTCCTCCTGACTGTCCAATTGAAGTCAATGAGGATTCAAAACATTCAATGTTTACTTCACGATTCTACTCCTTTCAGATCTGGAGATTTACATTTACGCTCTTATCCAGAGCGACTTACAGGAGCAATTAGGGTTAAGTGCCTTGCTCAAGGGCACATCGACAGATTTTTCACCTAGTAGGCTCGGGGATTAGAACCAGCGACCTTTTGGTTACTGGCACAACGCTCTTAACCGCTAAGCTACCTGAATAGCTAACAAGAGAGATACAGCTATTTAAGAGTGACAGTCCAATGGGGTTGAAGATGGACTTAAAACGTTGTTTACGCCCTGATTCAACTCCCTCAGATGTGTCCACTTAGGAAAAGCTCAAATCAGAGATGCAGCTTTTCAAGAGTATTGGGGCGTAGCTGCTCTAGTTCAATGACAACAAGTGTGACCTCTATAACAAAATGAATGTAGGACTTTTAATTACAGAGTTTGGATGACAATTATAATGATTATCTGTTAGCGCTGCCAATGTGATATAGATTGAGTTAGCCCCAGAGTCACAGGGCGATAAAGCATCTGTCTGATGCCTGTGTAGATGTGGAGTGGGCTAGCGGCCACCTCAGTAGCAGCGTAGGGAACTGAATAACACATACAGCGCCTTGCAAAAGTATTCATCCCACTTGGTGTTTTTCCTATTTTGTTGCATTACAACCTGTAATTTAAATGGAATTTTATTTGGATTTCATGTAATGGACATACACAAAATAGTCCATATTGGTGAATTGAAATGAAAGAAATTATTTGTTTCAAAAAAGTATAAAAAATAAATAATGGAAAAGTGGTGCGTGCATATGTATTCACCCCCTTTGCTATGAAGCCCCTAAATAAGATCTGGTGAAACCAATTACCTTCAGAAGTCACATAATTAGTTAAATAAAGTCCACCTGTCTGCAATCTAAGTGTCACACGATCTGTCACATGATCTCAGTATATATACACCTGTTCTGAAAGGCCCCAGAGTCTGCAACACCACTAAGCAAGGGGCACCACCAAGCAAGCGGCACCATGAAGACCAAGGAGCTCTCCAAACAGGTCAGGGACAAAGTTGTTGGAGAAGTACAGATCAGGATTGGGTTATAAAAAAATATCCGAAACTTTGAACATCCCACGGAGCACCATTAAATCCATTATTAAAAAATGGAAAGAATATGGCACCACAACAAACCTGCCAAGAGAGGGCCGCCCACCAAAACTCACGGACCAGGCAATGAGGGCATTAATCAGAGAGGCAACAAAGAGACCATAGATAACCCTGAAGGAGCTGCAAAGCTCCACAGCGGAGATTGGAGTATCTGTCCATAGGACCACTTTAAGCCGTACACTCCACAGAGCTGGGCTTTACGGAAGAGTGGCCAGAAAAAATGCCATTGCTTAAAGAAAAAAATAAGCAAACACGTTTGGTGTTCGCCAAAAGGCATGTGGGAGACTCCCCAAACATATGGAAGAAGGTACTCTGATCAGATGAGACTAAAATTGAGCTTTTTGGCCATCAAGGAAAATGCTATGTCTGGCGCAAACCCAACACCTCTCTTCACCTCAAGAACACCATCCCCACAGTGAAGCATGGTGGCAGCAGCACCATGCTGTGGGGATGTTTTTCATTGGCAGGGACTGGGAAATTGGTCAGAATTGAAGGAATGATGGATGGCGCTAAATACAGGGAAATTCTTGGAATGGCCTAGTCAAAGCCCAGACCTCAATCCAATTGAGAATCTATGGTATGACTTAAAGATTGCTGTACACCAGCGGAACCCATCCAACTTGAAGGAGCTGGAGCAGTTTTGCCTTGAAGAATGGGCAAAAATCCCAGTGGCTAGATGTTCCAAGCTTATAGAGAAATACCCCAAGAGACTTGCAGCTGTAATTGCTGAGCGGCCTTTCAGGTTATGTCGATATACGACTTATTTTACTGTGGATATAGGTCCTTTGCTGTTGTTCTGGGATTGATTTGCACTTTTCGAACGAAAGTACGTTCATCTCTAGGAGACAGAACGCGTCTCCTTTCTGAGCAGTATGATGGCTGCGTGGTCCCATGGTGTTTATAATTGCGTACTATTGTTTGTACAGATGAACGTGGTACCTTCAGGCATTTGGAAATTGCTCCCAAGGATGAACCAGACTTGTGGAGGTCTACAATTCTTTTTCGGAGGTCTTCGCTGATTTCTTTTGATTTTCCCATGATGTCAAGCAAAGAGGCACTGAGTTTAGTTTGAAGGTAGGCCTTGAAATACATCCACAGGTACAACTCCAATTGACTCAATTTTGTCAATTAGCCTATCAGAAGCTTCTAAAGCCAAGACATCATTTTCTGGAATTTTCCAAGCTGTTTAAAGGAACAGTCATCTTAGTGCATGTAAACTTCTGACCCACTGGAATTGTGATACAGTGAATTATAAGTGAAATAATCTGTCTGTAAACAATTGTTGGAAATATTACTTGTGTCATGCACAAAGTAGATGTCCTAACCGACTTGCCAAAACTATCGTTTGTTAACAAGAAATTTGTGGAGTGGTTGAAAAGCGAGTTTTAATGACTCCAACCTAAGTGTATGTAAACTTCCAACTTCAACCATATGTCACTGCAGACCATCTTGTCTTTTGTGGATGTCAGTTGTTGATGTGAATCAGCTGTGTGATAAAACTATAAGAAATTGAATGATATTAAGATGTTGATTGGGTTTGGAATTAGTAAAACATATTAACTAAACTCCAATACATGAAAGCTGACTTCATTGCATGGTTCATATCGTTTTACAGTGACAACAAAACAGTAAAACTAGAATATTGTAGCGAACAGGGAAGTGAACCTGGGTCGCTGGAGTGAAAGGCAAACACCCTACACATCACCCCAATAGTGTTTACCAACTTGGTGGGAGTTGTAATATGGCTCATATAGCGAGGATGACTACTCAGCGCCCTCACACTTCCAGGCTGTGCAGATGGTCTCACAGCCGCCCTCCCACTTTTGACACCAATTTAGCTAACGGTGGGGCAGGGAAGCAAATCTGGGTCGCTGCCGTGAATGGCAAACACCCTACGCATCTCGCCAATAGGTTCAACCCACTTGGTGGGAATTGTAACATGGCTCATATAGATCGATACTATATGTTATACAATATGTTAGATAACAGTTATTTTGTATTATTATTAGCATTAAATTAATTGAATAATGCTCAAAAATAATTTACGGTATGATTTTAAATCATCTTTAAGAAAACTGTTCTATGATGGAATTGACAGAAGCACGTTTTTTTTCTCGAGCTGTGTAAACCAAGACCTGTTGATTTTAGCATCTTTCAGTCTGAGTTTTGACTGCTTGTGCAGAATATTCATCTGACATTCCTTCTCTTGTTGGGGGGGAGGGGGGGTAGAAGGATTATTTTATCCTATCCCAGGTATTCCTTAAAGAGGTGGGGTTTCAAATGTCTCCGGAAGGTGGTGAGTGACTCCGCTGTCCTGGCGTCGTGAGGGAGCTTGTTCCACCATTGGGGTGCCAGAGCAGCGAACAGTTTTGACTGGGCTGAGCGGGAACTATGCTTCCGCAGAGGAAGGGGAGCCAGCAGGCCAGAGGTGGATGAACGCAATGCCCTCGTTTGGGTGTAGGGACTGATCAGAGCCTGAAGGTACGGAGGTGCCGTTCCCCTCACAGCTCCGTAGGCAAGCACCATGGTCTTGTAACAGATGCGAGCTTCAACTGGAAGCCAGTGGAGTGTGCGGAGGAGCGGGGTGACGTGAGATAACTTGGGAAGGTAGGTATCAAGGAGGAAGACAATGTTGTCATGAAGATAGGAATGTGATTTTAGCTTTCTAACAAAATCATAGTGATGATAATACTTTTGCCTTGTAACTAGCCATGCCCGAGGGAGCTCAGAGAGCATGTCAGTATGACGGAAACACCCCTCTTTACCAGAGTGCATAAAAGATTGAGATAAGAATTATCAGATCAGACTAGACGGACCTCAAGCTGCAGCTTTTGTCCATATTGGTCCCAACCCTGAAAATCAACACGAGGTGAAGACGACAAAGTTGCCTCCACTAACAATCAATGTTACGGCTGAGTAGCTGTTCTGAGTACTGTATCTAAGGTGAATTTAAGTGGGACCATCCTTTTACTCTCTTCAAGCCATCGTCTACTACGCTGCTCTCATCACCCCACGGGGGATCATCGACACGGCTGATTAGCCGTCCTCAGACGACCACTTCCAGAACGAGTGAAAGTAAACAGACAACTAAGAAGAAGGACATTGTGACCTCTTGTGGACAATATGAGCCTTACATCTAAAAGGCCATCCCAATCGACCCCTTCCCACGAAGGCCTGGGTCCAACAGAGAAACACGTAAATACATGCATTGCTTTTCTTCCCAAACAGGCGGCAGATCGGGGCAAAGGTTTACTGTGAGTGTAGGTCCATGTGCATCCAAGTGTTTTCTCTCTCTCTCTCTCTTTAACTCGCCATCTTTTGTAACAAGTGTCTAATTTGGTTAGTCCGCTAGGGACCTGTTTTCATTGTATTAAGTTTATAATCCCTATCTAAACCGTGTACGTGTTTGTATCTTGTGTTATCATTTTTAATTAGTTAGTAAATAATTAATTAATTAAATACATTTGTGTGGTACGGATTGATCAGTAAGACCCGGGTTCATGCAGACATAAAGAGCCTACGACTTTCAGAATGAGACTGATATGAGGTAAATGATTAATAAATGACTGTTAAATGATAAGAGATATCTAGATATCCTTAGAGTTAATTCGGGAAACGGTAACTCATTAAACAACTTTTCCTGTGGTGCCCCAAATTCCTAATTAGTTAATTGTTACATGATTAATTTAGTAACAATTAAACATAGTAGGTACAGTGGCTTGCGAAAGTATTCACCCCCCTTGGCATTTTTCCTATTTTGTTGCCTTAGAACCTGGAATTAAAATTGATTTTTGGGGGGTTTGTATCATTTGATTTACACGACATGCCTACCACTTTGAAGATACAAAATATATTTTATTGTGAAACAAACAAGAAATAAGACATTACTATTCACCCCCCCCCCCCCCAAAGTCAATACTTTATAGAGCCATCTTTTGCAGCATTTACAGCTGCAAGTCTCTTGGGGTATTTCTCTAAAAGCTTGGAAAATCTAGCCACTGGGATTTTTGCCCATTCTTCAAGGCAAAACTGCTCCAGCTCCTTCAAGTTGGATGGGTTCCGCTGGTGTACAGCAATCTTTAAGTCATACCACAGATTCTCAATTGGATTGAGGTCTGGGCTTTGACTAGGCCATTCCAATACATTTAAAAGTTTCCCCTTAAACCCCTTGAGTGTTGCTTTAGCAGTATGCTGAGGGTCATTGTCCTGCTGGAAGGTGAACCTCCGTCCCAGTGTCAAATCTCTGGAAGACTGAAACAGGTTTCCCTCAAAACTTTCCCTGTATTTAGCGCCATCCATCATTCCTTCAATTCTGACCAATTTCCCAGTCCCTGCCAATGAAAAGCATCCCCACAGCCTGATGCTGCCGCCACCATGCTTCACTGTGGGGATGGTGTTCTCGGGGTGATGAGAGATGTTGGGTTTGCGCCAGACAGCATTTTCCTTGATGGCCAAAAAGCTCAATTTTAGTCTGACCAGAGTACCTTCTTCCATATGTTTGGGGAGTCTCCCACATGCCTTTTGGCGAACACCAAATGTGTTTGCTTATTTTTTTCTTTAAGCAATGGCTTTTTTCTGGCCACTCTTCCGTAAAGCCCAGCTCTTAAAGTGGTCCTATGGACAGATACTCCAATCTCCGCTGTGGAGCTTTGCAGCTCCTTCAGGGTTATCTTTGGTCTCTTTGTTGCCTCTCTAATTAATGCCCTCCTTGCCTGGTCCGTTAGTTTTGGTGGGCGGCCTTCTCTTGGCAGGTTTGTTGTGGTGCCATATTCTTTCCATTTTTTAATAATGGATTTAGTGGAGCTCCGTGGGATGTTCAAAGTTTCGGATATTTTTTTATAACCCAACCCTGATCTGTACTTCTCCACAACTTTGTCCCTGACCTGTTTGGAGAGCTCCTTGGTCTTCATGGTGCTACTTGTTTGGTGCTGCCCCTTGCTTAGTGGTGTTGCAAACTCTGGGGCCTTTCAGAACAGGTGTATATATACTGAGATCATGTGACAGATCATGTGACACTTAGATTGCACACAGGTGGACTTTATTTAACTAATTATGTGACTTCTGAAGGTAATTGGTTGCACCAGATCTTATTTAGGGGCTTCATAGCAAAGGGGGTGAATAAATATGCATGCACCACTTTTCCGTTATTTCTTTTTAATACTTTTTTGAAACAAGTTATATTTTTCATTTCAATTCACCAATTTGGATTATTTTCTGTATGTCCATTACATGAAATCCAAATAAAAATCCATTTAAATTACAGGTTTTAATGCAACAAAATAGGAAAAACGCCAAGGGGGATGAATACTTTGCAAGGCACTGTAATTATTCGATAAAAAATTGTCATCACAATAATGAAAGTCACGTCACGACAAAAGGTAGCTTACTATCTACAGTCGGAAGTTTACATGCACTTAGGTTGGAGTCATTAAAACTCGTTTTTCAACCACTCCACAAATTTCTTGTTAACAAACTATGGTTTTGGCAAGTCAGTTAGGACATCTACTTTGTGCATGACAAAAGTAATTTTTCCAACAATTGTTTACAGACAGATAATTTCATTTATAATTCACTGTATCACAATCCCAGTGGGTCAGAAGTGTACATACACTAAGTTGACTGTGCCTTTAAACAGCTTGGAAAATTCCAGAAAATGATGTTATGGCTTTAGAAGCTTCTGATAGGCTAATTGTCATAATTTGAGTCAATTGGAGGTGTACCTGTGGATGTATTTCAAGGCCTACCTTCAAACTCAGTGCCTCTTTGCTTGACATCATGGGAAAATCAAAAGAGACCTCAGAATAAAAATGGTAGACCTCCTCAAGTCTGGTTCATCCTTGGGTGAATTTCCAAACGCCTGAAGGTACCACGTTCATCTGTACAAACAATAGTACGCAAGTATAAACACCATGGGACCACGCAGCCGTCATACCGCTCAGGAAGGAGACGCGTTCTGTCTCCTAGAGATGAACGTACTTTGGTGCTAAAAGTGCAAATCAATCCCAGAACAACAGCAAAGGACCTTGTGAAGATGCTGGAGGAAACAGGTACAAAAGTATCTATATCCACAGTAAAATGAGTCCTATATCGACATAACGTGAAAGGCCGCTCAGCAAGGAAGAAGCCACTGCTCCAAAACCGCCATAAAAAATCCAGACTACGGTTTGAAATTGCACATTGGGACAAAGATCGTACTTTTTGGAGAAACGTCCTCTGGTCTGATGAAACAAAAATAGAACTGTTTGGCCATAATGGCCATCGTTATGTTTGGAGGAAAAAGGGGGTTGTTTGCAAGCCGAAGAACACCATCGTGAAGCACGGGGGTGGCAGCATCATGCTGTGGGGGTGCTTTGCTGCAGGAGGGACTGGTGCACTTCACAAAATAGATGGCATCATGAGGAAGGAAAATGATGTGGATATATTGAAGCAACATCTCAAGACATCAGTCAGGAAGTTAAAGCTTGGTCGCAAATGGGTCTTCCAATTGGACAATGACCCCAAGCATACTTCCAAAGTTGTGGCAAAATGGCTTAAGGGCAACAAAGTCAAGGTATTGGAGTGGCCATCACAAAGCCCTGACCTCAATCTTATAGAAAATGTGTGGGCAGAACTGAAAAAGCGTGTGCGAGCAAGGAGGCCTACAAACCTGACTCAGTTACACCAGTTCTGTCAGGAGGAATGGGCCAAAATTCACCCAACTTATTGTGGGAAGCTTGTGGAAGGCTACCCGAAACGTTTGACCGAAGTTAAACAGTTTCAAGGCAATGCTACCAAATACTAATTGAGTGTATGTACTGGGAATGTGATGAAATAAAGAAAAGCTGAAATAAATCATTCTCTCTACTATTATTCTGACATTTCACATTCTTAAAATAAAGTGGTGATCCTAACTGACCTAAAACAGGGAATTTTTACTAGGATTATATGTCAGGAATTGTGAAAAACTGAGTTTAAATGTATTTGGCTAAGGTGTATGTAAACTTCCGACTTCAACTGTATAACAATTCCATCCCTTAGTCTTCGAAAATATGTACCATTCAAAAGGAGGAAACACAGTATACCACACGTGGTCGGATTCCATGTTCAAAGGGAAAGTCCATGCAGCTAAATGATCATGAGGCAGTGAGTCTTTAATGGTGGTAAAATGGTGGATGATACAACCTAGCTTAGCCTATGCTTTCATTCGACATGTACATGGAATTATGTGGGGTTTTATCCAGAACAAAAGACTCCCCACAAAAGTATGTTCGATGTGCGATGTGATAGGCTGCACGGGAACCTCAGCCAATTAGGCTCCATCGTTCTCATCTCTGACCTTCCATCTTCTGTGCCAATTAACACATCTCCATCTCCCTTCATCTGCCTTACTGGGGCCTTAATTGGAACTTGCCTATGGGAGAAAACACCTGGTCCATTATTTCTCTCCACACTGGAAGAAGAGATGACACCTCCTTGATTTCACATCTTTCATCAGATTAGGTGTCAATCATGTACACTACTTTCTGTCAGCAGATATTTGGGGTGTACAGTATGTTATAATGTTCTATTGCCAGCTACTTGGACTATATGTTCAGGTTAATGGTAGACATGATTCTGCATTCTGAATGTTAGGGTGTTTATTGAGATCCTAGTGGCTGAGGACTGTAACTGTTTTTCATAAATTGTGTGATTTTATTGATTGCTGTTTTGTTTTACATTGTATTTGTTGTTGTATTGTTGTGATCAGGGCACCCTTGGGAATGAGACTATGGTTTCAATGGATTTTCCCTGAATAAATAAAGAATAATACAACATTTAATAAAAGTTAGTATCTATCAATGGTTTTAATTGAAATTATTATATTTTTCAGTACTGCTGCCTGTGACACAAAAGACATTGAAACGATGGTTACTTGCTGGAGTCATAATGACATGCATTGGTAAAGACGTACAAAGCCTTTATCTAGCTCAGTCTCTGATGTCTGTGATGGGCCCTGTACCACCAACCATCAATACCATCAAAGACAGATGAGGGAATGGGGAAGAATAATGATACATATCTAGCACCAATGTTGCCATTATACTACTCAGCGTTTGACTCACGGAGGGAAAGATAATTACTCTAGGCTGCACGGTGCAAGGACATGTGCAAATAGCCTGTTAGTCGCCTCTCCGGTGGCAGCGTGTCGTCTCACTTTCGTTCACTGTCACTAGCTAATGCAAATAAGGCCGGAGACGTTTGAAGTTATCACCCCTTCTCGGAATTAGAGCAAAGACACCGGAAGAATACCTTGAGAGAGAGAGAGAGAGAGAGAGAGAGAGAGAGAGAGAGAGAGAGAGAGAGAGAGAGAGAGAGAGAGAGAGAGAGAGAGAGAGAGAGAGAGAGAGAGAGAGAGAGAGAGAGAGAGAGACTTCTTGGGTGCATGCTGATACGCTGTAGAAAGAATATGTTCATTTAGCAGACTTATTCGTAAGTAGGGGACTTGTTCATTAAAAGGGCCTGAGGGCAAAGTCAATGTTTAGACCACTAGGGGTCAGTGTTTTTAGATAGAAGATCCAGAAGTCCTCCCTCTGTAGTAGCAGGGTCTCAATGTCACATCCTCTCCTCGGTAGAGTAACATGCTAGATACCTGTGTAAACCCAATAAATTACTGTGAGCTTGTAAATGTATATAGAGTGTGCAACTCTCTTTATTTATTTGTATTTATAGCGTACAGTTTACTCGCTGTTAGTCAGCACCTCTAACTAACTTGGTTTTTTTAGCGCCAGCTCATGCTTTTTATTATATTAATACAATTGGTCAGAGTAATAAAAAAAATCTAAAAAAGTTATGGGTCAAAATTATTGGCACCTTGGTTTCGATACTCTAGCATTTTTGTGAGATTGGAGAAAACGTTGGGAAGGATCTTAGACTGTTCCTCCATACATAATGTTTCCAGATCCTTGGCACTTGAATTGGAACCGGTGCTATGGTCAGATGACATGAAAAGAAAGCTTTTTGGCCATGCATACCTGTAGTGGGTTTGGCGTTGAAAAACAGAAGCATATAGAGAAAAGTACCTCATCCCTACAGTAAAATATGGGGGTGGATCTTTGATTTTATGGGGCTATTTTGCTTCTACTGGTCTTGCGGCCCTTGTTAAGGTCAACCAGTGTCGTTAGAATGCTTTGGGAAGTTAAAGCTCATTTACTTCATTTCTACACCATATCAAAACTATAAAATGCTCTTTGGAGAACAGCAGGAACAAACAAAAATGAGCATCCATTAATTTAGTAGGGGCTGTAACTCTGAGCTGGATGCTGGTTGCTGGATATTACATCCAGTATAGTATCTGGCTCAGAGTTACATTCAGCATCCGGCATCCGGCTCAACGTTACATCCAGCATCCAGCATCCGGCTCAGAGTTACATCCAGCATCCAGCATCCAGCATCCGGCTCAGAGTTACATCCAGCATCCGGCTCAGAGTTACATCCAGCATTCAGCATCCGGCTCAGAGTTACATCCAGCATCCAGCATTTGGCTCAGCGTTACATCCAGCATCCGGCTCAGACTTACATCCAACATCCGGCTCAGAGTTACATCAGCACCTGACTGAAAGTTACATCCAGCTGAGAGTTACATCCAGTATCCAGCATTCAGCTCAGAGTTACATACAGCATCGAGCTCAGTTACAATTTACTATTCCAGTCCCTCAAGTTTTCATGCTAAAATAAAATTCCTGAGATTATTATAATTGTCCTGCTGAAAGGTGAATTCATCTCCCGGTCTGGTGGAAAGCAGACTGAACCAGGTTTTCCTCTAGGAGTTTGCCTGTGCTTAGCTCTATTCCATTTTTTGCAGTTTTACTTTAGTGCCTTATTGCAAACAGGATGCATATTTTGGAATATTTGTTATGCTGTACAGGCTTCCTTCTTTTTACTCTGTCATTTAGGTTAGTACTGTGGAGTAACAACAATGTTGTTGATCCATCCTCAGTTTTCTCCTATAACAGCCATTACACTCTGTAATTGTTTTAAAGTCGCCATTGGCCTCATGGTGAAATCCCTGAGCGGTTTCCTTCCTCTCCAGTGGCTGAGTTGGGAAGGACACATGTATCTTTGTAGTGATTGGGTGTATTGATACACCCTCCAAAGTGTAATTAGGAGCCAATAGGTGTTTCTTTGAGAGGCATTGGAAAACCTCCCTGGTCTTTGTGGTTGAATCTGTGTTTGAAATTCGCTGCTCGACTGAGGGACTTTACAGATAATTGTATGTGTGGGGTACAGAGATGAGGTAGTCATTCAAAAAATCATGTTAAATACTATTATTGCACACAGTGAGTGTGCAATAATAGTTATGTGACTTATTATGTGACTTGTTAAGCACATTTTTACTCCTGAACTTACAGTTTTTCTCAATTGCTAAAACACTCAACCCTATTGTCTGAACCAAATGATCAGTTGCCTGAACCCACTGATTGAATCAATCACTATTTTGGCAAAACCATAAGCACTTTTCACCTGTTTAGACATAACTTGCCAACACATTTTCATTGTGATGCACCCGTGCTGCATAATGGTGAGCACAGGTGACAAAAGTCAAACACAATTAGAGCACAGGTGTCACCACTTGAACACAACAACTCAAAATTGATCACACTTGTGGCTAATGATGTGAGGGAACATATACAGTAAGCCAGTTCAGAGAGCACTGGTTTGTGAGGCCCTACAATGGATAGAAATCTGAGAGGAAGAGTTCGTGTGAGAGGAGGTCGAGGTGGTCAGCGAAGACAAAGAACAGTAATATCTGATGAAATCAGAGCTACTGTGATTGACCATGTTCTTGTCCATGGTATGAGCATGAGGGAGGCTGGACAAAGGGTACAACCAAACATCAGTAGATTCACTGTGTCCACCATAATCCGAAGATTTAGAGAAGAGAACAGGTAATTACCTTTTTTTGACATTATAGTACAGTATGTAAATGTTGACAGCAATTACTGTATGACATACTATATACTGTACCACAGTATACTGTAAGTAAATATATGTTTCAGTACATCACTGTACCAATGTACTGTAGTATTGTAATGGAGGGTTGGTCTAACTGTTTGTAGGCCTAGTATTCCATGTATATTTTTTGTAACTCCATGTTCTCTTTTTGTAGAATTGAAATACTGCCACATGGGGGTGGGAGGACAGGTATGTTCTCCCCACACCAAGAGACCCTAATTGTTGATATTGTCCGTGAGAACAATGCCATTAAACTGAGCGAAATTCAGCAGAAGATCATTGAGGACCATTTAAATTTTGAGGGTATCAACAGTGTCAGCCTCTCTACTGTTGATCGTGTCCTCAAGCGCAACAGACTGCGCATGAAACAGCTATACAGAGTGCCCTTTGATCGCAACTCAGACAGAGTCAAAGAGCAAAGATTCCAGTATGTACAGGTTGGCATATATCCAGACACATTCAATGTTGATTACTCTAAGTAGTGATTTACTGTAGTGGCCTAAATCACTTTTTCCGTATCACTTACAAAACTATATCTATTTCTACAGAGGGTTTTTCAACTGGATGCAATGGAAAGACCCCATCAATACATCTACATGGATGAAGCTGGGTTTAATCTCACCAAAAGGAGAAGGAGAGGCCGTAATGTTATTGGCCATCGGGCCATTGTTGGTGTTCCTGGTCAGCGTGGTGGCAATGTCACATTATGTGCTGCCATCAGCAATCATGGGGTTGTCCACCATCATGCCAACCTGGGGCCCTACAACACTCACCAGCTCTTCATTTTCCTCAATCACATGCGAGATGCTTTGTTAGGGCAGCAGGATGAGCATCCCATCTATGTTGTTGTTTGGGACAATGTGAGTTTTCACAGAGCCCTCCAGGTTAGAGAGTGGTACAATATGAACCAAGGTTTTATAAATTTTTGCCTTCCACCGTACTCCCCTTTCCTAAACCCCATTGAGGAATTCTTCTCCTCATGGCGGTGGAAGGTATATGAACGCCAACCTTACACCAGGGTAAATCCTGTGGCCTGACCCAGTACGGAGACATGATGCTGTGGCTGAGGAATGCACTTATTTGTATATTTTTGTACTTTATTTTTACATGGGCTTACTGTACACAAGTGGCAAACGCATAAGATTTCTGTTTTGTTTTTACAAGTGCTACATGTAAATGCACAATATTTCTGTTTTGTCTTTTTGTACAAGTGCTAAATGCACAGTTTTTTTTTGTTTTGCAACATGCATTTAGCCTACAGTGAACAATAAACATTTATTTCTCCAGCTTCATGTCCTCAGCATTGTGTTTTCTATTTTTCTACGTAGTGTTTAGTGACTGTTCAGTAGTGTTTTTAATTTTGATTGACTCGGGGCACGATTTGACAACATAGTTCAGTTTTGAGCACAGATTGAACTGTTTTGAGGTGAAAGTTTGGTTTTGCAAGAAGAGTCTGAGGTTTTGTGAATGTAGCTTGAAAATTGGGTTTTGTGTTCACAGTTAAGAGAAAAGCAGCTTTCAAGAAATGTGTCTTAGCAATAGAGAAAAACTGTAATTAGGCTTGACTTATTGACTCAAGACATGTCAGCTTTTGTTATTAATTTGTAACATTTCTAAAAACATAATTCCACTTTGCAGCCGGTGATATCACCTATATAGAAATAATAAATAAAAGGTAAAGTTAGGAGCAATTACGAAGAAGAATAACATAGGACCCAAGGCAGCTTATTGTTGATTTGCCTTCAGCTTAGAGAGAGAGAGAGAGAGAGAGAGAGAGAGAGAGAGAGAGAGAGAGAGAGAGAGAGAGAGAGAGAGAGAGAGAGAGAGAGAGAGAGAGAGAGAGAGAGAGAGAGAGAGAGAGAGAGAGAGAGAGAGAGAGAGAGAGAGAGAGAGAGAGAGAGAGAGAGAGAGAGAGAGAGAGAGAGAGAGAGAGAGAGAGAGAGAGAGAGAGAGAATTTGACAGCCTCCACTCTTCCGGAAAGGCTTTCCACTAGATGTTGGAACATTGCTGCGGGGACTTGCTTCCATTCAGCCACAAGAGCATTACTGAGGTCGTGCACTGATGTTGGGCGATTAGGCCTGGCTCGCAGTCACCGTTCCGATTCATCCCAAAGGTGTTCGTTGGAGTTGAGGTCAGGGCTCTGTGCAGGCCAGTCAAATTTTTCCACAGCGATCTCGACAAATCATTTCAGTATGGACCTCGCTTTGTGCACGGGGGCATTGTCATGCTGAAACAGGAAAAGGCCTTCCCCAATCTGTTGCCACAAAGTTGGAAGCACAGAATCGTCTAGAATGTCATTGTATGATGTAGCGTTAAGATTTCCCTTCACTGGAACTAAGGGGCCTAGCTCGAACCATGAAAAAAAGCTCCAGAACATTATTCCGTCTCCACCAAACTTTACATGTGGCACTATGCATTGGGGCAGGTAGCGTTCTCCTGGCATCTGCCAAACCCAGATTCGTCCTTCAGACTGCCAGATGGTGAAGCATAATTCATCACTCCAGAGAACGCGTTTACACTGCTCCAGAGTCCAATGGCGGCGCGCTTTATTTACACCACTCCAGCCAACGCTTGGCATTGCGCATGGTGATCTTAGGCTTGGGTGTGGCTGCTCGGCCACCGAAACCCATTTTATGAAGCTCCCGCTGAACAGTTCTTGTGCTGACGTTGCTTCAACGTTGCAACTGAGAACAGACCATTTTTACGCGCTTTAGTACTCGCCGGTCCCATTCTGTGAGCTTCTGAGGTCTAGCACTTCGTGGCTGAGCAGTTGTTGCTCCTAGATGTTTCCACTTCACAATAACAGCACTTACAGTTGACCGGGGCAGCTTTAGCAGGGCAAAAATTTGACGAACTGACTTGTTTGGAAAGGTGGCATCCTATGGCATTGCCACGTTGAAAGTCACTAAGCTCTTCAGTAAGGCCTTTCTACTGCCAGTGTTTGTCTATGGAGATTGCATGGCTGTGTGCTCAATTTTATCAGATGTGTCAGATGTCTGCTGTGTGGTTTTGTGTGATGTTATACAAGGAGGGAGCAGAGGCACACCTTTGCTGATTAGGAACTGTACCCTACACAGGTGTCCTCCTCTGTCTGCATTCATCAGAGGGATTCTGCCCCCCTCTGATTCATGTTCCTGCAAGACTAACAGAAAGACAGACAGAAAGACAGGAGTGAGTAAAGTGGACACACGGAAACACATGAGCAGCAATGTATCCAGAGAGAGAGAGACACTAGACAGCATTTGCATGACTGAACATGGTGGTTTATGAAAGTACACACTTAGCTAGCTAGTTGTCATCATCAGCTAGTTAGCTATGTCAGCTAACATTAGCTTACTCTTGAAATCAGACGAGGGTAGCTAATGTTAACATTAGCTAGCTAGCTATGGATAAGGGAAATGTTCAACACAACAAAGAATGACTATGTATAAATTAATGTAGATTACTGTCTAAGCTAGCTTTGTTCACTATATTTGTATATCTAATATACACTGTCAGCCAGCTAACCTAAACATAAGGCTTGCTAGCTAGTTAGTTAGCTAACGTTAGCTAGCTAGTTAATTTAGTTCCACTGTCAGAGAGCTAACGTTGGGCATAACAAGCTTTATGTTTTGTATCCATTTATCAAAACTAGCTTGCTGACCAAATTCTGCAAACACCCATCACACAGTCAATGTTATAGCCCAGCTGAAGTCATGCCATTCCACATTTATTTTGGTTTATAATCATGTTATAATGCTCATATAATGCTGAACATAGGTTCACACCATTGTCACTAATCAATTGCATTACACTCCAAATAATTTGAATTCAGATGATAATCTGTTTGATGACACTAGCTAGCTATGTTGGCTAGCTGACCAAACCCATTATGATGGTTAGCTAGCATGCTGGCTAGCCCGACTGCTACATCAGAAATAATTGTTTGCAAAAATAACAGCAGAGTTGAATCTTAGCGAATGTCTTAAACAACAGTCCAAAACAACATATAAGCCTGTGTTAAAAATATTATGAAATGTACAGGCAAAATGCAAATCACTAGGGAATCTAGCTAGCTGGTTACACTTCTGCTCCTTGTTCTATCTGGCCAATGGCTTTCTCTGACGGAGATGTCCTTGCATCCATAAAAGTTCACATCTCTCTTTGCTATTATTTCTCTTCCCTCACTATTTCAATGGAATGTCCCGCTCAACATCCACTCGAGGGCTCCCCTAACGGTGAAAGCTGAGCATGTCCCTCTCTCCCCGAGACGTCTCACTCTTTCAACCGGACGTCCAGATGCTGTATAGGGTAGGTCTTCGTCTTTCTCAGCTTTAAAGTTGCTTCTCCATTAACTATCACCGCAATATTAGGATTAAATGTCTGTAGAACATTTACATTTTAGCAGACGCTCTTATCCAGAGCGACTTACAGTTAGTGAGTGCATACAGTTTTCATACTGGCCCCCCGTGAGAAACGAACCCACAACCCTGGCGTTGTAAGCGCCATGCTCTACCAACTGAGCTACAGGAGTTTCCACGTCATCGCCCGAAGTCCTCGGACATGGATGGACGGCTAATACTGACTTCCATAGGCATCGCATGAGTTTTAAGTTTTGAGAAGCACATTTTTCACCATCAAATTGCACCTTTATAATAAAGGATTGCATGCATCTATCATCGCATTTGCAGACTAATGTAAGGTAGGAAGATAGGCTACTATTCCTAATGTGATGAGTAGATTGCATAGTCATAATTTAGTCTAATAATATAACTCTATCACTGTTAGCAAAACAGACCGTTCTGAACATTGTATGCCTGAGTATGTAGTGACATATAGGCCTAACGAGAGAAATGTATTCTCCTTTATTTGCACAGGAAAAATGTGGCCTTTTATAAACACATTTCATGCAATACTACTACACTATATTACTGGAGACATAAGCAATATATATTTTTATAAGGCACAAATTAGTAGCCTATTAAACAGATCAGTAAAAACTTGTCTTGAATGCAACCATCTAATCTAGGCCTCGAAAAGGGGAGACACAAATTGTACAATATGATCACCATCTAGCCAGGAGGAGGAAATTATTGTCCCCCAAAAAACGTTCCAGTGGGACTGATCTAATGATAAAGACCGTGAATATGCGCGCACTCACAAGGGATATTGCCTGCGGGTACTTACCGGGAATATTGCCGATGTCCTCCGCTGGTGCCAATAAGATAAACTACTGTTTGCTCAATCGGGAGTTTAGAAATGTGATAACTAGAGACTGATTAGAGTATTTTCTTTGTCTTCTCTTTTCACCAATAGCCATTTGCTTTCTAAACTATGTTTTTCATACGATTGTATTTTGAAATATTGTGATAGGCCTAGGGCTATTTAACTGCTTTTCACAGAGAGCTGTAACTCAACAATCAGCTATTTGGTAGGCAATTTGTCAGGCATGCTGCCCAAACTGCACGTTTAAAACAACCCACATCATGCTCGCTGGTGTAGTATTTTGAATGATTTAATTTATTTCTGTAAAGGCACCAGTAATTATATAGCATTCTTCCCATAGTCTATTGGACGCAACACAACACAACAACACAACATGACATCAATGTGAAAGTAACCAGTGCATAAAACAGCTGGCTGCGAGGCTTATGAGGCAGAGTTCAAATGCCCAAACGACTTACATTACATATAAAACAAAAGATAAAACAGTACATCATATAACATTATTACACCACTACAAATCTACAATACAATCTGAGCCGAATGCTGTTGGAATGAAAGTAAATGATTACTTTTTTGTAGCCTACTTTTACATTTTTGGTCTTGATCTAAGATTGGCATGCCCAACTAACGCCCCTGCTTGCACTTAACTCTGTGTAGCTGGTTTATGATCCAGCTAAATGCCAAGGCGGAGATAATTAGCTCATTGTGCCCGTCGCCGGTCCAGCTACACATGGAGGAATTACAGCTGGATACCGGTACGCGCGCAGCTGCTGGTCCGAGCCAGGTGGCCAAAGCTCCTGAACAGGTCCGGCTGGAGTACTAACCAAATACTGGAGTACTAAGCAACACCCAACAGTCAGGTGTTTCTGAGGATGAGCCGAGGTTCACTGATGATGGAGTTACCGCAAAAGTCGCTCTGGAAGGTTCAACCCGGTGTAGTGAAAATGAGAGAGCGAAGCGGTCCCGAACCCCCCATGTTTAGCGAGAGCCTGAGGACAGGTGGCCCCGGTTAGGAAGGAGATACCTCGGATGAGAGAAGAAGTCCTGGTCTGTTACTGGACAGAAAGACCGGGCCGATTTGAATTCAAGTGGAACACGGACGAGAGGAGAGGGACTTCTAGAGGAGATAATCCCAAACTAACCAGCACTACTTCGCCTTGGCCGTTACTCCGCGCACAAGCATGCAGTGGTTTTCTGTTCGGGACAAAACCGCAGCGTAAGTGATGTTTATTCACCAAATGCATGTGGTTTTATAAATAAAGCGTTGTGTATTATGAATAAAGCACCACGTTCCGTCAAGCACTGTAATGGCTTATCATACCATGCTGTCCAAACTGTGCTGCTCACGGAAAACTATTTGTCCACTGTAACAGGAGCATTGGTTCAGTTGGGCATAGCAGGGCACATAACCCAAATACAGGTTGGACTGGCATTTCTATTGCGCACAAAGAGATGCTTGCTTGCTGCAGAATCCGTGCCTGTGCCATAACGATAGCAGCATTGCTTCACATAGCAGTTAAAAAACACTCACTATAGGTTGCGCGTAGGCTATAGCCTACTCTGACAGGTGAATTCCACTATTAGTTGTAGTTTATTTATATGTAATGAAAACGACTGAAATAAATCCTAATCTTTAATTTGTCTTGTGTTTTGCAATAGATATGCTTGGTAATAGGCTATCATATATACCTCGCTTCAATTTAGTGACTGGCAGAGTTGTAAATATTTTTGATGGGGCTATACATTCTTCGAAATCTTTACTTGTAATGACATTTCCTTGAGAAGGAAAGCCTATGTTGTCATCTGAAATGCTGGCTTGTTCTTGCCACTTCTACCTTCACAATTCCTTTACAAAAGCTATAGATTAAGCCTAGTTGAATTATTCAATGATATGCCTATGTATTATGTGGACTTTGTATGAGGGTATCATTAGGCTTCCTAAAAGCATTATCTGCAGTGGGGTATTATTGTAGGGATACAGAGTCAATTTAATCATCTAGTGAAGGATCTAGTCTTAACTTTCTTAGCAAAACGTCCACAGCACTTATAACACTGTTCTAAATATTATTTCTTAGGCCTTTATTATCAATATCTGATGGTCAAGAGTGCACTTACATTGATTGTCAGGCTATGACCTGTAATAGCATGCTTACACATTCACACAGAAGCATTGTTATGTCATATCTGATTTTGGTCCATAACTGTTGCATGTTGTTCTGCCACCAAAATCTGTCAGTCTACATAAGGTAAGTAAGTGATGCAGTACAACCTGTCTCATCCTCTGTGAGTGAAGACAGCTTGTACTTTAACTGAGGTCACTATGGAACGTGTAGGTCATGTTGATAATAGGACATGTCCTTGTTCTGGCGAATACTTCAGGCTAATAATAAACTAATGGCTGTTATGACACAGATGAATCATCTTCCAGTAGCAGACAGAACATTTCATCCAAATTGTATTCTGAATACTGAAATGATACTGAAATGATTTCATCCCCCCAAAATGGGATAGAGGCCTTCATTTGAAACAGAATAATGAGGCAAAATTAATAAAAGTAATTTCCACAACCATGCTAACTCAGAGCAGAGAAAGCCACTGGGCTCTTTTTTATAATTCTTACATGTTTAGTTTGTTGTTGTGGCTGCCTCTTTTTGTTTGATTTCATTTGGATGAAGGAGGAAAAAAACTAATCCCACAGTTTCAGTACTCTTGTCTGAAATGATTATAACATGCTGTATGAACTATTTTTTTAGTTTAGTGTTTTTGTAGTACATATATTTAAAAACTTTTGTGGGTATTTTACCCCCTTTTTCTCCCCAATTTCGTGGTATCCAATTGGTAGTTACCGTCTTGTCCCATCGCTGCAACTCCCGTACGGACCCTGGAGAGGCGAAGGTCGAGAGTCGTGTGTCCTCCGAAACACAAGCCAACCTAGCCACACTGCTTCTTACATTTACATTTACATTTTAGTCATTTAGCAGACGCTCTTATCCAGAGCGACTTACAGTTAGTGAATACATTTTTATTTTTTTATTTTTTTATACTGGCCCCCCGTGGGAATCGAACCCACAACCCTGGCGTTGCAAACGCCATGCTCTATCAACTGAGCTATATCCCTGCCGGCCATTCCCTCCCCTACCCTGGACGACGCTGGGCCAATTGTGCGCCGCCCATGAGTCTCCCGGTCGCGGCCGGCTGCGACAGAGCCTGGATTCGAACCAGGATCTCTAGTGACACAGTTAGCACTGCGATGCAGTGCCTTAGACCACTGCGCCACTCAGGAGTAAACACAGTGCCCGCTCAACCCGGAAGCCAGCCGCACCAATGTGCCGGAGGAAACACCGTACACCTGGCGGCTGAGTCAGTGTGAACTGTGCCCGGCCCGCCACAGGACTTGCTAGTGCGCGATGGGACAAGGACATCCCTGCCGGCCAAACCCTCCCCTACCCTGGACGGTGCTGGGCCAATTGTGCGCCGCCCCATGGGTCTCCCGGTCGCGGCCGGCTGTGTATGCCCTCGTGTGCTTGTAAGACAGGCTTGCTGGGTGTAATGTCTACCTCAGCCTTCCTGCCTGCCTCCATTTCCCCTTAGCTGTAAATCTTTAATAAATATCTTGAAGCCGGAAACAGGCATCCATTTTGAAATATTATCTTATTGCCAGGCGAGGGGGACTGACTGCCTACTCAAGCATGTTTTCTCCAGCTCTCTCACACTAGTACTGGACTACTTTATCTTCATAGGGCTGATTGTATGGGTGATGAATTAAGCCCTCAAGGACGGACTGATGGAGCCTGAAGTCCTCTAACTCTAACTTAACCACATCAGTTTGGGTTGGTGTGTGTGTGTGTGTGTGTGTGTGGTGGGGGGTACTCTGGCCTTACCCATCCATTCACTCACTTGCCGTTGTGCCACCACTGCTTTCCCTCCTTTTCTCTTTTATTCCCTACATCTCCCAGAATGCCCTGCTCTGCTTGTGCTGCCCGAGCTGTGCTGTGGTGTGTTTTGCCACTATTCCCTCTAGGATGACCTGGGTAGTAGTGGTGTTATGTTCCCCAAGGCAGGTTGTGTCCTCTGAGGCATGTAGACAAGGCTAATGTGGTCTCTTCTTTGTCTGTCTGTCTGTGTGCCTGAGCCCTGGGTGGATACTAGCCTAGACTCCCTATGGGGAGAGAGATGGTCTCAGTGTTGAGTCTCTCTCATTCTCAGTGGTGTTTATGAACATAGTGGCAGGGTTCCTTCTTTCTGGCAGTGTGGATCCAAAATGGCCACCATTATTGTGCCTCATGCTGATACTTACTATCATAAAAGCCACTTTCCTAAGGGATTTTCAACCTTGATAATTTATTTCATCCATCAAATCGCTTTTTAAGTCGATGCTTCCAGCAATGCACTTCGTTGGTAGTAAATATCTACATATTTGTCAATATTTCAGGAAAATCTGCCAGCCTTTCAGTGATCAATGGCAATTATTTTCTCTTGATGATAGTTTTTCATCACGCAACACACGGTTTTCTCTTTGTTCTTCATACATCCAGTGGGGAAAATCTAAATGTGGATTTGCATAAGATGCAGAGTGGGACTCTGTGAGTGGTCTTTAATGTAACGGACATCACAGAGAGAGTTCATAATATATCTGGCAGGTTATCAATGAAGTGAGCTGGTCTTTTGAAATGCCTACATCTCTTTCAGAGAGCTAGAAGACAAACACATGAACAAGATGGCGAAGTAGTGCAGTTCTGTTTTTGTCGTGTGTCTGTAAATAGCCTGTAAATACCCTGTTTTTTTTTGTATTTTTCGTACATATTTCCCTATCAGACTTTTCATCCTTCTACAAAATATACTTTCCTGCAACCCGCCTCACTCAATGTGGAACGGATTCTATTATTGACTTACCTTTTATCTAGAATCTCCAGTTGAAACTAGCTAGCCAGCTAACTAGCTACTTGCTATTAGCCACAGTTAGCGGTATTTCACCCAGAACATTGGATTTTTTTCTGCGGGATTAATTCAATCACTGGATATTAATCACCGGATATTCGGCCAGTCTGCACAGCGCGTTATCGACCCAGAACATATCAGTTTTTCTGCCGGAATCACTGAATCACTGGACCTTTAACTCCGGATTCATCGCTACCAGCTAGCTTCAACTAAATGGACGCTGTGGTCTGGCTAATCATCCTGAGCTAGGCCCATCTCCCGGCTATCTACCTCTCTGTCAACCGGACGGGACCACCTAGTGTTGACACGGAGACCGCCGATCCTACACGACTGGTCTGCCGACGAAATCATCTGATGTGGTTGCGACGACGTCGACCACGAAGATTCCATCTGCTAGCTCCGGCCCGCTAGCACACGCTAGCCGTGGCCTCTTACCTGCTAGTGCTTAAGCAGCCTCCGAACTATCCTATTGCTGTTCACCGGACCTTATGATAACTCAGCTATACAGCTGATGTCTGCTGGACTGTTCCTTTTTACGGTATTACATCCTGTTTATGTTTAGCCTCAGCCCAAACATGGTTAGCTTATTGTTGTTTCGGTTATTTCTAATTGTACTATTTCACTGTAGATCCCCCAGCCCAGCTAAACCTGCCTTAGATAGCTCCTTTGTCCCACCCCCCATACACGCAGAGACCGACTCAATTGATGCCTCTAGTGATACTATCTCTTTCATTGTTACCCAACGCTTAGGTTTACCCCCACTTTACTCATATCCTTCCATATCCTTGTCTGTACATAATGCCCTGAATCTTTTCTACAACACCCGGAAATCTGCCCCCTTTATTCTATGTACCCGACGCACTAGAAGACCAGTTCTTAAAGCCTTTAGCCGTATCCTTATTCTAGTCCTCCTCTGTTCCTCTGGTGATGTAGAGGCTAACCCAGGCCCTGCACCCCTCAGTATTACTCCTACTCCCCAGGCGCTATCATTTGCTGACTTCTGTAATCGCAAAAGTCTTGGTTTCTTGCACGTAAACATCAGAAGTCTACTTCCTAAGTTTGAGTTATTCACTGCGTTAGCACACTCCGCCAACCCTGATGTTCTAGCAGTGTCTGAATCCTGGCTCAGGAAGGCCACCAAAAATTCTGAAATTTCCATACCCAACTATAACATTTTCCGTCTAGATAGAACTGCCAAAGGGGGTGGAGTTGCAATCTACTGTAGAGATAGCCTGCAGAGCTCTATCATACTATCCAGGTCTGTGCCCAAACAGTTTGAGCTTCTACTTCTAAATATCCACCTTTCCAGAAATAAGTCTCTCACTGTTGCCGCTTGCTACAGACCCCCCTCAGCCCCCAGATGTGCCCTGGACACCATATGTGAATTGATTGCCCCCCATTTATCCTCAGAGTTCGTACTGCTTGGTGACCTAAATTGGGATATGCTTAATACCCCGGCCATCCTACAATCCAAACTAGATGCCCTCAACCTCACGCAAATTATCAACGAACCTACCAGGTACAACCCTAAATCCGTAAACATGGGTACCCTCATAGATATCATCCTGACTAACATACCCTCTAAATACACCTCAGCTGTCTTCAACTAGGATCTCAGCGATCACTGCCTTATTGCCTGCGTCCGTAACGGGTCCGCGGTCAAACGACCACCCCTCATCACTCTCAAACGCTCCCTAAAACACTTTAGCGAGCAGGCCTTCCTAATTGACCTGGCCCAGGTATCCTGGATGGATATAGATCTCATTCCGTCAGTAGAGGATGCCTGGTTGTTCCTTAAAAGTAATTTCCTCTCAATCTTAAATAAACATGCCCCATTCAAAAAATACAGAACTAAGAACCGATATAGCCCCGGGTTCTCCTCAGACTTGACTGCCCTTGACCAGCACAAAAACATCCTGTGGCGTACTGCATTAGCATCAAATAGCCCCCGCGATATGCAACTTTTCAGGGAAGTTAGGAACCAATATACACAAGCAGTCAGGAAAGCAAAGGCAAACTTTTTCAAACAGAAATTTGCATCCTGTAGCACTAACTCCAAAAAGTTTTGGGACACTGTAAAGTCCATGGAGAATAAGAGCACTTCCTCCCAGTTGCCCACTGCACTGAGGCTAGGAAACACTATCACCACCGATAAATCTACAATAATCGAGAATTTCAACAAGCATTTTGCTACAGCTGGCCATGCTTTCCATCTGGCTACCACTACCCCGGCCACCAACTCTGCACCCTCCGCTGAAACTTGCCCATGCCCCCCCCCCGCTTCTCCTTCACACAAATTCAGACAGCAGACGTTTTGAAAGAGCTGCAAAATCTGGACCCCTACAAATCAGCTGGCCTAGACAATCTGGACCCTTTCTTTCTAAAACTAGCCGCCGAAATTGTCGCAACCCCTATTACTAGTCTGTTCAACCTCTCTTTCATAACGTCTGAGATCCCCAGAGATTGGAAAGCTGCCGCGGTCATCCCCCTCTTCAAAGGGGGTGACACTCTAGATCCAAACTGCTACAGACCTATATCCATCCTGCCCTGCCTTTCGAAAGTATTTGAAAGCCAAGTTAACAAACAGATCACCGACCATTTCGAATACCACCGTACCTTCTCCGCTATGCAATCCGGTTTCCGAGCTGGTCATGGGTGCACTTCAGCCACGCTCAAGGTCCTAAACGATATTATAACCGCGATTGATAATAGACAGTACTGTGCAGCCGTCTTCATCGACCTGGCCAAGGCTTTCGACTCTGTCAACCACCGCATTCTGATTGGCAGACTAAATAGCCTTGGTTTCTCAAATGACTGCCTCGCCTGGTTCACCAACTACTTCTCAGATAGAGTTCAGTGTGTCAAATCGGAGGGCCTGTTGTCTGGACCTATGGCAGTCTCTATGGGGGTGCCACAGGGTTCAATTCTTGGGCCGACACTTTTCTCCGTGTATATCAATGATGTCGCTCTTGCTGCTGGTGACTCTCAGATCCACCTCTACGCAGACGACACCATTTTGTATACATCTGGCCCTTCATTGGACACTGTGTTAACAAACCTCCAAACGAGCTTCAATGCCATACAACACTCCTTCAGTAGCCTCCAACTGCTCTTAAACACTAGTAAAACTAAATGCATGCTTTTCAATCGAACGCTGCTGGCACCCGCCCACCCGACTAGAATCACCACTCTTGACGGGTCTGACCTAGAGTATGTGGACAACTACAAATACCTAGGTGTCTGGTTAGACTGTAAACTCTCCTTCCAGACTCACATAAAGAATCTCCAATCCAAAGTTAAATCTAGAATCGGCTTCCTATTTCGCAACAAAGCCTCCTTCACTCATGCTGCCAAACATGCCCTCGTAAAACTGACTATCCTACCGATCCTTGACTTCGGCGATGTCATTTACAAAATAGCCTCCAACACTCTACTCAGCAAATTGGATGTAGTCTATCACAGTGCCATCCGTTTTGTCTCCAAAGCCCCATACGCTACACACCACTGTGACCTGTACGCTCTTGTTGGCTGGTCCTCACTACATGTTCGTCGTCAAACCCACTGGCTCCAGGCCATCTATAAATCACTGCTAGGCAAATCCCTGCCTTATCTTAGCTCATTGGTCACCATAGTAGCACCCACCCGTAGTCTGCGCTCCAGCAGGTATATCTCACTGGTCATTCCCAAAGCCAACACCTCCTTTGGCCGCCATTCCTTCCAGTTCTCTGCTGCCAATGACTGGAACGAATTGCAAAAATCTCTGAAGCTGGAGACTCTTATCTCCCTCACTAACTTTAAGCATCAGTTGTCAGAGCACCTTACCGATCACTGCACCTGTACACAGCCCATCTGAAATTAGCCCACCCAACTACCTCATCCCTATATTGTTATTTATTTTGCTCTTTTGCACCCCAGTATCACTATTTGCACATAATCTCTTGCACATCTAGCATTCCAGTGTTAATACTATTGTAATTATTTTGCACTATAGCCTATTTATTGCCTTACCTCCATAACTTGCTACATTTGCACACACTGTATATATATTTTCTGTTGTATTTTTGACTTTATGTTTTTTACCCCATATGTAACTCGGTGTTGTTTTTATCGCACTGCTTTGCTTTATCTTGGCCAGGTCGCAGTTGTAAATGAGAACTTGTTCTCAACTGGCTTACCTGGTTAAATAAAGGTGAAATAAAAATAAAAAAAATAAAAAAAATGCACGCACACACACACACACACACACACACACACACACGCACACTAAGTGGTATAAGAGGCCCATTTTGGAAGGCTACAGTAATGTACTGTACACGTGGAAGTCTTCCATACACAATTAGTAAGTAACTGTCCACTTATATATTTAGGCCATAAGGCCTAGTTGCCATACCGTAGGAATACTTTATAGACCATAATAGGAGACATTCATTTTTTTCAATAGTTGCAGTACATTTAGTAGACTCAAGCACGTGGCTCCTCAACCTGAACGAAGGAATATCCTGGTTCAAATGGATTCTTCCCCTTGAAATAAACTGAACTAAACTGAAATGAACTGAATTAACTAAACCGAAATGAATTGAACTAAACTGAAATGAACTGAAATGAACTGAAATCAATTGTACTAAACTGAACTTAATTGAACTGAACTGAAATGAACTTCCTTAGTCAACAACATCCACTCGTCTGGAAGAATATTGTTGTTCGCCAACCCCCTTACTGCACCTACCAACCGTGAGGAGAGGGTGGCGTGGTTGATTGGCATAGCTAAACACAGCTTTGGCATCCATGCAGAGGTCTGGAACATGATTTAGGTTGTACACAGGGGGCTTGTTCCTAGCCCTGTCTGTGACTTGGCTTATACCTTGGATGGCTTCCCTTCCATTTAGTGATGCTAATGGATTAGAAAGTGGCACTTTTATTTTGCTAACTACCGCTATTGTGGAACTAACTGCTCTGGAGGAAGAAGGGAAGAGAGGAGGATAGGATGGGTGTCATAAATAATGCACTCTTCCAAAATGACTCCTCCTCTTTTCATCCCTCCATCCCCTCCCCTCTTCTTCTACTTTGTGTTTACAAATGTGTTTCCCAGCCCTTGTTTTCTCTCCTCAGTGGAAGTAGTGAAGCTTCGTGGCAAGATGCCATGCACCGCCACGACTAGATGGAGGAATCGTCTTGACTTGCCCCCCAGAGCTAACGTCTTGGCCGGGATTCCAGATGGGGAACTTGGCCCACCTTTTCAGGCTAGCGCCAAGCTGTGCGTTTGTGTTTAGCATCTTGTTTAGTTGCTTTATCAAGATCGACTACATGCATGTCATTTATTATTCAATTTATGGACTGGTTTGAGAGAAAAATTTGACCTACCGATGAAGGTAGTTTAATGTAACTACAGTTGGCTTATCAGCGTTTGATAGCCACACATTTACCCAGTATGCCTGCATTGATGCTGCATTGATGCCTGCATTACAACACATTCAGGGTAAATTACGATCACATTACATAGCACCTGCTGTTGGAATAGAGCAACATCTAAGACCCCAGAAGTCACTAAAAGCCTTGAGACTCACGTCTCCTGCATGGCTCAGAGCTACCCATTGGATGAAAGGTTTTGAAGGCAGCCAATCATCAAGCTAATGGTATTATTATGTTTCCTGTACCATCGCCAGAGTAGCGGTACTAGAGTAGGCCTTGGTGGAAGGATATGTTAAGACTGTTTGACTTGTGTCACGTTCGTCTACCAGAGAGGAGGACCAAGGCGCAGCGTTGCAGGCAAACATACTCTTTAATTAGAGACACGATCAAAACCAACAAACGATACGTGACAGTTCACGGTCTAACATAAACAGACTTGAAACAAGATCCCACAAACACAAATGGGAAACAGACAGTTTAAATATGGCTCCCAATCAGAGACAACCAACGACAGCTGACACTCGTTGCCTCTGATTGGGAGCCACTCAGGCCAACATAGAAATACACATACTAAATAAACAAATGAAATGCACACCCTGGCTCAACATACAAGTGTCCCCAGAGCCAGGGCGTGACAGTACCCCCCCCCTAAAGGCGCGGACTCCGACCGCGCCCACCAAACACCACAGGGGAGGGACCAGGTGGGCACTCCGCTTAGGCGGCGGATCCGGCTCCGGGCCTGATCCCCGCTCCCTCTCCAACCCCCCAAAGTACCCCTGGTCCGGTCTGGCCCCGCTGGCCGGAGCTGGACTGCACACTGGTGGAGCGGATTGCTCTAGCTCCGGCGTGAAGCATCTGACCGGTGCCGGACCAGCCACCGGTGGAACAGGCACGGGCCGTGCCGGACTGACGACGCACACCACTGGCTTGGTGTGGGGAGCAGGAGCGGGCCGCGCCGGGCTGACGAAACGCACCACTGACCTGGTGCGGGGAGCAGGAGCGGGCCGGACCGGGCTGACGAAGCGCACCACTGACTTGGTGCGGGGAGCAGGAACGGGCCGTGCCGGGCTGACGAAGCGCACCACTGACTTGGTGCGGGGAGCAGGAACGGGCCGAGCTGGGCTGACGAAACGCACCACTGACTTGGTGCGGGGAGCAGGAATGGGCCGGACCGGGCTGACGACGCGCACCACTGACTTGGTGCGGGGAGCAGGAACGGGCCGCGCCGGGCTGACGAAACGCACCACTGACTTGGTGCGGGGAGCAGGAACGGGCCGCGCCGGGCTGACGAAACGCACCACTGACTTGGTGCGGGGAGCAGGAGCGGGCCGGACCGGGCTGACGAAGCGCACCACTGACTTGGTGCGGGGAGCAGGAACGGGCCGGACCGGGCTGACGAAGCGCACCACTGACTGGGTGCGGGGAGCAGGAACGGGCCGTGCCGGGCTGACGAAGCGCACCACTGACTTGGTGCGAGTGGCAGGAACAGGCCGGACCGTACTGGGAACACACACCACTGGCCCTACGTGGGGATCAGGAACAGGCCGGACCGGACTGGCAACACATGCCAGTACCTCTCGCCGTGCCTCTACATCCTCCTTCCCCCTGGTGACCAGTGACTCCCGTAACCTGGCGGCCTCCTGCTGCCCCGTCGTCCACGGCGTTAGCCCCCCCCTAAAAAATGTATGGGCTTCACTCCTACCCGTGGCCAAGGCCTCCATCCCTCTTGCCAGACTCGCACTCATCTCCTCCCAAGTCCATCCTCTCTCCTCGTCACACTGCTTGATCCAGTCGAGGTGGGATCTTCTGTCACGTTCGTCTACCAGAGAGGAGGACCAAGGCGCAGCGTTGCAGGCAAACATACTCTTTAATTAGAGACACGATCAAAACCAACAAACGATACGTGACAGTTCACGGTCTAACATAAACAGACTTGAAACAAGATCCCACAAACACAAATGGGAAACAGACAGTTTAAATATGGCTCCCAATCAGAGACAACCAACGACAGCTGACACTCGTTGCCTCTGATTGGGAGCCACTCAGGCCAACATAGAAATACACATACTAAATAAACAAATGAAATGCACACCCTGGCTCAACATACAAGTGTCCCCAGAGCCAGGGCGTGACAACTTGATTGAGTGTAATCATACGCTTGGCCACTGATCCCGTTCTGGAGCACAAGGGTGTCAACAGGAGCTGCATGCTTGTGTGTGGCATACGTGTGTGTGAGTCTCTGTGTGTGTGGGTGTTAGAGAGTGTCTGTGTGTGGGTGTTAATTACATTGATATAACAGTGTCAAATGTGATTTAGTTTCATCTTCATTCTAATAAACCCCTTTACCCATGGGGGGTATCTCAGGATAAAGTAGCGGCCGACCGTGACATTGTCTCTGGCTCTCTAACAGCTGATCCGAGTACAGTTTGGATGTTAGTGGTTGGACTGGCATAGTCTGACTGTCTCTAGTTCTCTAACAGCTGATCTCAGACCAGTTTTGCATGGTAGTGGTTGGACTGCATGGTGCAGTGTAGTAGGTAGATCGAAGTAGGTGGTATTTGCAGCATGCTCCCCCTGGGCATAGAGTCTTGACCTTTACCGCCTGCTTTTTGAGGCAAAGTGGAATACCTTGTAACGTCGATCTCTCTTGGCATTTCCTGAACATTAGCACACTAGGCAGAACTCAATGAGTAAGTAATGATGTCAGAGAGGATGTTGAGGGGGAGATCACCTACCTCTCTATCTCCCGTTCTCTCTCTCTTCCTCTCTCGCTCTGTCTTTCACTCATTCATCTCTCCATCTTGAACACACAAACACAAAATCAATTTCTCTCTCTCTCTCATTCACACACGCAAACACTCTCTCCCTCCCCCTTCCTCTTTCTGTCACTCTCTCCCTCTCTTTCTCACTCGGTCGGGGTGAATGGTGTCATGCTCGCTAGGGGTTGCCGTTGATGCAGACTAATGATGACACAATTAACACACTGTCTAATTAAAATGATCTAGTGGTTTATCTATGAAAAAGACTGTGAGTGGCCGTAAAATACGGGTCCACGCCACATTAATTTTACTATCCCCTTCTCCTTCTCTTTTTATTCCCATTTAGATATTAATGATAATAACCTGCTTAAACATCGGCCATTACCAAACATATTGTGTAAGCATCTTTCATTTAGTGGAGGGAAATAGATGCGGCTTGATGATAGGAGATTTGCTAACAGAGTCAGTCTGGGGAAGCAAGCAGTACATGACTTTGAACCCCTGTCTCTCCATTGTATTTGCTAAAGTAATACTATATTCCTCTCTTCTCTCTCTCTCTCTCTTTCTCTCTCTCTCTCTCTCTCTCTCTCTCTCTCTCTCTCTCTCTCTCTCTCTCTCTCTCTCTCTCTCTCTCTCTCTCTCTCTCTCTCTCTCTCTCTCTCTCTCTCTCTCTCTCTCTCTCTCTCTCTCTCTCTCTCTCTCTCTGAGCTTGACTATCCTCATGAAAATAGGCTCTAGATAAATGATAATCAAACAACTGCTTTTTCTCCTTCTTCCGAGCCCGCTATTTACTCACTGAAATAGATCACTCTGTATTTATATATTTTATTTTACACTAGTATTATTTCTTTATTTTCTCCACCCCCTCTATACATTCACACATTTTAATTTGTAATAACTCTTTAAGAGAAGTAAAGAGGAGCTTGGTTTGTGCTCAGAAAAACAGAAAGTGAGTGAGTGTTCATCGATATCAATGCATTATTCATTTGTAGTTTCTTAGTGGGAGGGGCATCAGAACATGAGCTAGCTAGGTTCACTGCTTTGGAGTTGTTTTTACAAAAGGTTGGATTGTTATAAATGAAAAGGTCCTGGAGTTATGACTGACCACAGGACCCAACCAGGAAATACTCTGGGCCCTTGTGATAGCCTATACTTAGTGCCTGACGTAATACTCTGAGCCCTTGTGATAGCCTATACTTAGTGCCTGACGTAATACTCTGAGCCCTTGTGATAGCCTACACTTAGGGTCTGAGGTAAAACTCTCAGCCCTGTATACATGAAAAGGGCCTTAATTTTATCCCTGACCGCGTGACCCGACCTGGAAATACTCTGGGCCTTGTTATATGAAGGCTAGCACCTGTCTGCTCCATTGGACAACAGACTATTTCTACCTCTAGACAGTCTACATATACACAGAGGGGTTGTTGCTGCTTTCCTTATGTATCTGGTTATTGCCTGTCTAGGTCTGCATCCCAAATGGCACCTTGTTCCCTATGTAGGGCCCATAGAGCTCTGGTTAAAAGTAGTGCACTATATAGGGGATAGGGTGCCATTTGGGATGCATTCTAGCAGGCCTCAATAAAGAGAGGAGGTAATTGCCAGATATCCTGTTCTGTCTGGGTGTTTCCTCAGTCCCCAGATTGGTTATAAATAGCTACTACCACTGTTGTGAGGTCTTAAGGGGGAAATGATGCAACTTTGTTTTAATGAGGGAATGTGATATACTGTAAGTTGACTATACAGCAGTAGCATTACATTACAATTGCTTAGTGGTAAATTGTTGAATGAGAGGTTGGCACAAACACACACACACACAATCTACAAAATTAGATAATAAGCGCTTAGAAGTGACTCAGTGAATATGATTGGGAAGTCGAGGGAACTAAGGAAGAACCTTGGGGGTTGAATCTAGAAGCCACAGTGCCAACCTGTAGAAACGTATGAAGTGGTCTCACTTTAGCCATGTCAGCAGCTCTCTCTGACTCATTTCACTGACAAAGCAGTAACCTGCTACCAGCGCTCCTAATGTCCCACTATTTTACACCTAATACATACATCTGAAGATGGATAAATCACCCTTTGGCCAAATAAAGATGTCCTCCATTTCCCTCTCCATCTCCCCCTGCTAATTAAATTATGTAAAAGTTATTAGTTACACACTCTCTCTTCCTCTATCTCTCCACTCCTCCCTCTCTCTCCTCCCCCTTTCTCCCTCACCTGCTCTCTCTCTCTCTCTCTCTCTCTCTCTCTCTCTCTCTCTCTCTCTCTCTCTCTCTCTCTCCTCTCTCTCTCTCTCTCTCTCTCTCTCTCTCTCTCTTCTCTCTCTCTCTCTCTCTCTCTCTCTCTCTCTCTTCTCTTGCTGTTCTTACTGTATTATAAAGCCTGAGTTCAGACAGAGTTGAGCTGAACACCTGCAGTAATGTTGAGTAATAAATGGTAACAAGTGTGTAACTAAATAAATATTTACCCGACACATTTCAGGTGTTTCAGCTTACACACTACTTTTTGCTCCTCTGGCTGCTACGTCGACAACACAGCAATTTTCTGCAGCGTGGCCCATATTGCTGAACACATAAAAACAACCTGGCTATGGTTCTCTCTCTATCTATCTCTCTCTCTCTCTCTCTCTCTCTCTCTCTCTCTCTCTCTCTCTCTCTCTCTCTCTCTCTCTCTCTCTCTCTCTCTCTCTCTCTCTCTCTCTCTCTCTCTCTCTCTCTCTCCATAGCTTTTATTGTTTCCCTCTCTTGACATGGCGCCGACAGAGAGGCCTGCCTCGCTTCTAGTCCTTAGGAAACTTTGCAGTATTTTGTTTTTTTTATGTATTATTTCTTACATTGTTAGCTCAGAAAATCTTAAGTGTTATTACATACAGCTGGGAAGAACTATTGGATATCAGAGCGGCGTGAACTTACCAACACTACGACCTGGAATACGACTTTCCCGAAGCGGATCCTTTGTCCGCACCACCCAGGGCATTGGAACTGATTCCAGAGGCCGATCCAAAACAACGTCGCCGGAGGAGAGGCAGCCGGAGCGGTCTTCTAGTCAGACTTAGGAGGCGAGTATATTACTCGCAAATGTCCAGCCCTAGATAACAAAGTGGACGAAATCAGGGCAAGGGTTGCTTTCCAGAGAGACATCAGGGATTGTAAAATACTCTGTTTCATGGAAACATGTCTCTCTCAGGATATACTGTCCCCGTCCATACAGCCATCTGGGTTCTCAGCATATCGCGCCGACAGGAATAAACATATCTCCGGGAAGAAGAAGGGTGGGGGGGTTTGTTTTATGATTAACGACTCATGGTGTAATTGTAACAACATACATGAACTCAAGTCATTTTGTTCACCTGACCTATAATTCCTCACAATCAAATGCCGACTGTATTATCTACCAAGATAATTCTCTTCGGTTATTGTTACAGCCGTATATATCCCCCCTCAACCTGATACCATGACGGCCCTCAAGGAACTTCACTTGACTTTATGCAAACAGGAAACCGTATATCCTGAGGCTGCATTTATTGTAGCTGGGGATTTTAGAAAAAGGCGACCTAAATTCTATCAGCATATTGACTGTAGCACTCACGCTGGAAAAACACTGGATCACTGCTACACTAATTTCCGCTATGCATAGAAGGCCCTCCCACGACCTCCTTTCCGGGCAAATCTGACCATGACTCCATTTTGCTCCTCCCTTCCTATAGGCAGAAACTCAAACAGGAAGCACCCGTGCTAAGGACTATTCAACGCTGGTCTGAGCAATCGTAATCCACGCTTCAAGATTGTTTTGATAATGCAGACTGGGATATGTTCCGGGTAGCCTCTGAGGATAATATAGACGTTTACGCTGATTCAGTGAGTGGATTTAAAAGGAAGTGTATAGGAGATGTCGTACCCACTCTGACTATTCAAACCTACCTTAACCAGAAACCGTGGATAGATGGCAGCATTCGCAAAAAACTGAAAGCACGAACTACCACATTTAACCATGGCAAGGTGACGGGGAATATGGCAGAATACAAACAGAGTGGTTATTCCCTCGGCAAGGCAATCAAACAGGCAAAACGTCAAAATCGAGTGGAGTCGCAATTCAACGGCTCAGACACGAGACGTATGTAGCAGGGTTTACAGACAATCACGGACTACAATAGGAAAACCAGCCAGGTCACGGACACCGACGTCTTGCTGCCAGACAGCTAAACAAGTTCTTTGCCTGCTTTGAGGATAACACAGTGTCACCGACGCGGCCAGCTACCAAGAACTGTGGGCTCCCCTTCTCCGTGGCCGACGTGAGTAAGACATTTAAATGTGTTAAACCTTGCAAGGCTGCGGGCCCAGACGGCATTCCTAGCCGCGTCCTCAGAGCATGCACAGACCAGCTGGCTGGTGTGTTTATGGACATATTAAATCTCTCCCTATCCCAGTCTGCTGTCCCCACATGCTTCAAGATGGTCACCATTGTTCCTGTACCCAAGAATACAAAGGTAACTGAACTAAATGACTATCGCCCAGTAGCACTCACTTATGTCATCATGAAGTGCATCGAGAGACTAGTCAAGGATCATATCTCCTCCACCTTAGCTGTCACACTAGACCCACTTCAATTTGCTTACCGCCCCAATAGGTCCACAGACGATGCAATCGCCATCAGGGTGGTGCGGTCTGCACAACGCATCACCGGGGGCATACTACCTGCCCTCCAGGACACCTACAGCACCCGATGTCACAGGAAGACCAAAAAGATAATCAAGGACAACTACCACCCGAGCCACTGCCTGTTCACCCCGCTATCATCCAGAAGGCGAGGTCAGTACAGGTGCATCAAAGCTGGGACCGAGAGACTGAAAAACAGCTTCTATCTCAAGGCCATCAGACTGTTACACAGCATTCACTATCACAGAGGCGCTGCTGCCTACATACAGACTTGAAAATCACTGGCCACTTTAATACATGGAACACTAGTCACTTTAATAATGCCACTTTAATAATGTTTACATATCTTGCATTACATTTTCATTTACATTTTCGTCATTTAGCAGACGCTCTTATCCAGAGCGACTTACAAATTGGTGCATTCACCTTTTTTTGGGGGGTGGGGTAAGGGGGGGTAGAAGGATTACTTTATTCTATCCCAGGTATTCCTTTAAGAGGTGGGGTTTCAAGTGTCTCCGGAAGGTGGTGAGTGACTCCGCTGTCCTGGCGTCATGAGGGAGCTTGTTCCACCATTGGGGTGCCAACTCGTCTCATATGTATATACTGTATTCTATACTATCATAATAATGTTTACATATCTTGCATTAGCCATCTCATATGTATATACTGTATTCTATACTATCTATTGCATCTTAGCCTATGCCGCTCTGACAATGACATTGCTCATCCATATATTTATATATTCTTATTCCATTCCTTTACATAGATCTGTGTGTATTAGGTTTTTGTTGTGGAACTGTTAGATATTACTTGCTAGATATTGCTGCACTGTCGGAACTAAAAGCACAAGCATTTCGCTACACAATAACATCTGCTAACCATGTGTATGTGACCAATACATTTGATTTGATTTGATTGATTTGATGTTTTACTCTATCCATTTTATCACCCTCCCTTTGGAATGGTTGTAATGCGCAGGAGGAACACTTGTGCAAACAGTCTGCTTTATTTCATTGTTATCCTGTGTCCCTATGATCCTCTTGATACCTGTATAAATGTAAATAAGGAAATACTGAAGTCTGCAGGTATTGTCTGTAGCTACCACTTCAGGGCAGCCCAAATAAAAGCCTCACAACATCTGTTGTCTGCCACCAAAGCCTCTCTGTGTCTTTTCCCCACTGGGGTATAGCTAGCTAGCAGTAACAGCAGCGCCTACCAACAGCTACAATTGTCTGCTAGTGATTCAGGCTAATGATATTGTAAGCTTCAAATAACATGCGTAACATACTTAAACTTTGTGTGTTTATGAATGCCTTTGTGTCTGTGTAACAATGTATCACTTCAAATCCAAAGTGCTGGAGAACAGAGCCAAAACAACAAAACATGTGTCACTATCCAAATACTTTTGGCCTCTTTTTTCTGCTGAGTGTCATGCAGGACTCAGGCAATATAAATTATCTTCAGTGGGAAATCTCGTTAAGGTCCTATATGAAGACATATTGGATTTTAAATGAGGCCTCAGACTCTCGAATCAAAGCCATGATTTGTTGCATAGGTGAGTACACTGCTACGGCCAATGTAGCCTTCGAAACCCTCTAGCCAGGGTTCTATACAGTACATATTGTGTATTTAATCATGGTGCTATATATATATATATATATATATACACTGAGTGTACAAAACATTAGGAACACCTTCCTAATACTGAGATACAACCCCTGTTGGTCTCAGAAAAGCCTAAATTCATTCCACAGGGATGCTGGCCCATGTTGACTCCAATGCTTCCTACGGTTGTGTCAAGTTGGCTGGATGGCCTTTGGGTGGTGGACCATTCTTGATACACACAGGAAAACTGTTGAGCTTGAAAAACCCAGCAGACTTAAACTGGTGCGCCTGGCATCTACTACTGTACCCCGTTCAAAGGCAATTAAATATTTTGTCTTGCCCATTCACCCTCTGATTGGCACACATACACACTCCATGTCTCAATTGTCTCAAGGCTTAAAAATCCTTCTTTAACCTGTCTCCTCCCCTTCATCTACTCTGATTGAAGTGGATTTAACAAGTGACATCAATAAGGGATCATAGCTTTCATCTAGATTCACCTGGTCAGTCTATGTCATGGAAAGAGCAGGTGTTCCTAATGTTTTGTACACTCAGTGTCTATATAGGGTGTTTAACAATATGTACTTGCATATTGGGTATTTATACTGTATATGTATATAGGGTATTTAATCAAGGTCCAGGTTATGAATTAATTCAATACTTTAATACTTCATTCAATTAATGTAAATATGAATAACCTTTCCACAACAGGTAGTTGTGTTATTTTAAACACAAACAGTATGGTTTAAACACACACACACACACACACACACACACACACACACACACACACACACACACACACACACACACAGACACACACAGACAGACACACACACGCCAGTTGGCTGATCATTAAAATGCGTACCAGGCTAGCAGTGATATTGAAGGCATTACTACATCATCCTCCCAGTGAGATGGATGGGGCTGTGGGACTGGCATCTACCTCTCATTTGGATCCCACGGTGTATAGATGGCATATATGGATGGAAGGTAATTATGAGTGGTAGCACCCCGCTTAAATACAAATGAACATGCTTGGCACATAGGAAGAAGCGTTCAATCAGGATGCTTTCATCATCTAATGTGTGTGTGTTTGGGGTCTGTGCGTGAAATTAAACATAGCCAGTTCAGAAGGGAAACCCAAGTGTGGTTGATTGCATCAGCTGATATTGCACCAATTTGATTCACACTCTAATTACATGCAGTCTATTTAGTTGACCAGTTCTACAAATGTTTCCTCGATGCCGGATGCTGGGATGGTGGTGTCTCTTGCTGCTGTAACTAGCTGTTACACTCTATGCTTGCTGTTTCTAAAATCCCACCACCACCCCAGCCTCCACCTGTAGGGGTTCTGTTTCTGATATCCCACAACCACCCCAGCCTCCACCTGTAGGGGTTCTGTTTCTGATATCCCACAACCACCCCAGCCTCCACCTGTAGGGGTTCTGTTTCTGATATCCCACAACCACCCCAGCCTCCACCTGTAGGGGTTCTGTTTCTGATATCCCACAACCACCCCAGCCTCCACCTGTAAGGGTTCTGTTTCTTCCTTCAGGGGATTTAATATAGCATATCGTGCTCACTGACTGTAGTTATATTATCATCTTCATATGATGCTTGGCTCTGGCAGTGAGCTACCCTGAAAGAGCAGAGCCCTAACGCCAAACCATGCATTGTTATCTTTTCTAATAAATGGTTAAACGTACACATTGTGTTTTCTTTCTGAACATACTTTGCATGTAAGAAAAGTGTTTAATGAAGATGGTTTCTCTAATGGTGTGTGGGGTGTATTTGTGAGAAAGAGAGACAGAGAGAGGGACAGAGAAAGAGAGAGAGTTCATGCATGTCTTTTTCTTCAATATAGACCTATATCCTAAGACCTACAGTAGCAACCATCCTCTCAAAACACTATGTTTCCTAGTTAGCAGTGGGAACATCACATTATCACATACAATCTAGCCTGTGAGGGCTGTCTCTGTGAGTCTGTTGTGGATGGGCACATTCACAGTGCCTGTTGGCTCTTCCTCAGGAACTGCCTGTGTCTATCACTAGAGGGAGTGTTCAGCCTGGGGAAGATTAACACTAACATGGGCCGAGTGGACGGAGCTGGAGTGGTCAGAGAGAGAGAGAGAGAGAGAGAGAGAGAGAGAGAGAGAGAGAGAGAGAGAGAGAGAGAGAGAGAGAGAGAGAGAGAGAGAGAGAGAGAGAGAGAGAGAGAGAGAGAGAGAGAGAGAGAGAGAGAGAGAGAGAGAGAGAGAGAGATTGATTTGCACATTGTTACAACACTGTATATATACATAATATGACATTTGAAATGTCTTTATTCTTTTGAAACTTCTGAGTGTAATGTTTACTGTTAATATTTATTGTTTATTTCACTTTTGTTTACTATCTACTTCACTTGCTTTGTCAATGTTAACACACGTTTCCCATGCCAATAAAGCACTTCAATTGAAATTGAAATTGAAATAGAGAGAGAGAGAGAGAGAGAGAGAGAGAGAGAGAGATTTGCACATTGTTACAACACTGTATATATACATAATATGACATTTGAAATGTCTTTATTCTTTTGAAACTTCTGAGTGTAATGTTTACTGTTAATATTTATTGTTTATTTCACTTTTGTTTACTATCTACTTCTACTTCACTTGCTTTGTCAATGTTAACACACGTTTCCCATGCCAATAAAGCCCTTAAATTGAAATTGAAATTGAAATAGAGAGAGAGAGAGAGAGAGAGAGAGAGAGAGAGAGAGAGAGAGAGAGAGAGAGAGAGAGAGAGAGAGAGATTTGCACATTGTTACAACACTGTATAAATACATAATATGACATTTGAAATGTCTTTATTCTTTTGAAACTTCTGAGTGTAATGTTTACTGTTAATATTTATTGTTTATTTCACTTTTGTTTACTATCTACTTCACTTGCTTTGTCAATGTTAACACACGTTTCCCATGCCAATAAAGCCCTTAAATTGAAATTGAAATTGAGAGAGAGAGAGAGAGAGAGAGAGAGAGAGAGAGAGAGAGAGAGAGAGAGAGAGAGAGAGAGAGAGAGAGAGAGAGAGAGAGAGCCAGCCAGCCAGCCAGCCAGCCAGCCGGAGTTCGCTCATGTTTAATATCGCTAGTCTCTACCACCACTGTCTCAGTATCTATTTAAATAGCTTGCTCTCTCTCTCCCGTCTGAGGCAGAGGTTGTTCGTTACCATTCCCATTCACAGCTCACTTGCCACACATGAAAATATTATGTGGGCCTAATTTAATTTAGTGATACATGGTTTGACAGATAGGGAAGCATTTGTAGAGCAGGCTGGCTATGAAAGATGATGTAATCTAACTGGTGTACAGGCCACTGTCCGTCTCTGTATTTTTCATTCATATTGTAAGCAGCGTTTCAGCAATTGAATGGAATTGGTTTGTTTGTGAATCTGTTTTGATGTGTGATTATTGGAACACAGAAGGCTTTGTGTGATTGCACAAACTGCAGACATTTGTTAGTATGACAGCATGGCTATAGTGTGTTTATGCTTGACTTAACCTGTATGTAATGTAAATGTACTGCTTGTACTATACATACATGCAGAATTCAAGCTACACTTAATATGAACTGTGCCTGACATTTTACATGCACCCTGTAGAATAGAGATTAGTCAAAGCTGCTATGATTTAAACAAAAAAACGATTCTGGTACTGTAACGACTCAAGATTAACCTAGAAGAAGACAGAGGTTAAAGCGGATGACAATAAATCACAATTTATTCATATTTGCATATTTACGTTCTATCTACCTTTTCTTATTACTCCAGTGCCAATACCTCAACAGGAAAGACGTTCAAATATCTTCCTTCCTGGGTGTAAATAAATATAATATTTTATGTAATCGCCATTCCAGCTACAATATTCATGAGATGTATGAGCCTCTCTCGCTGCAACTTGAGGGGGCCTGAAGTTGTCAACAACAGGTACAAAGGCCACAGCGACACGCCGTCACCCCTCTCCCCGAGCTCAGAGTGATGGGCACCAAAGAGCTGATGTGAGGTTAGACAGGGTCGGGTCAAACCATTCACTGACATGTCGAGGGGGGTTTGGGAGCACCACAGTGCAGCACATCTCAGGAGTGGCTCTCATACTAGAGGCTGGCATCTGTTTACTGTTTAAGACAAGATGCTATACAGTGCCTTGCAAAAGTATTCATCCCCCTTGGTGTTTTTCCTATTTTGTTGCATTACAACCTGTAATTTAAATTGATTTTTATTTGGATTTCATGAAATGGGCATACACAAAATAGTCCAAATTGGTGAAGTGAAATGAAAAAAATAACTTGTTTAAAAAAATTTGTACAAATAAATAACGGAAAAGTGGTGCGTGCATATGTATTCAGCCCCTTTGCTATGAAGCCCCTAAATAAGATCTGATGCAACCAATTACCTTCAGAAGTCACATAATTAGTTAAATAAAGTCCACCTGTGTGCAATCTAAGTGTCACATGATCTGTCACATGAGCTCAGTATATATACACCAGTTCTGAAAGGCCCCAGAGTCTGCAACACCACTAAGCAAGGGGCACCACCAAGCAAGCGGCACCATGAAGTCCAAGGAGCTCTCCAAACAGGTCAGGGACAAAGTTGTGGAGAAGTACAGATCAGGGTTGGGTTATAAAAAATATCAGAAACTTTTAACATCCCACGGAGCAACATTAAATTCATTATAAAAAAATTGAAAGAATATGGCACCACAACAAACCTGCCAAGAGAGGGCCGCCCACCATAACTCACGGACCAGGCAAGGAGGGCATTAATCAGAGAGGCAACAAAGAGACCAAAGATAACCCTGAAGGAGCTGCAAAGCTCCACAGCGGAGATTGGAGTATCTGTCCGTAGGACCACTTTAAGCCGTACACTCCACAGAGCTAGGCTTTACGGAAGAGTGGCCAGAAAAAAAAGCCATTGCTTAAAGAAAAAAATAAGCAAACACATTTGGTGTTCACCAAAAAGCATGTGGGAGACTCCCCAAACATATGGTCAGACTCCCCAAACATATGGTCAGATGAGACAAAAATTTTGCTTTTTGGCCATCAAGGAAAACGCTATGTCTGGCGCAAACCCAACACCTCTCATCACCCCGAGAACACTATCCCCACAGTGAATCATGGTGGTGGCAGCATCATGCTGTGGGGATGTTTTTCATCGGCAGGGACTGGGAAAATGGTCAGAATTGAAGGAATGATGGATGGCGCTAAATAAAGGGAAATTCTTGAGGGAAACCTATTTCAGTCTTCCAGAGATTTGAGACTGGGACGGAGGTTCACCTTCCAGCAGGACAATGACCCTAAGCATACTGCTAAAGCAACACTCAAGTGGTTTAAGGGGAAACGTAAATGTCTTGGAATGGCCTAGTCAAAGCCCAGACCTCAATCCAATTGAGAATCTGTGGTATAACTTAAAGATTGCTGTACACCAGCGGAACCCATCCAACTTGAAGGAGCTGGATCAGTTTTGCCTTGAAGAATGGGCAAAAATCCAAGTGGCTAGATGTGCCAATCTTATACAGTGAGGGAAAAAAGTATTTGATCCCCTGCTGATTTTGTATGTTTGCCCACTGACAAAGAAATGATCAGTCTATAATTTTAATGGTAGGTTTATTTGAACAGTGAGAGACAGAATAACAACAAAAAAATCCAGAAAAATGCATGTCAAAAATGTTATAAATTGATTTGCATTTTAATGAGGGAAATAAATATTTGACCCCTCTGCAAAACATGACTTAGTACTTGGTGGCAAAACCCTTGTTGGCAATCACAGAGGTCAGACGTTTCTTGTAGTTGGCCACCAGGTTTGCACACATCTCAGGAGGGATTTTGTTCCACTCCTCTTTGCAGATCTTCTCCAAGTCATTAAGGTTTCAAGGCTGACGTTTGGCAACTCGAACCTTCAGCTCCCTCCACAGATTTTCTATGGGATTAAGGTCTGGAGACTGGCTAGGCCACTCCAGGACCTTAATGGGCTTCTTCTTGAGCCACTCCTTTGTTGCCTTGGCCGTGTGTTTTGGGTCATTGTCATGCTGGAATACCCATCCACTACCCATTTCCTGAGCGATCTGGAGAAGGTTTTCATCAAGGATCTCTCTGTACTTTGCTCCATTAATCTTTCCCTCGATCCTGACTAGTCTCCCAGTCCCTGCTGCTGAAAAACATCCCCACAGCATGATGCTGCCACCACCATGCTTCACCGTAGGGATGTTGCCAGGTTTCCTCCAGACGTGACGCTTGGCATTCAGGGCAAAGAGTTCAATCTTAGTTTCATCAGACCAGAGAATCTTGTTTCTCATGGTCTGAGAGTCTTTAGGTGCCTTTTGGCAAACTCCAAGCGGTCTGTCAGGTGCCTTTTACTGAGGAGTGGCTTCTCTACCATAAAATCCTGATTGGTGGAGTGCTGCGGAGATGATTGTCCTTCTGGAAGGTTCTCCCATCTCCACAGAGGAACTCTAGAACCTTGTCAGAGTGACCATCGGGTTATTGGTCACCTCCCTGACCAAGGCCCTTCTCCCCTGATTGATCAGTTTGGCCAGGGGCAAGCTCTAGGAAGAGTCTTGGTGGTTCCAAACTTCTTCCATTTAAGAATGATGGAGGCAACTGTCTTCTTGGGGACCTTCAATGCTGCAGAAATGTGTTGCTACCCTTTCCCAGATCTGTGCCTCGACATAATCCTGTCTCTGAGCTCTACGAACAATTCCCTCGACCTCAATGCTTGATTTTTGCACTGTCAACTGTGGGACCTTAGATAGACAGGTGTGCCTTTCCACATCATGTCCAATCAATTGAATATACCACAGGTGGAGTCCAATCAAGTTGTAGAAACATCTCAAGGATAATCAATGGAAAGAGGATGCACCTGAGCTCAATTTTGAGTCCCATAGCAAAAGATCTGAATACTTATGTATATACGTTTTTTTAAATATATCTTAAAACCTATTTTCGTTTTGTCATTATTGGCTATTGTTGAGGATTTCTTTTGTATTTAATCAATTTTAGAATAAGGCTGTAACGTAACAAAACGTGGAAAAAGTCAAGGGGTCTGAATACTTTTCAAAGGCACTGCAGAGATTAATACATTTTAAAGGTCTGAAAACACGGTGGCTCTGGGAAATATCATTTCCTGCTTCGCTGCACTGTGGCATCATGGGATGGCTAATTCAGTGGAGTGGAAAGCAGACAAAGAGGAGCACAAACGCTAGCATCCCATATCACACATACACAACACACATACACAACACATACACACAACACATGCACACACAACATATACACACACACAACAAATACCCACACATATAAACACACACATACACACACGCACAACATATACACACACAGAAACAAAAAAACACACACACACAAAAACACACACACACACACCCCACAATGCCTCAGCAATAATCTACAATTAGATAATAAGCATTTAGAAGTGACTCTGGGAATCTGATTGGGAAGTTGAGGGAACTAAGGAAGAACCTTGGGGGTTGAATCTAAAAGTAGAATCTCTGTCACTACAGTACCTGTCTTAATCATCTCCATCTCCTGCATGTCAAACCCATGTGTTGTCTATCTGATCCATCATATGTGTCTGTCAATACATGTGTAGCCTACAGAGTGTGGAGGAATTCAATTCACAACTCCATATCTAGTGTATGCGTTGGTTCTGAACCCTATAGAGTACCTGTCTGTAAAAGAGGATCCCACTGTACAATCCTACATACATAATGATGTCTCCGGAGAAGATGGCTGCCGTTTTACAGCCCTCTAACCAATTGTACGATTATGTGTGTTTTTTCGCGTTATTTGTAATTTATTCTGTACATAATGTTTCTGCCATCGTCTCTTATAACACAAAATAGCTTCTGGATATCAGGACAGCGATTACTCACCTCGTATTGGACGAAGATTTTTTCTTCAATGAGTCGAAAGCGAACGATATCCTACAGACACCCGACAAGGTCCAAATCCCCGTCATTCGCTGGAGAAAGAGACAGATATCGTGGACGTAAGTCGGGGTGCCTTGTAAGGATCCGACGGCGAGCGAGTAAATTGCCTCTTCCATCAATCCTATTAGCCAATGTTCAATCATTTGAAAATAAATTAGATGACCTAATATTACGGGTATCCAACCAACAGGACATTAAAAACTGTAATATCTTATGTTTCACCGAGTCGTGGCTGAACGACGACATGGACAACATACAGCTGATGGGATATACGCTACATTGGCAGGATAGAACGGCTGACTCCGGTAAGACAAGGGGTGGCGGTCTGTGTATATTTGTAAACAACAGCTGGTGCACAAAATCAAATACTAAGGAAGTCTCGAGGTTTTGCTCGCCTGAGGTAGAGTATCTCATGATAAGCTGTAGACCACACTATTTACCAAGAGAGTTTTCATCTATATTTTTCATAGCTGTCTATGTACCACCACAAACCAATGCTGGCATTAAAATTGCACTCAATGAGCTGTATAAGGCCATAAGTGAACAGGAAAACGCTCATCCAGAGGCAGTGCTCCTAGTGGCCGGGAACTTTAATGCAGAGAAACTCAAATCCGTTCTACCTCATTTCTACCAGCATGTTAAATGTGCAACCAGAGGAAATAAAACTCTAGACCATCTTTACTCCACACACAGAGACACATACAAAGCTCTCCCTCGCCCTCCATTTGGCAAATCTGACCATAACTTTATCCTCCTGATAAAGCAAAACTATAAGCAAAAACTAAAGCAGGAAGCACCAGTGACTCGGTTAATAAAAAAGTGGTCAGATGAAACAGATGCTAAGCTACAGGACTGTTTTGCTAGCACAGACTGGAACATGTTCCGGGATTCTTCAGATAGCATTGAGGAGTACACCACATCAGTCACTGGCTTCATCAATAAGTGCATCGATGACGTCGTCCCCACAGTGACCGTACGTACATACCCCAACCAGAAGCCATGGATTACAGGCAACATCCGCACTGAGCTAAAGGGCAGAGCTGACACTTTCAAGGAGCGGGACTCTAACCCGGACGCTTATAAGAAATCCCGCTATGCCCTCTGACGAACCATCAAACAGGCAAAGAGTCAATACAGGACTAAGATTGAATCGTACTACACTGGCTCTGAAGCTTGTCGGATGTGGCATGGCTTGAAAACTATTACAGACTACAAAGGGAAGCACAGCCGCGAGCTTCCCAGTGACACAAGCCTACCAGACGAGCTAAACTACTTCTATGCTCGCTTCGAGGCAGGCAACACTGAAGCATGCATGAGAGCACCAGCTGTTCTGGATGACTATGTGATCACGCTCTCCGTAGCCGATGTGAGTAAGAATTTTAAGCAGGTCAACATTCACAAGGCCGCAGGGCCAGACGGATTACCAGGACGTGTACTCCAAGCATGTGCTGACCAACTGGCAAGTGTCTTCACTGACATTTTCAACATGTCCCTGACTGAGACTGTAATACCAACATGTTTCAAGCAGACCACCATAGTCCCCGTGCCCAAGGACACTAAGATAACCTGCCTAAATGACTACCGACCTGTAGCACTGACGTCTGTAGCCATGAAGTGCTTTGAAAAGCTGGTCGTGGCTCACATCAACACCATTATCCCAGAAACCCTAGACCCACTCCAATTTGCATACCGCCCCAACAGATCCACAGATGATGCAATCTCTATTGCACTCCACACTGCCCTTTCCCACCTGAACAAGAGGAACAGCTACGTGAAAATGCTATTCATTGACTACAGCTCAGTGTTCAACACCATAGTGCCCTCAAAGCTCATCACTAAGCTAAGGATCCTGGGACTAAACACCTCCCTCTGCAACTGGATCCTGGACTTCCTGACGGGCCGCCCCCAGGTGGTAAGGGTAGGTAACAACACATCTACCACGCTGATCCTCAACACGGGGCCCCTCAGCGGTGCGTGCTCAGTCCCCTCCTGTACTCCCTGTTCACCCATGACTGCATGGCCAGGCACGACTCCAACACCATCATTAAGTTTGCCGACGACATAACAGTGGTAGGCCTGATCACCGACAACGATGAGACAGCCTATAGGGAGGAGGTCAGAGACCTGGCCATGTGGTGCCAGGAAAACAACCTCTCCCTCAACGTGACCAAGACAAAGGAGATGATTGTGGACTATAGGAAAAAAAGAATACTGAGCACGCTCCCATTCTCATCGACGGAGCTGTAGTGGAACAGGTTGAGGCACGACAAAGCCTATTCCCCCTCAGGAGACTGAAAAGATTTGGCATGGGTCCTCAGATCCTCAAAAAGTTCTACAGCTGCACCATCGAGAGCATCCTGACTAGTTGCATCACCGCCTGGTATGGCAACTGCTCGGCCTCCGACCGCAAGGCACTACAGAGGGTAGTGCGTACGGCCCAGTACATCACTGGGGCCAAGATTCCTGCCATCCAGGACATCTATACCAGGCGGTGTCAGAGGAAGGCCCTCAAAATTGTCAAAGACTCCAGCCACCCTAGTCATAGACTTTTCTCTCTGCTAACGCACGGCAAGCGGTACTGGAGCGCCAAGTTTAGGTCCAAAAGGCTTCTCAACAGCTTCTACCCCCAAGCCATAAGACTCCTGAACAGCTAATCATGGCTACCCGGACTCCCACCCCATCTTTTTACGCTGCTGCTACTCTGTTAATTATTGATGCATAGTCACTTTAACTCTACCCACATGTACAGTGGGGAAAAAAAGTATTTAGTCAGCCACCAATTGTGCAAGTTCTCCCACTTAAAAAGATGAGAGAGGCCTATAATTTTCATCATAGGTACACGTCAACTATGACAGACACATTTAGAAAACAAAATCCAGAAAATCACATTGTAGGATTTTTTATGAATTTATTTGCAAATTATGGTGGAAAATAAGTATTTGGTCACCTACAAACAAGCAAGATTTCTGGCTCTCACAGACCTGTAACTTCTTCTTTAAGAGGCTCCTCTGTCCTCCACTCGTTACCTGTATTAATGGCACCTGTTTGAACTTGTTATCAGTATAAAAGACACCTGTCCACAACCTCAAACAGTCACACTCCAAACTCCACTGTGGCAAAGACCAAAGAGCTGTCAAAGGACACCAGAAACAAAATTGTAGACCTGCAACAGGCTGGGAAGACTGAATCTGCAATAGGTAAGCAGCTTGGTTTGAAGAAATCAACTGTGGGAGCAATTATTAGGAAATGGAAGACATACAAGACCACTGATAATCTCCCTCGATCTGAGGCTCCACGCAAGATCTCACCCCGTGGGGTCATAATGATCACAAGAACGGTGAGCAAAAATCACAGAACCACACAGGGGGACCTAGTGAATGACCTGCAGAGAGCTGGGACCAAAGTAACAAAGCCTACCATCAGTAACACACTACGCCGCCAAGGACTCAAATCCTGCTGCGCCAGACGTGTCCCCCTGCTTTAGCCAGTACATGTCCAGGCCCGTCTGAAGTGTGCTAGAGTGCATTTGGATGATCCAGAAGAGGATTGGGAGAATGTCATATGGTCAGATGCAACCAAAATAGAACTTTTTGGTAAAAACTCAACTCGTCGTGTTTGGAGGACAAAGAATTCTGAGTTGCATCCAAAGAACACCATACCTACTGTGAAGCATGGGGGTGGAAACATCATGCTTTGGGGCTGTTTTTCTGCAAAGGGACCAGGACGACTGATCCGTGTAAAGGAAAGAATGAATGGGGCCATGTATCGTGAATTTTTAAGTGAAAACCTCCTTCCATCAGCAAGGGCATTGAAGATGAAACGTGGCTGGGTCTTTCAGCATGACAATGATCCCAAACACACCGCCCGGTCAACGAAGGAGTGGCTTCGTAAGAACCATTTCAAGGTCCTGGAGTGGCCTAGCCAGTCTCCAGATCTCAACCCAATAGAAAATCTTTGGAGGGAGTTGAAAGTCCGTGTTGCCCAGCGACAGCCCCAAAACATCACTGCTCTAGAGGAGATCTGCATGGAGGAATGGGCCAAAATTGGGCCAGCAACAGTGTGTGAAAACCTTGTGAAGACTTACAGAAAACGTTTGACCTGTGTCATTGCCAACAAAGGGTATATAACAAAGTATTGAGAAACTTTTGTTATTGACCAAATACTTATTTTCCACCATAATTTGCAAATAAATTAATTAAAAATCCTAAAATGTGATTTTCTGGATTATTTTTTCTCATTTTGTCTGTCATAGTTGACGTGTACCTATGATGAAAATTACAGGCCTCTCTCATCTTTTTAAGTGGGAGAACTTGCACAATTGGTGGCTGACTAAATACTTTTTTTCCCCACTGTACATATTACCTCAACTACCTCAACTAGCCGGTGAACCCGCACATTCACTCTGCACCGGTACCCCCCTGTATATAGCCTCCCTACTGTTATTTTATTTTACTTCTGCTCTTTTTTTCTCAACACTTTTTTGTTGTTGTTGTTTTATTTTACTTTTTAATAAAAAAATAAATGCATTGTTGGTTAAGGGCTGTAAGTAAGCATTTCACGGTAATGTCTACACCTGTTGTATTCGGCACATGTGGCAAATACAATTTGATTTGATTTGATTTGATTCACTATGTGTGAAAGAGGATTCCACTGTACAATACTACATAATGGTTTCACTATCTGTAAAAGAGGATCCCACTGTACAATCCTACATACAGAATGGGTTCACTATCTGTAAAAGAGGATCCCACTGTACAGTCCTACATACAGTATGGATTCTCTATCTTTAAATGAACCCACATTCCTATTCCACGTCTACTGTCTGTTTCCCTGTACCACTGCCACTACACTCAGACTCGGAAACTTCTGTCACATGGAGTTTACTTTCACAGAGAGGATTACAAGGTGGTTTCGGTAGACAGTACAGTAAGCCACAAATTGTCCAGAATCTGTGATTGCTGTGTTGGCAGAACGAGTGGTGGAGAGTATTAAAATGTTACCTACAGCGAAGTAAGCAGATGATGACCACCATAGCAGGGATGTTGGTGACCGCGACGTGAACTCTTTTAATCGTGTTCATTCAAATATGTTGGAGGGTGGTGGTGGTGGTGGTGGTGGTGGTGGTGGTGGTGTGTGTGTGTGTGTGTGTGTGTGTGTGTGTGTGTGTGTGTGTGTGTGTGTGTGTGTGTTCATATGTATGAGTGTGTGTGGCCGTAGCCCAGTGTGTACTTGTGTGTGTGTGTGTGTGTGTGTGTGTATGTGTGTGTGTGTGTGTGTGTGTGTGTGTGTGTTTGAGTGTGTGAGTGTGTGTGGCTGTAGATCAAAGTAGCCTTGGACAGCTTCTGGCCTGAAGTCATTCACTCCCTTCTTTCTCTAATTTCAGTGTTTTTCCTATAGTTTTAATCCTCAACAGATTGCTTGATCAAACTAGCTATCTGTGTCCTAGATTGTTGAGGAACGGGTGGATAGGGAGTTGCATGCAGTGAAGCTATTTGGATTTACTACATTTGAATAGTTCATATGCTGTAACATTTTCAAGGTGGTTGTTCATGGCATGTTTATTAGCTAGCTATTTGCATAGGTGTCAAATAATACTATGCAGTCTGTTTGTGGCACAAGGGACCAATAAGATACTCCTGAATCCATTCCTTTCATGCCTTTTAGTGAGATCTGCTGAATAAAGTAAATTATGTCTTCTTGGGTGTAAACTTTACAATGAGCATTTGGCATGCACGGTCTTCTAACGCTTTCACAAATGCTTGCCAGTATAACCCAATAGTCTGCCATATGACAGCAGTCCAGAAAGGTTAAGCAGCATCAAATGGTTCCTAAATTTAAGGAGAGAATCTGTGTGAATTGGCTGTACTCTCCGAGTCCCCAGATGGATCTCAATCTCCCCAAGGACGAGGAACTCAGGCAATAAACTTGTCTGTGGATGATAGAATTCCATCTAATTTTCCCTCCCTTTCCTTCCTCTCTACTCCAAGTGTCCTTCCATCAACTCAAGCAACTCGTCTGAGGGATTCCATCCTTTTCCTGTTTTTCTCTCTCCTCTATTCCTTTTCTTCACTCCTTCTATCATTTTCTCTCATTTTCTTCTCTCCTATCTGTTAATTTCTCTCCTTCTCCTATTACTTTTCCTCTCTCCTTCCTTCTCTCCTCCAAGTGTCCTTCCATCTCTGTGTTAGAAATCAAGAGTGTCTTTATTGTTCATTGGAATGACCTTGAGTATGATATCTGTCTATTTCCACATTAACGATAAACTGCGATAGATATCCTCCTCCTTCCTCTTTCGCCAGAAAGCCATTGGCTACACTCGAGGGAACGTGACTTTTCACCCTCATCCAAAAAACGACATACAGTGGGGAGTACAAGTATTTGATACACTGCCGATTTTGCAGGTTTTCCTACTTACAAATCATGTAGAGGTCTTATTGCATGACATAAGTATTTGATCACCTACCAACCAGTAAGAATTCCGGCTCTCACAGACCTGTTAGTTTTTCTTTAAGAAGCCCTCCTGTTCTCCACTCATTACCTGTATTAACTGCACCTGTTTGAACTCGTTACCTGTATAAAATACACCTGTCCACACACTCAATCAAACAGACTCCAACCTCTCCACAATGGCCAAGACCAGAGAGCTACAACTGTTGGCACAATTATTAGAAAATTGAAAAAGTTCAAGATGACGGTCAATCACCCTCGGTCTGGGGCTCCATGCAAGATCTCACCTCGTGGGGCATCAATGATAATGAGAAAGGTGAGGGATCAGCCCAGAACTACACGGCAGGACCTGGTCAATGACCTGAAGAGAGCTGGGACCACAGTCTCAAAGAAAACCATTAGTAACACACTACGCCGTCGTGGATTAAAATCCTGCAGCGCACGCAAGGTCCCCCTGCTCAAGCCAGCGCATGTCCAGGCCCGTCTGAAGTTTGCCAATGACCATCTGGATGATCCAGAGGAGGAATGGGAGAAGGTGATGTGGTCTGATGAGACAAAAATAGAGCTTTTTGGTCTAAACTCCACTCGCCGTGTTTGGAGGAAGAAGAAGGATGAGTACAACCCCAAGAACACCATCCCAACCGTGAAGCATGGAGGTGGAAACATCATTCTTTGGAGATGCTTTTCTGCAAAGGGGACATGACGACTGCACCGTATTGAGGGGAGGATGGATGGGGCCATGTATCGCGAGATCTTGGCCAACAACCTCCTTCCCTCAGTAAGAGCATTGAAGATGGGTCGTGGCTGGGTCTTCCAGCATGACAATGACCCTAAACACACAGCCAGGGCAACTAAGGAGTGGCTCTGTAAGAAGCATCTCAAGGTCCTGGAGTGGCCTAGCCAGTCTCCAGACCTGAACCCAATAGAAAATCTTTGGAGGGAGCTGAAAGTCCGTATTGCCCAGCGACAGCCCCGAAACCTGAAGGATCTGGAGAAGGTCTGTATGGAGGAGTGGGCCAAAATCCCTGCTGCAGTGTGTGCAAACCTGGTCAAGACCTACAGGAAATGTATGATCTCTGTAATTGCAAACAAAGGTTTCTGTACCAAATATTAAGTTCTGCTTTTCTGATGTATCAAATACTTATGTCATGCAATAAAATCAAATTAATTACTTAAAAATCATACAATGTGATTTTCTGGATTTTTGTTTAAAGTTCTGTCTCTCACAATTGAAGTGTACCTATGATAAAAATTACAGACCTCTACATGCTTTGTAAGTAGGAAAACCTGCAAAATCGGCAGTGTATCAAATACTTGTTCTCCCCACTGTATCTGTTGAGCCAAATTGACATTTTTTCATGTGACAGAAAGGCGGCCATTTTCTCCCAGGGGATCGTGGGTAAATTAGCTATTTCAAAACAAGGATGTATATAACTACAAATGAAGTACTACAGTAGCCCCTAACAGTCAATGTATTCAGCAACTTGCCTGAGGCTTCTGTTGGCCAGAGAGAGAGACCGACCTGTTTGACTAAATTCAGGTTCTTGTTTTGGTTAATGTCTAGCAACATTCATACATGCGGAACAGACATTGCATGCATCACAAAGTCTGTGTTGGGAGCCTCCCCCAGTTCAACAAGTAATTAATCTCTGGTCCTTTCTCTTCAGGCCTCTGGCAGCTACTGTATGTCATCATAAATCCACTATGGGGATGAGAGATGAATGCTGATCAATTATAATACCACATTAGGGAGCCAAGATGGAGGAGGCTTTGCAGTCTTCCCCCACAATGCATGAGCCATGGGTCCTAAAACTTAAGTTCCAATGAAGTATTGAATATACTTATCCATGTCTAAAATGGAGTAAACTGCTTTATTTCTGTTCACCCTTCCCAGTGGGCAAAACTAGTTGTTACAACCGTCATTATGACGTTCGTTCAACCAGTTTTCCACAGCTTTGCCCACTGGGTTTCTTCTAAGAGTTTGGAACCTTTTTCTCTATTTCATCAGTTTCCATGTTGTAAATATGTATGACAAAACCTGGATCTCTGGACTGGTCGAGAAAGAGAGAGAGAGAGGGGGACAGAGAAGGGGAGAGAGAGAGAAAGTCAGGTCACATTAGAAATGCTCCTCAATGGCTGCATTAACACAGGTAGCCCAATTCTGATATTTTTTCCACTAATTGGTCATTTGACCAATCACATCAGATCTTTTCACATCAGATATTTTTCAGAGCTGATCTTATTGGTCGAAAGGGTTATAAAAATAATCAGAATTGGTCTGCCTTTCTAAACGCAGCCAATGGGAGATCAAATCAAATCAAATTTTATTTGTCACATGCTTCGTAAACAACAGGTGTAGATTAACAGTGAAATGCAGATAATTTTTTGTTGTTGAAATAATAGACAAATAATAACACAAGGAATAAATACACAATGAGTAACGATAACTTGGCTATATACAGTACACAGGGTGCCAGTACTGAGCTGATGTGTAGGGGTACGAGGTAATTGAGGTAGATATGTACATATAGGTAGGGATAAAGTGACTAGGCAACAGGATAGATAATAAACAGTAACAGGATGCAGTGTACAGTCTGTCTCCGCCCCGGGAGGCTGTAGTGGCGTAGGATACTGACTCGGGGCATGAAGGGGAGGATCACTGCGGGAGAGAGGGAAGATTGTTTTGAACTGTCCTGGTAATTAATAATAATAATAATATGCCATTTAGCAGACGCTTTTATCCAAAGCAACTTACAGTCATGTGCGCATACATTTTTACGTATGGGTGGTCCCGGGGATCGAACCCACTACCCTGGCGTTACAAGCGCCATGCTCTACCAATTGAGCTACAGAGTAAACCTCTCTCCTCTCCTCCACTCAGCTCCTCTGATCATCCCTCCATCTCTCCCCTCTGATGTCTCTCTTTCTCTTCTGTTCTCCCTCTTTTTCTCCACTCTCTTTCTTTCTCTTGTTCTTTTCTGCTTTCTCTCTTTTTAACTTTCTCTCTTTCCCTCTTTTTCTCTCCCTCACTCTTTCTCTATTTCTTTCCCCCCACTCTCTCTTTCCGCTCTCCCTCTCTTTTTCTAAGTGGAGAAAATAAAGGAGGCCAAACTAATGATATTAATCTAGCCTTGTAATTAACAAGGACCTTCAGGTTTTTTCTGGTATGTTTGATGCGTCTTCAAATTCTATAAAACTCCTGCTTTTGCATAAAGGTACCTTGCAGTTAATTAGTACAGGTTAATTATTTTGGAATTATACTTCACAATTTTTAGATCAAGGTCAGTGATTTATATATTGAGGTTACCGGTGGCTTTAGTGTCAACATGGTTTTTAATCATGCAGTAATACCTGCTTGATCTACATGCTGGTGTGCTGTAGTCAGGGGTGGACTGGGACAATAATTCGGCCCTGGCATTTTATCCACACCAGCCTACATCACTCTGCGCGCTACCAACTCACAGTGAGTGAGGTGACAATGTAGAATGTGCTCTTTCTACTGTACGTTTATAGGCACCCTTTCCGTTTTACTATCCATGATCTTGGCTGTCTCTTTGCTGATGCCGATGCTGCGTTTGACTTTGAATGTGAGTTAGTATAACAGAGAAATTGCTCCAAAAAACTTTCAAAAAAAATCTTTATATATTTGTGTGTCAATTTCATCCAGCCCACCCAACTAAAAAATGGTCCAGCACATATGTCATTTGCTAGAGTTGCCAGATGGCCAATCCCCCCCTGGCTGTAGTAAGTCTATGTGGTGTCTTTGATTATGTTGATGTTGTATTCGGTTATAGAGTACTGCATGATATCCACATATTTCATGCTTTTCTCTACTGCCTACAACTGACTCTAACAAGACACATGGAAATAACAATCTATTCTGAGGATAGGCCTAGATTCTAATGTTTTGGGCCATAGCTGACAGTATGATTGTACAGTTTCATGGTTTCATGTTATTTTACATTTAAATTTAAGTCATTTAGCAGACGCTCTTATCCAGAAGCTGTTATCGAGCCAACATGGGGAAAAGCTGGAATTGTGACAATATACTAGATCCAGCGATGTTCCCTCTTTGATTCCATAGCAGTACATGACTGTTGGCACTCAGAACTTCTTAAACAGTATTTATGAAGGAGGGAGAGAGAGAGGGAGGGAGTAGGATAGTCCTGTGGGAAGTAGAGAGGGAGGTTGTAGCTGATAGTTCCTCTACCTCCCTAGGCTAGCTAGCTAAAGGTCTTCCAGCGGTCAAAGACAACGCTGACGCACAATCAAACTCCTCTCATCTCCTTTCATGAACCTGCTGCTGCTGCCTACAGTACAGTTACAGTGTTGGCAATGTGGCTTTTCACTTCTGCTGAAAACTGTACTGGTCCACATATAACATCTTGGATACAGGATGATATTACAGTAGCTCTTACATTCTGTAAGGGTTTCACTCTGTCTTGATCAGTGTTATGTAATCCTGGTCCTGGGGACCCACAGTATGGGCAGGGTTTTGTTCCAGCCTAGCACTAACACACCTGATTGCACTCAACATCTAATCATCGAACACTTGTAAAGTTGAATCAGGTGATAGTGCAGGGCTGGAATAATAGTCTGCACACACTGTGTGTCCCCATGGCCAGAATGGGACAACACTGATCTAGACATTACACCATGGTATTATAATCATATATGGAAGGACATTCTGTGATTTGTTCAAACACCTGGCAGACACTAATGCAGTTTAAACCACACAGACATTGCATATTTGTGTCATTTGAACCACTGTGGTATTACTCTACGTTAGATTCAGATTGTAGCCTTCCCTCTCTCACCGCTGCCCTGTTTTCACCTCCTACGCTGTAGAGCCATGGCTCCCAGGCAGCACAGTTCTGACCTAGGTCACATGGTCCGCAACACCTGGCCAATGGCCAATGGGGAGAGAACAGGGGTCAGGAGGTCACAGGCTAATATTAGAGAGCATGTTGGGTTCTTGTTTTTCCCAGGGAGTTATGGAATAATGCTAGAAGTGGGGAGTGTGTTGAGTGGAATGAAAATTCATGGTTTGTGTGTATTTTGGATAAGGTGGGCTATAAGACCTTTTACATGATTTTCACTGTCTTCATTCTTGATTTTTACATGTTTTAAGATTCCATCAGTGAAATACTGCATCAGTTCAATTTCATGTTCTCCTATGGTTCTTTTTGTATTAATCTAACTAGTACAGTTCGAAAATTGTTCTCAGTTCGAAAATGCTCCTCATAATTCACACATTATCCTCCCTCAATTACTCCCATGTGTCTTTTTGTCACCGACAGGAACCTTTCTGAAATGACTACACTCATTTCACACTAATGACTGAGCGCTCATTTCACATTGGCTTCAAAAGGCTTCAAAAAGGCCCAATCTACCAGAGAACTCATGTACACACATGCTGCATCCCAAATGGCATCCTATTCCCTATATAGTACACTATTTATGACCAGGGCCCATAGGGTTCTGGTCAAAAATAGTTCCCTATGGAATAGGGTGCCATTTGGGATGCAGCACACAGTGTGAAAAGTTAACCTCTTTCTGAATCAGTGGGCTGATTCATGTGTTTTAGTTGGCAGTTTGAATTGGTTGATGCTGTGATGTGAAAAGCCTAACTTAAAGGCCTATGATCTTCCAATTGGCAATATCAACAGTAGGGCAAGGCTTATGATGTGTGATGTCAATGCATATGAGCATTGGGCAAGGGCATGTGAACGGACTTGCCCAATGCTACATTAATGATATGCCAATAAGCATTATAACGCCCATCTGGTCATTTTTTGTTATTAACCAAACACACACACACACACACACGCACACAAACACACACCCACAAGCACACACACACAATATACAGTAGGGCTATCTTCTGTATACCACCCCTATCTTGTCACAACACAGCTGATTGGCTCAAACGCATTAAGAAGGAAATAAATTCCACAAATTAACTTTTAAGAAGGCACATCTGTTAATTGAAATGCGTTCCATGTGACTACCTAATGAAGCTGGTTGAGAGAATGCCAAGAGTGTGCAAAGCTGTCATCAAGGCAAATGGTGGCTATTTGAAGGATCTCAAATATAAAATATATTCTGATTTATTTAAAACTTTTTTGGCTTACTACATGATTCCATATGTGTTATTTCATAGTTTTGATGTCTTCACTATTATTTTACAATGTTGAAAATAGTAAAACATTTATAAAAACCCTTGAATGAGTAGGTGTTCTAAAACTTTTGACCGGTAGTGTATATATTTTTTCTTACCAGGACTTACTTTTTTTTTTACATTAAACCATTGTTCCTTTGAAACAATAGCCAACTGTCATTTAATTAAACCTATAAACAACTTTCCTCAAGCGTTCATTCCCCATGTTTACAGATACAAACCCCAGCAACACAAACTGCATGCAGCTTTTAGGAAAAAAGGCTTTTCATTTTTCTCCCTTTGTTATCTAGACCAAACAAAATGGACGCTCCCCGGAGAGCGCTGGCAAAAACAGGAGGATGTCTGCCGTTGGGGGCAGAATCCTAATGACTGGGAAATAAATATATAATATCAATATATTAAAATATAAAATGTAATCTCTTCATTAATTGTAGCAGGGAGCCTGCAGAGAAGAGATTATTTCCTCTCACATCACGGTAAGTGGACTCATGGGCATACTGGCTCATCTCTGGAATGTTTAAATATTTTCCTCAATATAGTTATCAAACGATTGTTTACCTGTTATATTCAGATGGGTATTTTTACCTGATGAAATAGTTGTTTATTGTACTGTTATGAAGTGTCTGGGGTATTGATGGTGGATACTGTATGGGGTATTGATGGTGGATACTGTATGGGGTATTGATGGTGGATACTGTATGGGGTATTGCTGGTGGATACTGTATGGGGTATTGCTGGTGGATACTGTATGGGGTATTGATGGTGGATACTGTATGGGGTATTGATGGTGGATACTGTATGGGGTATTTCTGGTAGAGATGCTTGAGAGATGGAAAACATAATGACAACATGGGGAAATGTACAGAGATATACATAGATAGGTCAAACTCCTTTTGAAAAAACGTGTCATATTTCATAAGCCAACTATCTGTGTTAGACATTGTTGTCATCAGTCTGACATTATTGTCATCACAAAGTGCTCTAAGTTCAGTTGATACCCACTATCTACAGCTACAGCAGGCCATAACACTATACGTCTGATGTAGTCTAGACTAAAGGTCTAAGTGATCCAGGTCACACATTCACAAAGAGACTCAGCACCTTGCTGATCTAGGATCAGGTCCCCCCCCTTAATCATTATGATTTAAAAGGCTAAACTGATCATAGATCATTACTCCTATTCAATGGTGTAAAGTACAGTACTTAGGTCAAAATTCTTTAAAGTTCTACTTAAGTTGTTTTTTGGGGGGTATGTCGTGGAAACTCTGCACATGGACACTCGAAGTCAATCTTAAATGAATCATTCTTTATTAACAGCAAGCTAGAGAGGTCACAGTCACATTTGCATAAAGTACCGATCTGAAGTGAGCTCCACCGGGGCAGTCCCGTTAGTTCTCTTATATACTTACACAGAGAAGTTATATTTGCATGATTTAGCTTATTCATCATTCATAATTTATTCATCATTAACGTTTGGTTCATTCATGTGACCGACCAATACTGGTTTATGCATTTGACAGACCAATACCTCACAAGGCTTCTTCTCTCTAAGCTGAGACCTTGAAACTGAGATATCCCTTTCTCTAAACAAGGTTCTGGGCGTACTGCCAAATTGCAGATACTGATAGAGAGGATTCGTTCAATCAGTCACTTGCATGAACACAGAAATTGGTTATTAGAAAAGCACAAACATAAATATTCCATCACAGGTATCTGTACTTTATTATTTATATATTTTTGCCAACTTTTACTTTACCTTCACTACATTCCTAAAGAAAATAATGTACTTTTTACTCTATACATTTTCCCTGACACCCAAAAGTACTCTTTACATTTAGACAGGAAAATGGTCCAATTCACGCACTTATCATGATAACATCCCTGGTCATCCCTACTGCCATCTGATCTGGCGGACTCACTAAACACAAATGCTTCATCTGTAAGTGTTGGAATGTGCCCTAGGCTATCCATAAATAAAAATCTATAAATGATAATTGTGCTGTCTGGTTTGCTTTATATAAGGGATTTGAAATTATTTATACTTTTACTTTTGATACTTTGCAGAAACACCACTTTCTTTCAGGCTCGGAAATATCAATGTTTATCGCTGCATGTTGGCTTCCGATGGGCTGCATATAGGCTACATTCAAGTTGACAAAAGAGACAATAATATACTGAGCCAAAGTTAGACTGTTGCCGTGACAATCTGGCTAGCGGTTAGCTCCAGTAGCGTGTTAGTGCGTTCTTGAGGGGTCACATGCAGATCTCCTGTGGACTGCCACATTGTTAGTCATTGACTCCCCTCTCCTTAGGGCCCCACTGGGATCTGCACTTATTAACTAATGTATCTCCCCACTTGAGGAATATATCTTCTGAAAGGGCTGGCCAGCTGTGATAATGGAATCAACATTATTCCTGTTCTCACAGACACAGAATGCCATACATGAATAATACGATTCTAAGGAAATTAGTTGGAATCGGAAACCATTCTTGGCATGTTATCTGCCTCTTGTTTCAAGAGAAATCCTGTTGGGTTTATGAGCGAACTAGAGCTCAGTGGCAATATTGTTTTATTTTCTTTGTTCTTGTTGACCCTGGGTGCCATTTGTGCTTCTGAAATTGTCCCCTATTCCCTATATAGTGCACTACTTTTGACCAGGGCCCATAGGGATCTGGTCAAAAGTAGTGCACTTCACAAAGATTCATTTTGGACACAGACCTTTGACTGAGAACAAATTCTTATTTACAGCAACGACCTGAGGAATAGTTACAGGGGAGAGAAGGGGTATGAATGAGCCAATTGGAAGCTGGGGATGATTAGGTGGCCATGATGGTATTTTAGCCAGGACACCCCAACTCTTACAATAAGTGCCATGGGATATTTAGTGACCACAGAGAGTCAGGACACCCGTTTAATGTCCCATCCGAAAGACGGCACCTTACACAGGACAATTTCACCAATCACTGCCCTGGGGCATTGGGATATTTTTTGGGGGACCAGAGGAAAGAGTGCCTCCTACTGGCTCTCCAACACCACTTCCAGCAGCATCTGGTCTCCCATCCAGGGACCGACCAGTAACAACTCTGTTTAGCTTCAGAGGCAAGCCAGCAGTTGGATTACTCAGTCAGTCACCTCAGTGGACATTTTATTTTCCCATCATGCTCGGCAGAGCAAGTGCACACAGAGGACTAACAATGGGCATTCTGATGACTCCCCCAACTGACTAGCTTGATTTTTGAATTCAAATGGAATAATCACCAAAAATAATGAGCAATTAAACACATTCTGAAGAACTGTGCTTTATTTGTCTTTTTAAAGCTTTTAACTGGTCAATTCAACCTTAATCATGGTTCTAAAGCAGAATAAGAGGTCCAAGCACATGTAGGCAACAGTAACGTCATACCATAATTCAATATACTGCATACAGATGTAGGATCTTAATTAGATTCATATTTTGTTGCTGAGACTTTTCCTGCACTCCAGGAAATGCAGATGAGCTTCGTGATTTACATAAATTCACTGAAAATCCACAGTAACACACGGTTAAATTAACAGTATTCAACATTTCATGTAGCATTCTTTTGGCCAGTGTATATCTAACCACCGATCAAGCAACCTGTTTCTGCAGGATTATTTTGATATATTGGTCAAATTAGGTTGTAAATGTCTTTACTGTAGCAAAGTTTGTTTGATTCCAACACATCCAGTTCATCTAGTATGACACACAGAAAGCTGTAACCTCATAAACCCCTTCTCTTGTCTAGTCTCTTGCACAATCCTCCTCATTAAGTGGTACATGAGCTGCATTGGATTAGGCTTTCATTTTGCACAATGTTCTAAGGCAATGTGCTACATCAAGGACTTGGTGATTATATAAGGTGTTTGATAGTTACTTTTGCCTTGGCTTGAAAAAAATGTGTCCCCCATCAGTTTGTAGCCTTAATATTCAGAGTGGTGGAAGGGTGGGAGGGAGTTGTTTAAACCCCTGTTCTTTCCAGTTGCTGCATATTACAGTATATCTGCCATTTCATTTACGTGCTGCGATGGCTGGAGTGCTAGGCATTGACAGGGGACAGTATTTTAAGACGGCTCTCACAGGGCTACATTTAAAGAACTCGACAGAGACGGAGGATAGTCGAAGAAAATATTATTTTCCGTCCTGTGTGCTTGGGTCATCCTCTCTTTCTTTCTCTTTTCTCCTCCAACTCTTCTTTCTTTCCCTCTCTATCTGTCCTCCTCCTCCTCCTTCTCCTCTCCTAATACTACGTGGTTTAAAGGATCATACAGACATAAGCTCCCCTGGAGTTTTGACTGAACACTCTCTCCACTTTGATTGTTTGGTACTGGCCGGGTTCTTTTGAATTACGGCAACTCGGCTCATTAAAAGTCAGACTATATTAATGGATATGTCAAATTCTGCAGGTTTGGCCTGGGCTGCAGGTCTCTACTCTACAGAGAAAGATTGTCTCTCTGTATCTCTCACTCTCTGTTTCTGTCAGATCGGCCCTCTCTGCTCCCATTCAATTCGGTACAAATTAGTTGTGATTATCCTGGACTTTCATGTTTCATCTCCTCCCCCTCTGTAGGCCTGTGGAGAAGCCTAGTTTAGAGTGGTGTGAGGTGAATGGTAAAATCTGAATGGTGAATCTAAATATTTTAAAACCAAGAGACGGAGACAGGCGCTTCATCATTATATAACCACTGACGGGGGACTCATTAAATAAAGAGATAGAAGTTTTCCTCCCTCTTCCTAAAATAGTCCCAACGCAGTTCAGGCCCCATACTGTTCAGTCCCCAGTTCCGATTCAGTTTGTACCCATAGTCCTCTCTCTGTCTTTAGGACTATGGGTATGAAGTTGACATTAAATAAAACAATGGAAGTGGTGGTCATATTGACAACATCAGGTTGTTCAAGGATGATGATCTTGAAAATGATGCTTTCTATAATATCCTTACAATGGTAGTCTGTGTTGTGGTTCAGAAAGGCTGGACAAAATACTGTCCTTCTTGTAGCACCTCTTATTCATTAGCTAATATCATGCTGAACCAATAGAACCCGGGCCATGACCCCATTCTCAGAGGGTGTCTCAGGGAGAGTGGGATATGCAAAAAACACATTTCCAATTTACACATTCATGTTAATACATTATATATGTGTGAAATAGGACGAATATAAGCACCCACCAAATTATTATTATTATTATTATTATAAAATGACGTTGAATGAGATACACAGTATTCTTAAGAGCGTATGCTATTCCTCTCACTGGAGAAGAAAATCCCACTGGCCTTGTTCATATATCAAACGAGAGGCCAGAAAACAATCTCAAGAGCATTTTCTTCCATCAAGGATAGGATGCTTACAAGACAAGTAAAAAGTTATGGCATTTTTTTGTTTGATGTCATCCCTGGTAAAATAAAAGAATAACGCTGTATCGCTGTTCTTTCGCCTTGCTACACTTTGTGAAAAGGGTCTGTGTCTGTGAGAGTGAGTCTCCCCCTTAGAAAACACTATTCAAGCAATACTCAATAATTGGTTTCAGAGATAAGGTCTTCCTCGTTCACAATGGGGATAACTCAATCCCTGATCTTGTTAGAGAGCTTTTAGGGGATAGAGAGGATTGAGAGAATCTCAGAATCTCAGCTTGCTGTTTTTATCTTGCGGACACCATCTTCTCTCTGATGGCTCGCCTTAAACCCCATAATGGGCTTAGGAGAGATTACATTTGGCATTCTGCTATGAATTAAATGAAAATATTGTACAGCTAGCCAGCCACATACTATAAGACTAGGGCAGAACTGCACAGTCTGACTGTCTGCTCGCTCTGATGTTTAGAGTTAGCTAGCCAAGTAGCCATGTAGACTACCATTGCTTTGGGGGTTGCAATTCAGTCCTTCAGTTCAAACATTGTGACTTGTCTATTTGTAGCAGTGTGTAAAAACCGGTACATGTCAGTGTTCACCCATGGTCCTGGGAGGTCCCCTCTTGTGGGAGGTATTAAGGAAATTAAAATCATTATTGCATCAAGCAGATTACATTTTTTCAGGTTTTGTGGCAGGGCTTGAAATAAAAATCGATAAGGTGGATATTGAACTGTGGCCTCCCCTGAGAGAGCACAGAGGTCTGAGGATGCCTTAAATACCTGCAGTGTATTGACAACTGGATGTAACGGCTCTCTGTCTTCTCTGTCTCCAGGTGTGTACATTAATCTGGCAGGGTTTGGATGTGATGTTAACCTTTAAAAATATACCAATTACACCAGACTCAATGCTGATGTTCAGTTTCACGTGTGTAAATGACGTAGAGGTGATTATGTTGATTCAGAAGAACCACTGGACATGATAATGTGTACTGTAGCAGGTAATTATTAATTGTGTAAAATGGTAACCATGGGTACCATAAAGTACCCATGGTTACCACCTAGTTTCCTAGTATATACTAGGTAAATACCACTGGAAATAGTACCGTAAAATAAAGTGTTGTCAGAAGTCTGTTTTCGAGGTCTGTTTATTAAAGCAGTTATGGGTCATCTTAAGAAGTCTAATGATTCTGTAGAGAGACCCCTGTCCTTGGTCCCCCCACCCCTCCCTTCCTTTTTGAGTGTTTTTTAGCCATCTCATCTATTACATGGGTAATTTACCGTGCAACATGATGCCTCATGCTGCTATGCTTCATTTCTATGTTACATGCCCTGGTTGTGAACCTCCTTAAGTGTCATGATCATTGATAGACGGATCAGACCAAGGTGCAGCGTGGTATGCGTAGATATTCCTGTATTAACTGAATACCGATCAAAACAACAAAAGTTCAACAGGCTAAACAAACACAAGCCAAAACAGAATCCCACAACTAAGTTAGGCAAAATGGCTGCCTAAGTATGATCCCCAATCAGAGACAATGATCGACAGCTGCCTCTGATTAGGAACCACACCCGGCCAACATAGAAATACAAACTCTAGAATTCACACCCTGACCAAACAAACTAGAGAAAACAGGGCTCTCAAGGTCAGGGCGTGACAGTACCCCCCCCCCCCCCAAAGGTGCGTACTCCGGCCGCACCAACCTGACTCATTAGGGGAGGGTCCGGGTGGGCATCCAGCCTCGGTGGCGGCTCCGGCTTCAGGCGCAACGTAGGTATTAACCTCTTCTCCCTTTCTGCCTCCCCGTTGCACACCCGGTCCGGTCTGGACCCCGGCGCAATGCTTACCCTCTCAGTCCTCCCACGATGCACCAAGCCCTGTCTGGACACTGGTGTGGGAGACCCCGACCCTGGAGAGGGGTTGACGTCTGGTTCCGGCTCCGACCCCGGTGGGGCAGATGGCTTCGGCATGGGGGAAGAGCAGCTAACCGGAGCTGGACTAAACACCGGTGGAGTGGACTGCTCCAGCACAGGAGTGGAGCAGCTAACCGGAGCTGAACTGGGCACTGGGGAAACGGACTGCTCTGGCACTGGAGTGGAACCACTGACCGGAGCTGGACTAGGCACCGGTGGAGCGGACTACTCTGGACCCGGACTGGACCAGCTGACCGGAGCTGGACTAGGCACCGGTGGAGCGGACTGCTCTGGCACTGGAGTGGAGCAGAGGACCCTCGCTGGAGGTCGGGTGTGTGGCGCTGGAACGGGCCATACCGGACTAGGGACACACACCACTGGTCTGGTGCGAGGAGCAGGCACGGGCCGTACCGGGCTGGAGACACGCACCACTGGTTTGGTGCGAGGAGCAGGAACGGGCCGTACCGGACTGGATACACGCACCACTGGTCTGGTGCGAGGAGCAGGCACGGGCCGTACCGGATTGGAGACACGCACCACTGGTCTGGTGCGAGGAGCAGGCACGGGCCGTACCGGACTGGAGACACGCACCAATGGTCTGGTGCGAGGAGCAGGCACGGGCCGTACCGGATTGGAGACACGCACCACTGATCTGGTGCGAGGAGCAGGCACAGGCCGTACCGGACTGGAGACACTCACCGCTGGTCTGGTGCGAGGAGCAGGCACAACCCGTCCTGGCTGGACGCTCACTTTAGCCCGCAAGTGCGGGGCGCGGGCACCAAGCGCACCGGGCTGTGAATGCGCACTGGAGACACAGTGCATATCACAGCATAACAGGGTGCCTGAGCGGTCCCATGCTCTTTAACGCCAGTGCTCTACTCTGAAACCTAGCTCCGCCAGCCTCTGCTCTAAGGACTGCACTCTCTGCTGCTGGAGGGTTAACTCCTCTCTCAGCTCCTCCTGTTGCCTGGCCAGCTCCTCTCTCAGTGCATCCACTGACTCCTTCTCCCTGTGGGCCTCCTGCAGCGCCTCCTACTGAAGGGAGATCTCCTGCTCCCTCTTCGCTAACAGCCCCTGTAAGGTGGTGGCCTCCTCTCTCAGACTGCTGAGCTGCAGGTCTTGGAGGGCCTCTATCATAGCGGCCTCCTCCTCCTCCACAGTCAGCCCTTTCAGGGCCTCCTGCTGCTTCGCCAACCACCCCGTGTGCCCCCCCAAAATGTTTTATTGGGACTGCCTCTCGGGCTTCATTCGTCGTCGTGAACTTCGGAGTCGCCGTTTATCCTCCCTCGCCTCTGTCTGCTCCCATGGACGGCGATCCATTCCTGCCTGGATCTCTTCCCAAGTCCAGGATCCCTTACCGTCCAAAATATCCTCCCATGTCCAGGATGTCTGCTCTTCCTGGCCACACTGCTTGGTCCGTTGGTGGTGGGATCTTCTGTCACGATCGTTGATAGACGGATCAGACCAAGGTGCAGCGTGGTATGCGTACATATTCCTTTATTAACTGAATACCGATCAAAACAACAAAATACAAATGAACGTGAAGTTCAACAGGCTAAACAAACACAAGCCAAAACAGAAACAAGATCCCACAACTAAGGTAGGCAAAATGGCTGCCTAAGTATGATCCCCAATCAGAGACAACGATCGACAGCTGCCTCTGATTGGGAACCACACCCAGCCAACATAGAAATACAAACTCTAGAATTCACACCCTGACCAAACCAACTAGAGAAAACAGGGCTCTCAAGGTCAGGGCGTGACATTAAGAAACTTCTTACTGTACTGGGGTGTTCTGAGGAGAGATTGTTTGTCTCTGGTGCATATCCTCAAATGTTAGTGTTAGTTGGGAAGCATCTGTCTTCTTAGAAGTCATTTCATGTAGCTATGTACTTATGTCGCTAAGTAATAAGTTATTACCCTTTACCTACTTACCAAAGTTTGGAAACCAGATCAGTGGGTATACTCACTTAATCTGTTTTTCATGAGTCATGTCGTTGTGTATTTCACTGGACAATCAATGCCGAAATGACAGTAGCTATGAAGGGTTGGACCTTTGGGATTGGAGCCCAGTTTGTACCCAGTTGATTTGGTTTGACGGTGGAAGGGAAGCTTTACAGAGAGAGAGACAGTCTGGTGGTACAGATCGGCCCCTGTAGTCAATCTGTTGTCCCAAGCACACCTCTGTCTCTCTCTCTCTCTCTCTCTCTCCCTTAATTGCCAAATAGGGTAGGAAGTGCATCACAGATTACACTATCCAGGAGGGCCAACTATGATGATGCTGTTCTGTACCCTGTGTTATGGGTCAATGTTTTGCATCAATGTTTTGCACAGACAGTCACAGAGAATGTTCCCCCCCCCCCCCCGCCTAAAAAGCATAGCAGCACTAATATAACCATGTGTCAACGTGCAATGAGAAAAATGTCTAGTAGCCAAGTGTTTAAGAAATCATAATATACCGTCTGATTCAATGCTTAGATTGTGAAAGATATTTTGCAAGATATTTTTAGGTCCAAGGGTTAACTGTACATTTTACCCGGGTGTCACTTGCCATGCAATCACTTTGTCTCTCTTGAATGCTCATAAATTATAATTTTGGTCTCTGAATCACAGTCATTACATTCCATCATAAAACATTATGTGTGACAAAGAGAGGATTGAGGCACAAGAAACCGTAAGGTCTCAGACGTTTTACACCATTGTACTGTCATTTACTCCACCCCCTACAATACAACCCTCTCTGCAACGTGACAAGTTATGCAAATTGAAAATAATGAATCAGCTGAACGCAACACAGCACTTGATTAGGAGGTTTGGAGCTGAACTTTTAGTTTGGAATAATATTCAGCCGCATTAATGTGCTGTGGAATCTCAGAAGAGCACTTCATGAGAGACAAGGCATGTTCCGGTGTTCATTGGCATGTCATGCTATTTGCTAATGTTTACCAACCATGAAAAATAATTAAACACACACATTAATTGAGCTTTAATGGGTGTGTCAATGTCGTACTAAGCAAAGGCGCCAGCAAACACTGCACACGTGTATATGTATAAATGATCACAATTAGGGTTATATGAATTAATAATGGACGTTTTTAAGCACACAAGGCTCACTAAAGTGGAGACAGCTTCCATATGTCCTTTAAACATTTAGTAGTATTATCGCATTACTGTGTATCTCATGTGTCGACAGTCCATATTTCTTTTAAGCAATTACAAACCAAGAATTAGCAGTGTTAATCATTACCTCATCTTGTATTGATAATGTCAGAGCGTGTCACAATGAGCTGGAGTATTATGTTATGATTGGCTGACCATCATGGAAAATATGCCAGTGAAACCCTTTGCTGACAAGCGGTTGATGGACTTCATTCGGAAATTAAATAATTGCAGTCATCTCCTCACAGCCATTTGTCCACATGTCCATTTTAATGTTTCCCCACGGAGTCGAAAGACAAGATGCCAAATGATATAGATTATCAAAAACATGACATCCAGCTAGAATATAACCCTGAAACCAATAAGCACATGACTTGACTCTATCATCAAATAAATTAGTGAGAGAAGGTTGACATTGCCATCCTAAGTCTATTACTTCTCTCCTCAAATGTAAAATAAGTCCCTACAGTAGGTTTTAAAGAGAAAAATTGAAGATTTTTTTATTTTAGGGATGTGGAGTCCTAAGTGGTCAGGCCACAATGTTCATGGGCCATTTAGTCGTAAACACATCACTTATGATGCCATCTGTGTTTTCCTTCAGGAATAAATGAAATCCCACAATGCACTGTAATGAGACATGGGGAGAAAGGGTCATGCATTTAAGGTATCCACAGGAGTCCCATACTCACATGGTAGGGTTCTCATGTCATCCTGTCATCCTGACAAACTTGATGTAAAGGACAAATATTGTCAACAAGTTATTTAGACAACTTTCAAATCCAACCTACTTAAAATCTGTTACACAAATCTAGTTTTCCCTGAATCAGCTGTGGCAGATCAGCCAGTTGTGAAGTTAATATGTAAACCTGAATAACCAGTTTATTTTTCAGAGTCAGAGTTTCAGTTCACAATACCAACTATGAGTGGTGAAAAATGGGGGAACAATCAACGCCGAAACACCTGCGGAGGGCCAAGGGCTAAAGCGCTGACAGGCAAGAGTCAGTTGAAAAATTGCACAAAGTGGTGCAGGAATGATCATTTCTGGAGCCAAGAATGTGAATAATAGTCATTGCTGCAGTGAACGATGAGGAGGAATCATCATCAGAAAGTGAAAAACAAGTGGAGAGAGGGGAGACAGAAGTGGAGGTGGTGGTGGGATGGAGGGGGTGGAGGAGGTGGTGGGATGGAGGGGATGGAGGGAACAGGGGAGGGAGGAGACGGTTGGGGAGATGAGAGAGAAGAGAACAAATTGGACCGCGCCTCCGATGGGTATTGATGGTTGCAGATTGTGTAAGAGTTGGGAGAAAATGTGAGGATTTAAGTGTTGAGGTGTTGAGGTGTGTGATGAAGGAAGGATGATGAGGGGAGCTGGAGGGATGGCAATCAGAACTGAAGATCGCGTTTGGATCTCCTGCGTCTCTCGGCTTCGGAGGGAATGCAGCCCGTCTGCCGGCTTTCAACCGGCCGGGGGGATCCTGAGAGTAGGAGCAGGAAACAGAAGTGTGAAAATCAAAAGAAGTCTGTTCAGGATGCAGAGAGAAGACCACATTGGCTGTGACAAAAGTGTGGGAAAACCAACTAAAACACAATGGTGAGGATATGATAGGAGCGGAAAGAGAGGGAGAGAGTGGGCTGGGGTTCAAGGTTGTTTTTAGAAGTGAAGAAAGGATACTGGAGGCAAAAAAGGCAATAAAAGTATTTTGACATTAGAAAAATGTGATGTAACACTGTTGGATGGAGAAGGTACTGAAGGAACCAATTAACTTGTTGAAGTTTAATCATGTTTATACAGTTGAAGTCGGAAGTTTACCTACACTTAGGTTGGAGTCATTAAAACTAGTTTTTCAACCACTCCACAAATTTCTTTTTAACAAACTATAGTTTTGGCAAGTCGGTTAGGACATCTACTTTGTGCATGACACAAGTAATTTTTCCAACAATTGTTTACAGACAGATTATTTAATTTATAATTCATTGTATCACAATTCCAGTGGGTCAGAAGTTGACATACACTAAATTGACTGTGCCTTTAAACAGCTTGGAAAATTCCAGATAATGATGTCATGGCTTTAGAAGCTTCTGATAGGCTAATTTACATAATTTGAGTGAATTGGAGGTGTACCTGTGGATGTATTTCAAGGCCTACCTTCAAACTCAGTGCCTCTTTGCTTGACATCATGGGAAAATCAAAAGAAATCAGCCAAGACCTCAGAAAAACATTTGTAGACCTCCACAAGTCTGGTTCATCCTTGGGAGCAATTTCCAAATGCCTGAAGGTACCACGTTCATCTGTACAAACAATGGTATGCAAGTATAAACATCATGGGACCACGCAGCTATCATACCGCTCAGGAAGGAGACGCGTTCTGTCTCCTAGAGATCAACGTACTTTGGTGCGAAAAGTGCAAATCAATCCCAGAACAACAGCAAAGGACCTTGTGAAGATGCTGGAGGAAACAGGTACAAAAGTATCTATATCCACAGTAAAACGAGTCCTATATCGACATAACTGAAAGACCGCTCAACAGGGAAGAAGCCACTGCTCCAAAACCGCCATAGAAAAGCCATACTACGGTTTGCAACTGCACATGGGGACAAAGATCGTACTTTTTGGAGAAATGTCCTCTGGTCTGATGAAACAAAAATAGAACTGTTCGGAGGAAAAAGGTGGTATTTGCAAGCCGAAGAACACCATCCGAACCGTGAAGCACGGGGGTGGCAGCATCATGCTGTGGGGGTGCTTTGCTGCAGGAGGGACTGGTGCACTTCACAAAATAGATGGCATCACGAGGAAGGAAAATTATGTGGATATATTGAAGCAACATCTCAAGGCATCAGTCAGGAAGTTAAAGCTTGGTCGCAAATGGGTCTTCCAAATGGACAATGACCCCAAGCATACTTCCAAAGTTGTGGCAAAATGGCTTAAGGACAACAAAGTCAAGGTATTGGAGTGGCCATCACAAAGCCCTGACCTCAATCCTATAGAAAATGTGTGGGCAGAACTGAAAAAGCGTGTGCGAGCAAGGAGGCCTACAAACCTGACTCAGTTACAACAGCTCTGTCAGGAGGAATGGGCCAAAATTCACCCAACTTATTGTGGAAAGCTTGTGGACGGCTACCCGAAACGTTTGACCCAAGTTAAACAATTTAAAGGCAATGCTACCAAATAATAATTTAGTGTATGTAAACTTCTGACCCACTGGGAATGTGATGAAATAAATAAAAGCTTAAATAAATCATTCTCTCTACTATTATTCTGACATTTCACATTCTTAAAATAAAGTGGTGATCCTTTGTACAACCACAAAGTATAGTGCTCTTACACACTGAGAGGGAGATCCTTGTGTTTTGGCAGTTCTTTGTGAATGTAATGGATTCATTACTGTTCTACTCACATTTAAGCCCAAGGTAATGCAAGTCACTTCATTAAAATGGGACACAAACGGATAGTCCTGCAGTTTCTGCTCCATTTGACTCTGAGAAGTTCAGCCGGCGTTGTCCTACTAGAACTACACTAAAGATCCAGTGTCTTTGAAATTCTCCACTGGAGAACAATGGTGTTGAGATACATATGTTGTCTTCAAAAATCTCATTAAAAAAATGCTAATATGCTCAATATAAAGTAGGAGTAAAGAGTATTACATTAGCTTGCTTGAAGACTCTTTTTCTGAAGAACACCGAAAGTCTCAACCTATGAAGGATTGAGAATGACATGAAAAAGTGTACATCTGTGTACCGAGAATTCATTAAGTCTCTGATGATTCCACTTTTTCCTTTATGACAGGGAAATCAGAATGCATTTAAATTCCCATTTCCAACCCCTTGGTAAACATCTCACACCATCTGTTCCCAAATCCAATGAATTACCTTTCAGGGGATGCATGTTAAAATGCCATGGCTCCCAGTTTACCAGAGGCATGGAACTTCCAAATACTTTCTCCCCATGTTCCTGGTGTGGTTTGCGGATGGGCAGGACGCCGCCAGTGACCGAAAGTTGGTGTTCAGTCATCGAGGCTAAAGTATTGGCAGCATGGAAGTGATGTGGTTTCATATCTCTCTCTGAGAGAATTAGTTGCAGACTATCGGATTGGATTGTAGAATTGACTTGGGAGTATAAGGCTGTGTAAGACATGCTAGCTAACCCCTCCCCTTGATGTTGTCTAGATGTTGTCTTCAAAGTCTACATTTTATTAATTGAGTTTATCCTTCTATGAAGCTTCTGATCATTAAAACAAACATATACTATATGTTATCAAGATGCATCTCAAGAACCTCAAATGTGACTGAGCTTGTAAAGAGACTTCTAATACTTTTTATTGATGTGTGTTCTTCATATCAGAGCGTAGTACTGGAGAAATATAGAGTGGGTTTAAGGTCATTTTTAATTCTGGATGGAGATATTATTTTGTGATATTTAATGCATTAATACAATAATCACTCTTTGAAATTGACAAAGAAGTAGAAGGGAAGGGAGAAACTACTCAGAGAGGATGTAAATGTGGTTTAATGTGTTAAAGGACAGAAAGGAGGTGGAGTACACCCTCAGGTGGTTGGCCGAGACGAACAGGAGGAGAGGAGTCTGCAACCAGCATGAAAGAAGGACAGAGGAAAAAAACAGAGAACGGATAAATGAAAAAACGTGTTAACCTGCACAAGTATCATCTGCATATAAGTGATACGAGGCAACTGGGAAAGGCAGTGAGATGGCCCAGTGAGTGGGCGTTGAGTGAGAGATGACAGAGGGACGAGAACAGAGCCCTGGGGTACGCCGGTGCACTAAGGTTAATGAGCAGAGTGATAATCTCCAGGAGGCCAGAGGAAGTGAATGCCATCAGAAGAGTGGAGAGGAGAGCAGACATGCATGTAGGCTATGGGCGGGTTCAGAGATCTGCACCACAGCAGGAAATTGAGAGCAAAGACCTAAAATAGTCATTAATGGAGGTTTTCAAAAAGAAGGGTGAAATTATTGTACTGTAGGACATGTTGAAGGACATGAGGGTCAAATTCACTCTTGGATATTTCACCCCAGTATTAAAGTGATGAATGGCAATTAAATCCCTGAGATTTCATGACACCGCATGTAAGTTCACCCAGTGCAAAACGGTCTCTTTGTACAAAGCACTGAAAGTAGCAGTAGAAAAGCTCCATTTAAAACAACCATCTTGAGCGATCCCCAGAGTGCTTCCACAACAACAACAGTAACATATTACATTATTGTTCACAATCTTAAAATGACATTCATTATTCATTCGCCATTATTTTCCTTTTAACCAGGCACTGATGCAAAGTTAGGGAGGGTGCACTGAGGTATGATAGCGCCATCAAGGTCCAGATTGAGATGAGAGAATGATCAATGCAATTGACTAAATGACAGAGTGGAAAAAGGAATAAAAATCAACCCCAAAATATGTTTTATTCTGTGAAAGTCAGTCACTGTGTAGATGTAAATTAAATAAAATCAAAATGTGTTTGTCACATGCGCCGAATACAACAGGTGTAGACCTTACAGTGAAATGCTTACTTACAAGCCCTTAACCAACAATGCAGTTTTAAGAAAAATAAGTGTTGAATGTGTTAATGACAACAGAACCTAGAAGTTACTCTAAAACTCTTATATCTACATGAAATACCTTCAGCCTTCATCACACTTTTGTTGCTGATTTCAGAACAAAGTTGTGAAATTCTGAATTCACAAAAACCAGCGAGGGTTGTCTCAGAGTGCGATCTATTCCTATTGATGCAGCGTATTCCTATTGACGTCAGTTGCTTTGGAAGTGTCGCAGACTCACAGTCACACTGACTGGTTGCACTTGCCCTCTTAAGGCGCTCCTGTCTTTCTGTCTCTGTCTAGCAGACTTGGATATCTGGTGTTTCACAGCTGATGGGTCTAGCTAAGTCGGGTAAAGAATGCTCCACATCCTAGTAATGAGGTACATGAGAGGGATTGTTTCTTTATCCTTCATTTGACTTTAACACAAAAGTGAGTCTTTTAACAGAACTGTTTTGATTTTGTCTGGGATTTTCTTTGTTTCTTCTACTTTGAGGCTAAAGAGAAGGAAGTGTCTCAGAAAGATCTCATAAGGTCTTTTCAATTATAATTTTTCATTGCCTTTCTCCATCTGGTTGAATGCACACAACAATGTGTTTTTCAGTGTAGCTTTTTTTTGTTGCTGTGTTTCCAGACTAGAAAACCAGTGACATTTAAATTAGGCGATCATGGTACAGTGAGGAAAAAAAGTATTTAGTCAGCCACCAATTGTGCAAGTTCTCCCACTTAAAAAGATGAGAGAGGCCTGTAATTTTCATCATAGGTACACGTCAACTATGACAGACAAAATGAGGAAAAAAAATCCAGAAAATCACATTGTAGGATTTTTAATGAATTTATTTGCAAATTATGGTGGAAAATAAGTATTTGGTCAATAACAAAAGTTTCTCAATACTTTGTTTTATACCCTTTGTTGGCAATGACACAGGTCAAACGTTTTCTGTAAGTCTTCACAAGGTTTTCACACACTGTTGCTGGTATTTTGGCCCATTCCTCCATGCAGATCTCCTCTAGAGCAGTGATGTTTTGGGGCTGTCGCTGGGCAACACGGACTTTCAACTCCCTCCAAAGATTTTCTATGGGGTTGAGATCTGGAGACTGGCTAGGCCACTCCAGGACCTTGAAATGCTTCTTACGAAGCCACTCCTTCGTTGCCCGGGCGGTGTGTTTGGGATCATTGTCATGCTGAAAGACCCAGCCACGTTTCATCTTCAATGCCGTTGCTGATGGAAGGAGGTTTTCAGTCAAAATCTCACGATACATGGCCCCATTAATTCTTTCCTTTACACGGATCAGTCGTCCTGGTCCCTTTGCAGAAAAACAGCCCCAAAGCATGATGTTTCCACCCCCATGCTTCACAGTAGGTATGGTGTTCTTTGGATGCAACTCAGCATTCTTTGTCCTCCAAACACGACGAGTTGAGTTTTTACCAAAAAGTTCTATTTTGGTTTCATCTGACCATATGACATTCTCCCAATCCTCTTCTGGATCATCCAAATGCACTCTAGCAAACTTCAGACGGGCCTGGACATGTACTGGCTTAAGCAGGGGGACACGTCTGGCACTGCAGGATTTGAGTCCATGGCGGCGTAGTGTGTTACTGATGGTAGGCTTTGTTACTTTGGTCCCAGCTCTCTGCAGGTCATTCACTAGGTCCCCCCGTGTGGTTCTGGGATTTTTGCTCACCGTTCTTGTGATCATTTTGACCCCACGGGGTGAGATCTTGCGTGGAGCCCCAGATCGAGGGAGATTATCAGTGGTCTTTTAGGTCTTCCATTTCCTAATAATTGCTCCCACAGTTGATTTCTTCAAACCAAGCTGCTTACCTATTGCAGATTCAGTCTTCCCAGCCTGGTGCAGGTCTACAATTTTGTTTCTGGTGTCCTTTGACAGCTCTTTGGTCTTGGCCATAGTGGAGTTTGGAGTGTGACTGTTTGAGGTTGTGTACAGGTGTCTTTTATACTGATAACAAGTTCAAACAGGTGCCATTAATACAGGTAATGAGTGGAGGACAGAGGAGCCTCTTAAAGAAGAAGTTACAGGTCTGTGAGAGCCAGAAATCTTGCTTGTTTGTAGGTGACCAAATAATTATTTTCCACCATAATTTGCAAATAAATTCATAAAACATCTTACAATGTGATTTTCTGGATTTTCTTTTCTCAATTTGTCTGTCATAGTTGACGTGTACCTATGATGAAAATTACAGGCCTCTCTCATCTTTTTAAGTGGGAGAACTTGCACAATTGGTGGCTGACTAAATACTTTTTTCCCCCACTGTATATTGAATTGCTGTTTTGTGGATGTTAGTATGGGCTTATGGGTAATGCCATTAGACATAAATCTATGATCCACATCAAAAAGAGAATACTCTATCCTTCATACTGCATAATATAGCCTTAGTTATAATAGGTGGAAATGTTGAGTGCTGTTATTGTAACGGAGAGGCATGGAGTCAGGAAGCAGGTCCAGTCGGTGAGTTTAATAAGAATGAACATGGAGTTAATATCAAAAACAGGAGAACCGTATAAACATGAAAACAGGAAACAATACTACTTAATGGGTGATGGGGCGCAGGTGTGCATAATGATGATTGCCAGGTGTGCGTAATGATGAGTTGCCAGGACCGGTGGTTAGTAGACCGGCAACGTCGAGCGCTGAAGCGGGAGTAGACGTGACAGTACCCCAACCCTGACGTGCGGCTCCAGCCGCAGGACGACACCGTCCAGGGGGATGGCCCCGAAGGCGAGGAGGGATCTGACAGCATAGGCAGGGCTTCCCTCGATGTCCAGGGGACGTGGAGGGGTGTCGCGGGGGGACGGCATTAGCAAGGAGACCAGGAACCACCGGCCTGAGGAGGGAAACGTGAAAAGAGGGTGAGATCCGGTAGTTAGTGGGAAGCTGTAATTGGTATGTACCTCATTGACCCTCCGGAGGATTTTGAATGGCCCCACAAACCGGGGGCTCAGCTTCCGGCAGGGCAGGCAGAGCAGAGGGTTCCTGGTGGAGAGTCAGACGCGATCACCAGGATGGAACACAGGAGCCTCACTGCAGTGGCGATCCTCCTGCTCCTTCTGGCGGTGGACAGCGAATTGGAGCCTCACGTGGGCAGCGTTCCACACTTCCTCTGCGCGCCGGAACCACTTGTCCACTGCAGGGGCCTCGGAGTCCACGGAGCCAGGACTGGCTGAATTCCCAGGACGCACTGGAAGGAAGTCAGCCCGGTGGAGGAGTGACGAAGTGAGTTCTGGATGTACTCCGCCCAGGAAGGAACCGGGCCCACTCCTCCGTCGGTCCTGGCAGTGACTCCTTAGGAACCTCCCCAGCTCCTTGTTGGTCCTCTCCACCTGCCCGTTGGACTGAACCGGGACCCGGATGTGAGGCTGGCCGTGGCCCACAGATTCTCCATGAAGGCTCATCATACCCACGATGTGAATTGGGTACCGCTGTCGGAAACGATGTCCTCCGGAAGGCCATTGTGCCAGAAGACCTGCTGGAACAGTGCCTCAGCAACCTGGAGAGTGGTAGGGAGACCAGAGAGAGGGATAAAATGGCAGGATGTTGAGAATCTGTCCACAACAACCATAACAGCAGTGAAATCATCAGTCGGGGGGGATCAGTAACGAAGTCTATGGACAGATGAGACCAATGCCGCTGAGGCACAGGAAGGGGAAGTAGTTTCCCTGTTGGAGCGTGCCGGGGATATTTGGTTTGGGCACATATGGAGCAGGAGTTGACATAGCTGGCGACGTCCTGCACCAAGGTGGGCCACCAGTACTTATCGGAGAGGGATTGGATAATGCGGGTGATACCTGGGTGTCCAGCGGCGAGGGATGTGTGTGCCCAGGTCAACAGCCGATCTCCAACCCCTGTGAGGACGTAGAAGCGTTCTGGAGGGCAGGTAGCAGGAGCGGGATCCCTCTCCAGAGCCTGGCGGATGTCGACATCTATGTCCCAAAACACAGGGCTAACGGTACAGAAGGACCAATTGATGGGCTGGAGGGCACATAGAGAAATCTCAACTGGCGTGGAACCACAGGGTATGGGAAAGCAGGTCTTCCGGCATCCTGGTCCCCAGGCTGTTATTTTCATCCTCGAACAGGAGATGGTGGGGTTATGATGTTGGAGCCACGGGAGGCCGAGGCTGACTTTATGTATGGTTGTGGTGATGATGAGGAATGGAAGGCTTTCATTTATATTTACATTTACGTCATTTAGCAGACGCTCTTATCACTTACATTTACATCATTTAGCAGAAGCTCTTATCCAGAGCGATTTACAAATTGGTGCATTCACCTTATAGCCAGTGGGATAACCACTTTACAATATGTATATATACAGTGAGGAGAACAAGTATTTGATACACTGCCGATTTTGCAGGTTTTCCTACTTACAAAGCATGTAGAGGTCTGTAATTTTTATCATAGGTACACTTCAATTGTGAGAGACAGAACTTTAAACAAAAATCCAGAAAATCACATTGTATGATTTTTAAGTAATTAATTTGATTTTATTGCATGACATAAGTATTTGATCACCTACCAACCAGTAAGAATTACTCTGAAGAGAGTGCGGAGCGCTGGCTCATTCCATCCGCTGGAGGCTGTCACAGTCTGAAATGTGAGGGCGTACTCCGCAGCGGTCTGGGCACCCTGCTGGAGTTGGAGAAGTCACTCACCTCCCTCTCTGCCCTCTGGAGGATGGTCGAAGACCGCTCCGAACAGAGCCACCTCTCATAGGAACCCAGCTCCTCCACTCGTCTCTCCCAGACGGCCGTAGCCCTCTCCAACGCTCTCCAAGTCATCAGGGAAATGACTGTGGCAACCTTGGACCTCTCGTGGTGGGGGCTCCCGTCTGATGGGTGAAATAGAGGGAGCACTGGAGTAGGAAGCCACAGCATTTTGAAGGAGTGCCTTCATATTTCTCCGGAAGGGACAGTAGGGCATCGTTGACCTGGACGGACGGCTGGGTAGGCTGGGGGACTGGCTCACTGTGACGACCCGTGGTAGGAGGCCCTCTGATAGGGGTATGGAGAGCCTCGCTGGTGGTGTCGAGGCGGTGGAGAACGTGGAGGACCTCCTCCATAGCCGTACCCAGTTGCGCCAGCTGGTCGTGGTGTTGGTGGAGTAGATGACCCTGTTCCTCTGCTGCTTCCATATTGCGAGGCAGTATTCTGTCATGTATAAGCAGGTGCATAAGGAGAGTTTAAAAACAGTGATGCAAGGCAAATGAACAAAACAGGAGATGTGTACTGAAAATGAAAACAAACCAATACTGCCTAATGACTGAGGCTACTGAGGGCTAAATAAAGGGAAGGTAATCAAGGTGATGATGAAGTCCAGGTGTGCGTAATGATGGGGAGCAGGTGTGCGTAATAATGGTTGCCAGGGCCGGTGGTTAGCAGACCGGCGACGTCCAGCGCTGGAGAGAGGGAGCGGGAGTAGGTGTGACAATGTGATGTGAAGTGAATAATGATGGATTGTGTTTGAGGTTAGAAGCAAAGAAGTTAAGAAATAAGTAATATCAAAAAACACGATCTTCACGATTTCATTCGTTTTACCGGGAGGCAATGGAGCTTGTTATATTGTTAGTGGTGTCAACTCTGACTCTCTCTTTCTCTTTGCTCGCGACGCTGTTTTAGCTGCAGAATAGAGTTGGAAGGATCCATTTAGTACATGAGGGTGGGTTCACAACCTCTTTCCTTGTATAGTCCCGCACTCTCCCCATCAACCGTCCACTGTGGCAAGAGTGGTCAAAGTTTGCGGCCCTGGTCAGTGGTCTGTTTTCCTAGCCTCTGGTCCAGCAGAGTGAACCAGACCAGGGGAAGGTTGCCAGATTGGATTTGCCTGAATACTCCTTTTGTGCTGTGCTGGTGGTATCAGGGCAGGCAGTGTGTTCAAAATAAAATAAATGACTAGGACGGTTCCGTTACCATGGAGTTCTGCTAGTCTCTACATAGTGGAATCTCAGAAGAATTTCAATTGCCTGAGTGACATGGGGGCTGTGGAATTTTACTGGACTGGGAATCTAAAAATGGGGAGGGGGGGGGGGGTTGGGGGTGGGGGGGGGTGTACATTATAAATCCATGTCTTGTGGCTGGTAAATGTCTTCATGTGATAACATATACTTGGATGAACATAAGTTCATCCATCCCCTCTCTGCTCTCTTAAAAGATAGGGATTTCAGAACATGTTGATAGTTTATAACTCTGAAAACTACACGATTGGGACTCTTTGTTAATAAGACTATATAAAACATTCAGCCTCTTGTCTTAAGACGGTTCTTTCATTAAGCAACATATTTATAACTAAGTACCTCAGAACACCTCACAAAACAACACGATTACCATTCAAGGTTAATAAGACTGCCAATCAGATAACATTTTAAGCGCCATGTTACGTCCTTAAACACTGTAACTGTACTGCCTTTCACTTTCCATCAGCAGTTTCTGATCTGAATTTAACTTTCAGACTAAAGTTCAGCCTAGAAGCTGGTAGGAGCTTGTAGTCCGTCAGGCTTGATGAGGTGTCATTAGCGAGTGAGTTAGAATGATTGATATCTTCAAATGGAAGTGTGGTGGTGAGAAAAGGCAACGTTTCCCCCTCAGGCAGACATCTGTATTAATATAACATTAGTAGGAATACATCACCAGCTCTTTCTGTGCCCTCAGAGGTACTTAATGATTGTTATTTTACCTCAAGTAGGTATATGTGTTTAGATGCAGTACTAGCACTTCTAAAAGTTTTCGGAGAACGAATGAAAAACTCCTTTGAAATTTACCCACATGTCACATTTGAACAAACATCTGTTTCATCCTTGATTGCTAGGCTACAACACTTCTTCTGTGTACAATTATTTTCCCTCCTAGCTATTTCAAATACAGCCATTTGAAATATCAATCATTTGTCAGTTGCGCACAGGCTTCTAAAAACATTTGAATTAATTTGGGTATGAATTAAATAATTATGGTGGTGGGTGACACAATGTTTTAGCCACTCTCTGGCGGTGGTATTGCGGGAGCTTGTCGTTTTGTTTACTGGGAAGCCATTTGGAGGTAATTAGCTGTGCAAATATTTCCAATTTAATCTATATTCATTGTCCCGACTTGCTGTCTCTTTGTATTGTGCCTTTGCATGATAAACAGGGTAGTAACGATGAGGAATTCAATTCTGTCTGCACAGAACCATTCTGAATCTAAAGTAGATTCACACACTAGATGAAACAATGCCACTGTGAAATTGTCTGTCCTTGTCAAAACTTCTAATTCAGGCAGGTCATGTGTAGCCTACTTAGCTATGTTTCCCATACATTACACAGGACCAGTGTGTGTTCTGTATGATAATGTTTTTAAAGTAATGTTCAAGGTACTGTAATAGAGATACATGTGATTCTTGTTTTAATAAGGTCATTGTTGGAGAGGTGCCACCATACATTAAATAAAGTGCAATCCTGTACTCACTCACTGAGTGGGTTATCAAGACACTCTTCATGAGGAAGAGACTGTGGCAAACCCCCGTGTGGGAAAACAATGGGCCTCATTCAAATCCAACGCAATCGGAGAAACCATAAAACAAACGCTCGCACACACACACACACACACACACACACACACACACACACACACACACACATTTTTACATTTACATTTTAGTCATTTAGCAGACGGTCTTATCCAGAGCGACTTACAGTTAGTGAGTGCATACATTTTCATACTGGCCCCCCGTGGGAAACGAACCCACAACCCTGACGTTGCAAGCGCCATGCTCTACCAGCCATTCCTTCCAGTTCTTTGCTGCCAATGACTGGAACGAATTGCAAAAATCTCTGAAGCTGGAGACTCTTATCTCCCTCACTAACTTTAAGCATCAGTTGTCAGAGCACCTTACCGATCACTGCACCTGTACACAGCCTTTCTGAAATTAGCCCACCCAACTACCTCATCCCCATATTGTTATTTATTTTGCTAATCTGCTCCCCAGTATCTCTATTTGCACATCATCTTTTGCACATCTATCATTCCAGTATTACACAAAATTGTAACTATTTTGCACTATGGCCTATTTATTACCTTACCTCCATAACGTACTACATTTGAACACACTGTATATATATATTTTCTGTTGTATTTTTGACTTTATGTTTTGTTTACCCCATATGTAACTCTGTGTTGTTGTTTTTATCGCACTGCTTTGCTTTATCTTGGCCAGGTCGCAGTTGTAAATGAGAACTTGTTCTCAACTGGCTTACCTGGTTAAATAAAGGTAAAAAAAAAAATATATATATATATATATATATAGCATTTACGGAATTACATTCAATTTGACCGACTGCTGGACTGTGAGTATCCGTTAGCCTTGGACAGCTGTCTAGCCCACAGTGCAATGTGATGGATGGATAAAAAGCTATGGGTGACATATGGAAATACCCAAGCATGAAATAATGGAAGAAATTCTCTGTCTGTGCTTTTGTTTCAGAAACTCACTCAAGACATGCCTATATATTTTTATCACAGCTTCTATTAGGGACGGAAAACAGAATCAACAATCATTCTGGATTTTAGAATCATTGATTTTCTTCCCTCTTTCCCAACCAGCTCCTTAGGGGTCATTTGTAAAGATTCACTGGCTAAGCAAACACATTGAGTGAGATGCAGCTGTCTGCTGTTTCAGAGACATCCGTCCCTCGTTTGTAGCCATAAACAGTACGGCGGGTCACCCACGGCGGTGAGCGGGGTGGTGTCGGTGATGACAAGCGGTAGAGATTAGGATTGACAAAGTGGTTCATTGTTTGTGACGGAGTGGCAGCCTGGCCTAATTCACCAGTACCTCACCATATTTGTCGACACCATGAGGCCATTCATTCAGGAGAATTGATCTGGAGAGAGTATGTGTTTGGTGTAATATGTGTGTGTGGTTGTGGAGAGAGAGAGAGATTGTGTGAGAGAATACTGTTAATGTCAAAGTACACTTGCATGCGTGTGAATGTGGAACTCGGTGTGTGTGAGTGTGATGAGCCTACAGTAGTCTTCACGTGGCAGGCTGAGGTTGAAAGGGTGACAGGGGGTTGGCGTGTGTTAACCGTCTTCTAAAAGGCCAAGGCCGCCAGAAGAACCCTTGACAAGCACCACTTGGTCACCTTATCTTTCACATTTCAGATAAAAGGTTCATGCCTCTGAGTTAATCATGAAACCTCAGAAAGAGATTTGAACTTTTCAATTGACCAGATAACCTTTGGTGAAATGACGTGCAGACCAGCTATATCATCCAAAGGTTATAAGGAAACTGTCGATTGGTTTTGGTATGGGTTTAGTTAATCTCGTTTAAATCAGAACTGAAGTCTTTCGTAAATTGGTCAGATGCTCGATTAAGTTATGAGTCTATACGTGTTAAAAGAAGAGACAGAACGAGGATCGCACCCGGAACGAAGAGCTCCACACGCTCTCTTTGTAAGTTACGGGCAAGTCTATGGGACAAATGTCCCCTCCCCTTCCGAAATTCAAAATGTGCAGATTTGTCCAAATAACCAGTGACGAAAAACCCATGCACCGGAACTAATGCTGCTAATCTCACGCATTCCGTTGTATCATGACAGATCTACGGTACCATTTATGCTTACAGTGCCTTGCAAAAGTATTCATCCCCCTTGGCGTTTTTCCTATTTTGTTGCATTACAACCTGTCATTGAAATTGATTTTTATTTGGATTTCATGTAATGGACATACACAAAATAGTCCAAATTGGTGAAGTGAAATGAAAAAAATAACTTCTTTCAAAAAATTCATACAAATAAATAACGGAAAAGTGGTGCGTACATACAGTATGTATTCACCCCCTTTGCTATGAAGCCCCTAAATAAGATCTGGTGCAATCAATTACCTTCAGAAGTCACATAATTAGTTAAATAAAGTCACCTGTGTGCAATATAAGTGTCAAAAGATCTGTCACATGATCTCAGTATATATACACCTGTTCTGAAAGGCCCCAGAGTCTGCAACACCACTAAGCAAGGGGCACCACCAAGCAAGCTGTCACGCCCTGGCTGTGAGAGGCCTGTTGTCTTTAGTTGGTTTGATCAGGGCGTGAGTTTCTATGTTATATTTTCTATGTTGCAGTTCTAGGTTGTGTGTCTATGTTTGGCCGGGTGTGATTCCCAATCAGAGACAGCTGTCGCTCGTTGTCTCTGATTGGGGATCATACTTAAGTAGCCTGTTTGCCTACCTTAGTTGTGGGATCTTGTTCCGTTAGGCTTGAATGTGTATAGCCGGAGGACTTCACGTTACGTTGTTTCTTGTTTTTGTTGTATGTTTATTTGTTAATAAACATGTACGCTTTTTACACTGCACCTTGGTCTGACCCGTCTCTCAACGTTCGTGACAGAAGATCCCACCACAAAAGGACCAAGCAGCATGCCCAGAAGGAGCAAACGCCTTGGACTCAACAGGAGGCTACGTTGGTAGATGTCCTCCTCGGTTGGGGGAAAATCACTGAGGAGGAGGCCGTCCGTTACGGTAAGACAATGAAGGAGGAAGCCCGGGTAGGAGAGGATCAACGGCGACATCAACGATGCCGGCCGAAGAGGAAGCCCAAGAAGCAGGCCCAAAATGGAGTCAGCAGGTACAGTCGGTCCGTCCGGATCTTTGGAGGTGTTTAGTCCTGCTACAGAAATGGGGATGGATATGGGTGCGGAAGTTTGCTCCACTCCGGAGCCAGAGCAGTCCGCTCCACCGGTGCCTGATCCAGCTCCGGTCAGCGGATCCACTCTGGAGCAAGAGCAGTCCGCTCCAACGGTGCCCAATTCAGCTCCGGTCAGCTGCTCCATTCCGGAGCCAGAGCAGTCCGCTCCACCGGTGCCTAGTCCAGCTCCGGTCAGCTGCTCCATTCCGGAGTCAGAGCATTCTGCTCCACCGGGGTCCAGTCCAGCTCCGGTCAGTGGATCCACTCCGGAGCCAGAGCAATCCGCTCCACCGGTGCCTTATCCAGCTCCGGTCAGCTGCTCCACTCCGGAGCCAGAACAGTCCAGTTCGGTACGGCCTGTACCTGCTCCCCGCACCAAGCCAGTGGTGCGTGTTCCCAGTCCGGTACGGCCCGTTCCTGCTCCTCGCACCAGACCTGGGGTGCGTGTCCCCAGTCCGGCCTGGCCCGTTCCTGCTCCTCGCACAAGACCTGTGGTGCGTGTCTCCAGTCCGGCCCGGCCCGTTCCTGCTCCTCGCACCAGACCAGTGGTGCGTGTCCCCAGTCCGACCCGGCCTGTTCCACAGGTGCCTGGTCCAGCAACGGTCAGCGGCTCCACTCCGGAGTCAGAGCAGTCCGCTCCACCGGGTCCAGTTCAGCTCCGGTTAGCGGCTCCACTCCGGAGCCAAAGGAGTCCGCTCCACTGGGGTCCAGTTCAGCTCCGGTCAGCGGCTCCACTCCAGAACCAGAAGTCAGCCCCTACGTTGTTTCTTGTTTTTGTTGTATGTTTATTTGTTAATAAACATGTACGCTTTTCACACTGCACCTTGGTCTGACCCGTCTCTCAACGTTCGTGACACAAGCGGCACCATGAAGACCAAGGAGCTCTCCAAACAGATCAAGGAAAAAGTTGTGGAGAAGTACAGATCAGGGTTGGGTTATAAAATAATATCCAAAACTTTGAACATCCCATTATTAAAAAATTGAACGCGTATGGCACCACAACAAACCTGCCAAGAGAGGGCCGCCCACCAAAACTCCCAAACCAGGCAAGGCGGTATTAATCAGAGAGGCAACAAAGAGACCAAAGATAACCCTGAAGGAGCTGCAAAGCTCCACAGCGGAGATTGGAGTATCTGTCCATAGGACCACTTTAATCCGTACACTCCACAGAGCTGGGCTTTATGGAAGAGTGGCCAGAAAAAAGCCATTGCTTAAAGAAAAAAATAAGCAAATTCGTTTGGTGTTCATCAAAAGGCATGTGGGAGACTCCCCAAACATATGGAAGAAGGTACTCTGGTCAGATGAGACTAAAATTGAGCTTTTTGAATATCAAGGAAAAAGCTATGTTTGGTGCAAACCCAACACATCTCAACACCCCGAGAACACCATGGGAATGTTTTTCATCGGCAGGGACTGGGAAACTGGTCAGAATTGAAGGAATGATGGATGGTGCTAAATACAGGGAAATTCTTGAGGGAAACCTGTTTCAGTCTTCCAGAGATTTGAGACTGGGACGGAGGTTCACCTTCCAGCAGGACAATAACCCTAAGCATACTGCTAAAGCAGCACTGGAGTGGTTTAAGGGGAAACATTTAAACGTCTTGGAATGGCCTAGTCAAAGCCAGGACCTCAATCCAACTGAGAATCTGTGGTATGACTTAAAGATTGCTGTACACCAGCGGAACCCATCCAACTTGAAGGAGCTGGAGCAGTTTGCCTTGAAGAATGGGCAAAAATCCCAGTGGCTAGATGTGTCAAGCTTATAGAGAAATATCCCAAGAGACTTGCAGCTGTAATTGCTACAAAAGGTGTCTCTACAAAGTATTGACTTTGGGGGGGGTGAATAGTTATGCACGCTCAAGTTTTCTGTTTTTTTGTCTAACTGCTTGTTAGTTTCACAAGAAAAAATATTTTGCATCTTCAAAGTGGTAGGTATGTTGTGTAAATCAAATGATACAACCCCCCCAAAAATCTATTTTAATTCCAGGTTGTAAGTAGTTTCTGGAGTAATATTGTGAAGTTCATGGACGCACTGTGTTTTGAAAACCAACTGGGGAGATGGTTAGGTCCGTGCCTTACATGCTGACCAGACCGCACGGGCACATGTTGATTTTGTCCACCCACACCAGACGTGATCAGGACACGCAGGTTGAAATATCAAAACGAACTCTGATCCAACTATATTAACTTCGGGACAGGTCGAAAACCATACAAAATGTATGGCAATTTAGCTAGTTAGCTTGCTGTTGCTGGCTAATTTGTCCTGGGATATAAACATTGGGTTGTTATTTTACCTGAAAAGCACAATGTCTTCTACTCCGACAGTTAATCCACAGATAAAAGGGAAAACCGAGTGAGTTTCTAGTTCTCTCCTCCTTCAGGATTCTCCTTCTTCTTTGGACTTTATATAGCGGTTGGCAACCAACTTTAAGGTGCATTACCACTACCAACTGGACTGAGGTGTGGACCTCCATTCATCTTTTGATCACCCATGTGGGTAAATGCTCCTAAAAACCAATGAGGAGATGGGAGAGGCGGGTCTTGCAGCGCGTCGAGTGTCACAAATAGAACCAAGTTCTTATTTAGCGCCTGGCTACGCGGACGCTCATTGACGCGCACAAGCTGTGTGGGTGCAATGATTGAATAACATGTACAGTTGAAGTCGGAAGTTTACATACACTTAGGTTGGAGTCATTAAAACTAGTTTTTCAACCACTACACACATTTCTTGTTAACAAACTATAGTTTTGGCAAGTCGGTTAATGCATGACACAAGTCATTTTTCCAACAATTGTTTACAGACAGATTATTTCACTTATAATTCACTGTATCACAATTCCAGTGGGTCAGAAGTTTACATACACTAAGATGACTGTGCCTTTAAACAGCTTGGAAAATTCCAGAAAATGATGTCATGGCTTTAGAAGCTTCTGATAGGCTAATTGACATCATTTGAGTCAATTGGAGGTGTACCTGTGGATGTATCTCAAGGCCTACCTTCAAACTCAGTGCCTCTTTGCTTGACATCATGGGAAAATCAAAAGAAATCAGCCAAGATCTCAGAAAAAAAATGTTAGACCTCCACAAGTCTGGTTCATCCTTGGGAGCAATTTCCAAACGCCTGAAGGTACCACATTCATCTGTACAAACAATAGTATGCAAGTATAAACACCATGGGACCATGCAGCCGTCATACCGCTCAGGAAGGAGACGCGTTCTATCTCCAAGAGATGAACGTACTTTGGTGCGAAAAGTGCAAATCAATCCCAGAACAACAGCAAAGGACCTTGTGAAGATGCTGGAGGAAACAGGTACAAAAGTATCTATATCCACCGTAAAACGAGTCATACATCGACATACAGTGAGGGAAAAAAGTATTTGATCCCCTGCTGATTTTGTACATTTGCCCACTGACAAAGACATGATCAGTCTATAATTTTAATGGTAGGTTTATTTCAACAGTGAGAGACAGAATAACAACAAAAAAATCCAGAAAAATGCATGTCAAAAATGTTATAAATTGATTTGCATTTTAATGAGGGAAATAAGTATTTGACCCCTCTGCAAATCATGACCTAGTACTTGGTGGCAAAACCCTTGTTGGCAATCACAGAGGTCCGACGTTTCTTGTAGTTGGCCACCAGGTTTGCACATATCTCAGGAGGGATTTTGTCCCACTCCTCTTTGCAGATCTTCTCCAAGTCATTAAGGTTTCGAGCCTGACATTTGGCAACTTGAACATTCAGCTCCCTCCACATATTTTCTATGGGATTAAGGTCTGGAGACTGGCTAGGCCACTCCAGGACCTTAATGTGCTTCTTCTTGAGCCACTCCTTTGTTGCCTTGGCCGTGTGTTTGGGTCATTGTCATGCTGGAATACCCATCAACGACCCATTTTCAATGCCCTGGCTGAGGGAAGGAGGTTCTCACCCAAGATTTGACGGTACATGGCCCCGTCCATCGTCCCTTTGATGCTGTGAAGTTGTCCTGTCCCCTTAGCAGAAAAACACCCCCAAAGCATAATGTTTCCACCTCCATGTTTGATGGTGGGGATGGTGTTCTTGGGGTCATAGGCAGCATTCCTCCGCTTCCAAACACGGCGAGTTGAGTTGATGCCAAAGAGCTCGATTTTGGTCTCATCTGACCACAACACTTTCACCCAGTTCTCCTCTGAATCATTCAGATGTTCATTGGCAAACTTCAGATGGGCCTGTATATGTGCTTTCTTGAGCAGTGGGACCTTGCGGGCGCTGCAGGTTTTCAGTCCTTCACGGCGTAGTGTGTTACCAATTGTTTTCTTGGTGACTATGGTCCCAGCTGCCTTGAGATCATTGACAAGATCCTCCCGTGTAGTTCTGGGCTGATTCCTCACCGTTCTCATGATCATTGCAACTCCACGAGGTGAGATCTTGCATGGAGCCCCAGGCCGAGGGAGATTGACAGTTCTTTTGTGTTTCTTCCATTTGCGAGTAATCGCACCAACTGTTGTCACCTTCTCACTAAGCTGCTTGGCGATGGTCTTGTAGCCCATTCCAGCCTTGAGTAGGTCTAAAATCTTGTCCCTGACATCCTTGGAGAGCTCTTTGGTCTTGGCCATGGTGGAGAGTTTGGAATCTGATTGATTGATTGCTTCTATGGACAGGTGTCTTTTATACAGGTCACAAACTGAGATTAGGAGCACTCCCTTTAAGAGTGTGCTCCTAATCTCAGCTCGTTACCTGTATAAAAGACACCTGGGAGCCAGAAATCTTTCTGATTGAGAGGGGGTCAAATACTTATTTCCCTCATTAAAATGCAAATTAATTCATAACATTTTTTGACATGCGTTTTTATGGATTTATTTGTTGTTATTCTGTCTCTCACTGTTCAAATAAACCTACCATTAAAATTAGACTGATCATTTCTTTGTCAGTGGGCAAACGTACAAAATCAGCAGGGGATCAAATACTTTTTTCCCTCACTGTAACCTGAAAGGCCGCTCAGCAAGGAAGAAGCCACTGCTCCAAAACCGCAATAAAAAGACCAGTCTACGGTTTGCAACTGCACATGGGGACAAAGATTGTACTTTTTGGAGAAATGTCCTTTGGTCTGATGAAACAAAAATAGAACTGTTTGGCCATAATGACCATCGTTATGTTTGGAGGAAAAAGGGGGCTCTTGCAAGCCGAAGAACACCATCCCAACCGTGAAGCACGGGGGTGGCAGAATCATGATATGGGGGTGCTTTGCTGCAGGAGGGACTGGTGCACTTCACAAAATAGATGGCATCATGAGGAAGTAAAATGATGTGAATATATTATGTGAAATTCACCCAAATATTGTGGGAAGCTTGTGGAAATCTACCCGAAACGTTTGACCAAAGTTAAACAATTTAAAGGCAATGCTACCGAATACTAATTGAGTGTATTTAAACTTCTGACCCACTGGGAATGTGATGAAAGAAAGAAAAGCTGAAATAAATAATTCTCTCTACTATTATTCTGACATTTCACATTCTTAAAATAAAGTGGTGATCTAACTGACAGGGAATTTTTACTAGGATTAAATGTCAGGAATTGTGAAAAACTGAGTTTAAATGTATTTGACTAAGGTGTATGTAAACTTCCAACTTCAACTGTACGTGTACATTTATTTTGCAACGTTCGCATACGCAACGCGGGTGGTCTGGTCAGCCTGTTAATGTACCATATAGGAAGCAATGTAAATAAACGTTTTATTGTCTTATTATTTTAAACTCTGCCTGATTTCACTGGCTGGTTTCATGGCTTTGGAATAAGGATGCCTTGCAAACCGTTATAGGATTACATAAAGTCAATATTTGACTGGTTGCAGGTTTTGATTCTCAGAAACATAATCGCATTTTTATTATTCTGCTAAATTTCACCAAAGTATGAAGTAGCAGTGTTAGCAAAAGCCAATGCTTCCTTACTTAAATAGATATTCTACCAAAGATTCTACTCTACACTCCAACATTGAATAATTGGAAAAGTCGTTTTGTTGTATCAATCAAACATTGATTTGGGAGGTTATTGCTAGGGTGTTTCAGTTTGTGGGTAAAGGAAATACATATCTGCCATGCTGAGAGTTTCCTCCACGGTCCAGTGCTTCTGTTTAATTGATTCCCTCATTTAATTTATTTAGTCTTCCTGTGTTTCCCGTTTGAAAACAACAGATAGGGATATTGCATCTCCTTCGTCAAACACAGTGAGGTACATGTAAAATGCATTTTAAAAGATGGACCATTTATAGTGTTAAGCTTAACAAAAAAACGAATTACTCTTATGTATTTAAACATCTCTTTTCCTCCATTTATCCTAATTCAACAAATATTCCCTAAATCGTCTCTAAAGTATAGATGATATTGTCTTAACAAGGCTGCAATTTATTTCGATTTGTAGTTATTTAGTTATTTAGATCTGAAACATCAGTCAGACAGAACCAACCTTCAGGCCAGGGAACTGAACTGAAACAAGAGCAGATAAAAGTAAAATCAGTTGCTTGCATTGGCTCATCTGAAAATGTCTGCAGGGGCAAGAACCAAATTCACCTTCCAGGCCCACAGAGACAAAGGCTGGTGCAGCAGAGGAAGATGGGAAAGAAAACAAACAGGAATCCACTAAAGCAGCTTGTGCCAAGACAACGGGTCACCTTTTAAATGTTAATGATGATGATCATTGTGTAATTAGGACGAGGTGACAATGCCAATTTGTGTACGTCACTGCAGAGCCTTTTATACTCTACTGATGCATTGTACTTTCAGCACCACCTCCTGTTAGTAATAAGGTTGTGGTCAGGATAACTTGTTTGGTTGTTGTTGTTCAATAGATGATTAATATGAGAGCCTAATAATGTTGTAGGCAATTCCTGAGAGTAGAGTATGACACACACACTAATAAAGTATTGTTCTATCTTTTCAACCAGGGAGTTGTCTGCGATTTCTGGTATTGTCAAGATAATCACAGTAAAATAACAAACTCCAACATTTTATTTCTTAACCTAGCAGCAGGTGTCACTGAATGAATGAAATCTCATAATTGACAACATATCCAACACATCACACGGCTAGCAGCTACCTGTACTCCACAGAAGAACACCCACCCACTCTCAATTTACAGACTGCAACCCTTAACACTCTGAAGGCAAGGTCCAGTTCTAATTGACTGCAGTCAGCAAGCCATCTGATTGGTTGATTCTACTCCAGCAGAGACAGAGAGAGAGAGCCCTGGGAGCAAAGTCACTGAAAAAGGCATTGATCTTGAGGAGTGAGAAGTACCGCAATGTCCTAATTGAGCTGGCTTTAAGCCTCTGCACGGCCAAATTACACCTGACCTGAGAGCTATCCAAGAGCATGACTACACTATTCCCACACTCGTGTGCCTCCACCAAAAGTGTTAGACCCCCATGTATTATTTCCCTGATAATGAGGCCTTACCTTGGAATGATGCGTTAGCCTGAATGGATACATAGACGCGTTGCCAATGCTGTCATTCTTCAATGTGATTGTTTAGCTTTGACAGCTTTATTAACCTGCATGTTTGCCTGGGTTCCTTCTATTTATAGTCAAGGTAACTTAGGAGAGGAGCAGGAGGAGAGATAGTCAGAGGTGCAGAAATAGTCAAATAGTGTACTGTAGCTACAGCAAGAAGAGTTAGATTCTTTGCAGTTTCCAACAAATAATTGAAAAACAAACAAAGGGCATTCATAAGCTGTAGGATACTAGGCTTCTTGGGTTAGGAACGAGGCAATACAAAGCGGGAGTTTGTTGTTGTGTTCTCACTGTTGTCATGAATAAAAATGTCTGCTCATTTAAAAGCTATATATTTTCTTTGGCATTTGCGGGATATTCGTCCGTGATGTTGATCTATTCCAAATGGATGAATGGATGTTTTTTCTTTCAATATATCACTTTCTCTCCTTCCCTCCTGACATCCTGGCATAGTTACAACATCGAAATCACACTTCATGGAGTGCATCAATTGCATAAACAATGTTTGTTGCGAATGGTGCGTTGGAAGAAATATTCCCCCCATCTCCATCGGTTTAAAGGGATTCTTCGGGATTTTGGCAATGAGGCCCTTTATCTACTCCCCAGAGTCAGATGAACTAGCGGATACCATTTTTATGTGTCTGTGTACAGTATGAAGGAAGTTAGAGGTAGTTTCACAAGCCAATGCTAACTAACATTAGCGCAATGACTGGAAGTCTATGGGTATCTGCTAGCATGCTAGTGCCAAAATCCCGAAGTATCCCTTTAAGAAATTAGGGATTCTTGGAAAGGCATTGATTGTGTCTGGGGCGCATCTGACAAAGATAATAAATGTGCTCCTCACTGTAATGATCACTCTAAGCCCAGTAGGCGCTATCGCCGTAGCATGCTGAATATCAAGGAGCACAGCACACAGGCCCATGCCGACCGAATTACAGCCACTAATGAGACTTAATAGTCTTAATTCGCCTCCCTCAATAGGACATCCTTTATTTTCTAGTCCACACTTAGAGCTATATATTCGATTGGAGCCTCGCAACAACAGGAGGCCTGATATTTAGGTATTTTGATGTGCCAAAAGAGATAATACTAGCTTGGAGGATTGTGATTTGGGCCGGCTAGTTGTTACAGGCATGTTATTTACATGAAAGGGTTGCATAAGCAGTATTTCCCTACTTTGGAAAAATATTTCCAAGTATTTGGCGAGATGATTATAGAAAATGACATGTTCTTTGAATGGGGTTGAGTTTGTAGTGGAATATAATTTTCAAACTACACAGAAACCTTAGAAGAAAAATAAAAGAAGACTGTGGTTTATCGTGTCATAGCACAATCATATACCTGTAATCTTTCATCATTCGACACTAGTAAGCTATACTTTCTCAAATGTGCATTTACATGCTCTAATATGTTATTTTAGCTCCAATTGTACTTGTGAGCAGAGTAGAAAATCTCCACGCTTTTACTTATTAGCTAACTTCCGACATAGTCACGTTTTCGTTTTTTGAGTACTCTATTGAGAATAAAGAAAAGCTACTTAACGTATACACGTTGTCAGATTCTTCGGAGCCCAATCTTGTTAATAAACCCATGTTCCTCTCCTCTCCACTGCATAAATCTCAGATAGAGAGAGTGAGGAGAAAGGAGCAGAGCTCTCACATCATCTTATTATCATGCTCAATTGAATTGCTAAGTGAAAAGTCTGATGGTCAAAATTAAAACATGGGCCAATTTGTGTTCTATCTTTCCCCCTCCAAGGCTATGACCTTTTAGACTTCTAATTGGTTTATAAAGAGTCTCTCTAACACATGAGCGTTGCAACTTCACTATACAACTGTACAGTTAGAGTACTGTAAAGATACCCGAGGTTTATATTACCTTCATATAGTCCTGTGTAGCTCACTTGGTAGAGCATGGTGCTTGCAATGCCATGGTAGTGGGTTCGATTCCAACAGGGAGCCAGTATGAAAATATAGAGTCTGCTAAATTACAAACAACGCAAAAAAAATTAAAAGGATTGTATTCTCTTGTAGGACCAACACTTTGTTAGACAATTCAAGCAATTTTCTGAATCACGGAAATACATTTTCAGCGCTCATAGGCCTATAGTTGGGGTAACTCCTATCTATCTCTCCACAGCTCAATGGCACATACAGTACAGTTGATACCATAGCCTTCAGCTAACCCTGCTTATGTTTTGATGCTGTTGTGATGGAACATATATTGAACCTTGGTCATCCGCATGTCTCAAGAGCAGACTGCCTAGCCTTTAGCTCTAGGGGCTAACTAATCGGATTTAGTGCCTGTCTCCACTACACTGTAGCCATAACTGACCTCAAATCTCCCCAAATCACCATAGCTCTTTCTGTGAACCTCCATGGTGATCGCCCAACAACCCTGCGAGCATATCCCAAGCCCAGTCTACTTTTCTGGGGTGACTCATCGGATGTGCCCTGTGAGGTCACTGGATGACTATGGATGACTGAATGAATCATACCATGCAACACATTATATAACTTTTTGTTAGGGCTGCCTGGGACTGGGTGATGCCGACTGTGTATAAGTGACCCATGCCAGACCTGAATGACCCAATAGATAGACCTACAGGGCCTGTGTTCAATCATGACAGCTGAAGACTGACTTTCTGCATGACTGAGTAACCATTTACATAAACTGTGTGTATATATTACCTAATATCAAACTTTCACTGATTTACAGTATGCTTTCCTAATATGGACACCGTAGTTTATTCAGTATAATATTTTTGTTGGTTCTGGCTTAGTTGTGTTTTTAAGAAGGAAAAATAGCACTCTAATAAAACAATAACTTCTATGACTTATATAATTAAATATCCTAACAATTAAAAAACACTTTGCTTGTTTTTCTTAATCTAAATGCTCCAAAATTCTATTAATTTATTTCGTCATTCCCAGGTCTATTTTAACCAACAGGGCTCTTTTGAATTGTAAATATGGAGTTAGATATTCATTTTCTGCCATTTAAATTATTTACGGATTTGCCTTCAGGACCATGTCTCTCAACATTGGAATATAATGTAAATGAATCTGTGACAGACAGACAGACTATGTTACAGTAAGTGTATTAAACACACTGTTTTCATTCCCTTTGTGAATCGCTAACATCTCTCATTGTTTACCCTGGAAAGACATAAATCGTAAAAAGTGCAAGGAGCAACAACTACCAGCGATTCTCCAAAATGGCTGATCAATCATAAACAGTCGCAAATAGCAATAATGGATGGCGTCGTGGCTGGCGGGATGGTGGGAGAGGATTGGCACGGTAACGCACACCAGCCGTCGTCTACCACCCTGACACTGCCTTATCAGGATGTTAATGCTGGCAGGTGGCCCCTACCAAGTTGAGCCGCGTTATTGGTGGGACGTATCACATTGAGCCAATGGATCACTTGGTTGTGGGATGACAGCGACCATTCCCCCCTGTGTCACCTGCTGAGGGAGAAACCATATCTCAACGCAGGCCACTAAAAGGACAACATATTGCACTTTTAATTGCACCTGACAGATGTTATGACTACGCCGGCACACTATCGGTAACACTCCATTTTGAAAAGTGTTATATTAATTTTTTACAACACCTTCTCCATATTGGACACATCAATCTGCTGCTCCAGCAAGGTGACTGACAGGAAGACAACATTAAAAAAATATGATTACAAATTTAGGAGATGCGGCTCATCCTGTCACCTCTGAGGAAGATTCACAATGGCACACACTGGTATGACTGTGGTTTAGAAAGACTTCCTCCCTTCTTCTTCCCTCCACCTCTTCTCTGCCTGACAGGGGGAACAGAGACAAATACCAGAGCTGTGAGAAAGAGAAAGAAGAATTAGGAGAAGATGAGAAAAGACAAACTCCAAACTAACTCCTGTCCCTCATTTGATGAAAAAAGTAGAATATGTCTCAGTAACCACTAATTATATGTCAGTGGTTAATTTAAATGGGAAAGGGCGAGTGTTCGGGATTTGTTGCAACGGGTGGAGGAGGTGTTTGGTCAGAGATGACATTGAAGGTTAATCTAATTGCACTTTGAAGAATATATTTAGACCATTCAGTTGTCTTGCTACTTCTACTGTAGTCTACTCTACACTTATTGCCTTGTTCTTAGACCCTAGCCTACTTATGTCTTCCTCCCTGATGAACACTGTGCATTAGACCATACCAAAGCCCCAGTATATCTCCAAACCTGGTCTCACATCACATCATTCTGCATTCTCACTGTCCCCTACTCCTTTACTTCCTTGTATTTCAGTCCTTTACCCTTTTAGTATTTGTCCTGATAATGTGTCGTGAGAGACATTGAAGTCCCTGGCCAGAGGTTCACGGTTCAAAGTCGAAGGGAGAGAAGAAGGAAGGAGATATCTCACCACTCAAGACTGGAGATAAGATGGAGTCAGAGAGAGGGAGAGTGTCTGAGTCCGCCAGGCCTGGCTTTTGCTTTTATCCTTCTTCCTCACAGTGGGCGCGCTCAAACCTCCACCACGGATTCTCCTATGCAGCCAGATAGCGTTTGATTCGCTTGACATACTCTAAGGGCTAGTGCCAGCCTGAGAGACAGTTGCACCATGGGAAGGGAAAAAGGGCGACTGTAATGGAATGTAAGAGAAGGAAGCTCTGCAGCTTGTGCCCTCACTCTGGAAATGTCAAACATATAGTGCAGGTATAGGGAGCATTGAGGGAACACTTTTGATGACCCTTTAAGTTAGCATTAAGTTAGCTTTTCCAGAGTTCCTGTTTGCCAGGGATTTGGGTTGTTTTAGTCTGACTCTGATCTGCTTGTGCTTTATATTGAACTCATATGTTTGTTATGACATCAATAAGGGATCATAGCTTTCACCTGGATTCCCCTGGTCAGTCTATGTCATGGAAATGTTTTGTCCACTCACTGTATGTTTGTTATGTTGTTATACCTGCTGTTATGCCTAACATTTTATCTATGTCTGTGTCTGATGTGATGATGATTAATGATGAGACATATTGGACATATTGAAATATGAAAACCTATTATCCCAATCCAGCACAAATCATCATTTGTTTCCAACGTGTCAGACCACCGAATCATAAAGCATGTAGAAAATGTATCCAGTTTGGACGATAGGGTACAAACTGGTCATGGTGACTTTTGTTGTGAGCAACAGCAGCTGTGACCCAATCTCACCAAATGGCATGGTCTGGTAGAGAGTTGTATCCATCCCAATGCTATCTGTGCATGGTTGAAGGTTTCTCTTTGGTTTCTAGATAATATCCATCAAATATGGCAATGGGTGAGTATCACTCTGTCCCTTTGAATTTACAGGGACATTGCAGCCACATTTAAGTTGTTATGGTAGCACTCTTTTATCGCTGGACTTTGAAGTTGAAATGGGAAAACTGTTAATGACAGGTGATTATGAAGTGGAATGCCACCACATAAATCATTTAGATAAAGATAGAAGAATGTTGTGTAGGAATGTGCCACATAATGGGAACATATGGAAACCAGTACATTTCTGTTGGTGTGAAAGGCTACATCATCCAAATGTACGAAAAACAGCAATTTCTCTTGAGCTGGTTTAGTTACATGAAAATTATTATTGACTGTGTTGTGTACGTTTCAGGTGTATTTGTGTAATAGCCTATGACAGTGGTGTGATCAATCATTCACGTTTTAAAAACCAATAGTTGTGATACGTGAGAACGCTTTCACTCCACATTTCATGGGAGTTATTTCATTAAAATTCCAAACAGATAAGTATTTCCATTCCGGTTTAATCAACATTCAGTAAATGTACATTGATTTTAATTAGGCCTCCTCCAGGCAGTGTATAACTCTAACTCTACTCCCTTCTGCTGTACGGAGAGAGAGAGAGGAGGGAGGAAGAGAGAGAGAGAGACGGGGTGGAGAGAGATGGTCGAAGAAGCGAGACAGAGATAGGAGACGGAGAGCGAGAGAGGAGGGGCTGAGGGAGGGGGAGAGAGTGGAGAGGGGGAGGGAAAGAGGGAGGGAAGGCTGTGGAGTGATAGAGAGAGAGGAGGGGCTGAGCGAGGGGGAGAGAGTGGAGAGGGGGAGGGAAAGAGGGAGGGATGGCTGTGGAGTGATAGAGAGAGAGGAGGGGCTGAGCGAGGGGGAGAGAGTGGAGAGGGGGAGGGAAAGAGGGCGGGAGGGCTGTGGAGTGATAGAGATAGAGGGATGGAAGGGACAGAAGGAGGGAGGGAGAGAAAGAAAGGACGTAATGACAGAGGAGAGAGAATGAGCAAGAGGTGAGAGAGGGATGTGAGGGAGGGAGAGAGATACAAATTAAGGGAGGACAGGGGAGGTCAGATAGAGGTGGAGGTAGGGGTAAGCAATGAATCCAGAAGGGAAAGAACTGGCGAGAAAGAGGTAGCAAAGAGGAGAGGCATGGATAGAGGGAGAGGAGTGTTAGAGGAGAAAGTAGGGAGGGAGATAGAGGGAAGGAGGTAGAACCCCATAGGGAAAGCTTGGCTTGGCTACCTCCCTAGTTCTCCATAACTAAGGTAATAAGAATCACCATCGCTATAATGGTGAACAGATAGAGCTCCATCCAGACCTACTCTCTCATATCGTATTTCCTGTCTGTTTATTAAGCTACTTACTCCACCTGGCTGTATTTAAATAGGTAATGATTTGAAAGGTTAACCTTGGGCTGTCTCCACAGACCGCTACTGTATATAAAGTGCTTTCGGAAAGTATTCAGACCTCTTCACTTTTTCCACATTTTGTTACATTACAGCCTTATTCTACACCGGATTAAATTAGTTTTTTCCCTCGTCAATCTGCAAACAATTCCCTATAATGACAAAGAGAAAACAGGTTTTTAGAAATTGTGCAAATGCATTAAAAATAAATAACAGAAATACCTTATTTGCATAAGTATTCAGTCCCTTTGATATGAGACTCGAAATTGAGCTAAAGTGCATCCTGTTTCCATTGATCATCCTGGAGATGTTTCTACAACTTGATTGGAATGTACCTGTGGTAAATTCAATTGATTGGACATGATTTGGAAAGGCACACACCTGTCTATATAAGGTCCCACTGTTGACAGTGCATGTCAGAACAAAAACCAAGCCATGAGGTCGAAGGAATTGTCTGTAGAGCTCCGAGACAGGATTGTTTCGAGGCACAGATCTGAGGAAGGGTACCAAAACATTTCTGCAGCATTTTAGGTCCCAAAGAACACAGTGGCCTCCATCATTCTTAAATGGAAGAAGTTTGTAACCACCAAGACTCTTCCTAGAGTCAGGGAGGTGACCAAGAACCCGATGGTCACCCTGACAGAGCTCCATAGTTCCTCTGTGGAGATAGGAGAACCTTCCAGAAGGACAACCGTCTCTGCAGCAATCCACCAATCAGGCCTTTATGGTAGAGTGGCCAGATGGAAGATACTCCTCAGTAAAAGTCACATGACAGCCCGCTTGGAGTTTGCCAAAAGGCACCTAAAGGACTCTCAGACCATGAGAAACAAGATACTATGGTCTGATGAAACCAAGATTGAACTCTTTGGCCTGAATGCCAAGCGTCACGTCTGGAGGAAACCTGGCACCGCTCATCACCTGGCCAATACAATCCCTACGGTGAAGCATGGTGGTGGCAGCATCATGCTGTGGGGATGTTTTTCAGCGGCAGGGACTGGAAGACTAGTCAGGATCGAGCAAAAGATGAACGGAGTAAAGTACAGAGAGATCCTTGATGAAAACGTGCTCCAGAGCGCTCAGGACCTCAGACTGTGGCGAAGGTTCACCTTCCAACAGGACAACGACCCTAAGCACACAGCCAAGACAATGCAGGAGTGGCTTCGAGCCAAGTCTCTGAATGACCGTGAGTGGCCCAGCCAGAGCCCAGCCAGAGCCTTGAGAGACCTGAAAATAGCTGTGCAGCAATGCTCCCCATCCAACCTGACAGAGCTTGAGAGGATCTGCAGAGAAGAATGGGAGAAACTCCCCAAATACAGTTGTGCCAAGCTTGTAGCCTAATACCCAACAAGACTCAAGGCTGTAATCGCTGCCAAAGGTGCTTCAACAAAGTACTTTTTATTTTTATTTTATTTTATTTCACCTTTATTTAACCAGGTAAGCCAGTTGAGAACAAGTTCTCATTTACAACTGCGACCTGGCCAAGATAAAGCAAAGCAGTGCGATAAAAACAACACAGAGTTACATATGGGGTAAAACAAAACATAAAGTCAAAAATACAACAGAAAATATATATACAGTGTGTGCAAATGTAGCAAGTTATGGAGGTAAGGCAATAAATCGGCTATAGTGCAAAATAATTACAATTAGTATTAACACTGGAATGATAGATGTGCAAGAGATGATGTGCAAATAGAGATACTGGGGTGCAAATTAGCAAAATAAATAACAATATAGGGATGAGGTAGTTGGGTGGGCTAATTTCAGATGGGCTGTGTACAGGTGCAGTGATCGGTAAGGTGCTCTGACAACTGATGCTTAAAGTTAGTGAGGGAGATAAGAGTCTCCAGCTTCAGAGATTTTTGCAATTCGTTCCAGTCATTGGCAGCAAAGAACTGGAAGGAATGGCGACCAAAGGAGGTGTTGGCTTTGGGGATGACCAGTGAGATATACCTGCTGGAGCGCATACTATGGGTGGGTGTTGCTATGGTGACCAATGAGCTAAGATAAGGCAGGGATTTGCCTAGCAGTGATTTATAGATGGCCTGGAGCCAGTGGGTTTGGCGACGAACATGTAGTGAGGACCAGCCAACAAGAGCGTACAGGTCACAGTTGTGGGTAGTATATGGGGCTTTGGTGACAAAACGGATGGCACTGTGATAGACTACATCCAATTTGCTGAGTAGAGTGTTGGAGGCTATTTTGTAAATGACATCGCCGAAGTCAAGGATTGGTAGGATAGTCAGTTTTAGGAGGGCATGTTTGGCAGCATGAGTGAAGGAGGCTTTGTTGCGAAATAGGAAGCCAATTCTAGATTTAACTTTGGATTGGAGATTCTTAATGTGAGTCTGGAAGGAGAGTTTACAGTCTAACCAGACACCTAGGTATTTGTAGTTGTCCACATACTCTAGGTCAGACCCGTCGAGAGTAGTGATTCTAGTCGGGTGGGCGGGTGCCAGCAGCGTTCGATTGAAGAGCATGCATTTAGTTTTACTAGTGTTTAAGAGCAGTTGGAGGCTACTGAAGGAGTGTTGTATGGCATTGAAGCTCGTTTGGAGGTTTGTTAACACAGTGTCCAATGAAGGGCCAGATGTATACAAAATGGTGTCGTCTGCGTAGAGGTGGATCTGAGAGTCACCAGCAGCAAGAGCGACATCATTGATATACACAGAGAAAAGAGTCGGCCCAAGAATTGAACCCTGTGGCACCCCCATAGAGACTGCCATAGGTCCAGACAACAGGCCCTCCGATTTGACACATTGAACTCTATCTGAGAAGTAGTTGGTGAACCAGGCGAGGCAGTCATTTGAGAAACCAAGGCTATTTAGTCTGCCAATAAGAATGCGGTGGTTGACAGAGTCGAAAGCCTTGGCCAGGTCGATGAAGTCGGCTGCACAGTACTGTCTATTATTGATCGCGGTTATAATATCGTTTAGGACCTTGAGCGTGGCTGAAGTGCACCCATGACCAGCTCGGAAACCGGATTGCATAGCGGAGAAGGTACGGTGGGATTCGAAATGGTCGGTGATCTGTTTGTTAACTTGGCTTTCAAAAACTTTCGAAAGGCAGGGCAGGATGGATATAGGTCTGTAACAGTTTGGATCTAGAGTGTCACCCCCAGCTTTCCAATCTCTGGGGATCTCAGATGTTACGAAAGAGAGGTTGAACAGGCTAGTAATAGGGGTTGCGACAATTTCGGCGGCTAGTTTTAGAAAGAAAGGGTCCAGATTGTCTAGCCCAGATGATTTGTAGGGGTCCAGATTTTGCTGCTCTTTCAGAACATCAGCTGTCTGAATTTGTGTGAAGGAGAAGCGGTGGGGGCATGGGCAAGTTGCAGCGGAAGGTGCAGAGCTGGTGGCCGGGGTAGTGGCATGGCCAGCCGTAGCAAAATGCTTGTTGAAATTCTCGATTATTGTAGATTTATCGGTGGTGATAGTGTTTCCTAGCCTCAGTGCAGTGGGCAGCTGGGAAGAAGTGCTCTTATTTTCCATGGACTTTACAGTGTCCCAAAACTTTTTGGAGTTAGCGCTACAGGATGCAAGTTTCTGTTTGAAAAAATTTGCCTTTGCTTTCCTAACTGCTTGTGTATATTGGTTCCTAACTTCCCTGAAAAGTTGCATATCGCGGGGGCTATTTGATGCTAATGCAGTACGCCACAGGATGTTTTTGTGCTGGTCAAGGGCAGTCAAGTCTGAGGAGAACCAGGGGCTATATATGTTCTTAGTTCTGTATTTTTTGAATGGGGCATGTTTATTTAAGATTGAGAGGAAATTACTTTTAAAGAACAGCCAGGCATCCTCTACTGACGGAATGAGATCTATATCCATCCAGGATACCTGGGCCAGGTCAATTAGGAAGGCCTGCTCGCTAAAGTGTTTTAGGGAGCGTTTGACAGTGATGAGGGGTGGTCGTTTGACCGCGGACCCGTTACGGACGCAGGCAATAAGGCAGTGATCGCTGAGATCCTGGTTGAAGACAGCGGAGGTGTATTTAGAGGGTAAGTTAGTCAGGATGTTATCTATGAGGGTACCCATGTTTACGGATTTTGGGTTGTACCTGGTCGGTTCGTTGATCATTTGTGTGAGATTGAGGGCATCTAGTTTGGATTGTAGGATGGCCGGGGTGTTAAGCATATCCCAATTTAGGTCACCAAGCAGTACGAACTCTGACGATAAATGGGGGGCAATCAATTCACATATGGTGTCCAGGGCACAGCTGGGGGCTGAGGGGGGGCTGTAGCAAGCGGCAACAGTGAGAGACTTATTTCTGGAAAGGTGGATTTTTAGAAGTAGAAGCTCAAACTGTTTGGGCACAGACCTGGATAGTATGATAGAGCTACAGTAGATTGCAACTCCACCCCCTTTGGCAGTTCTATCTAGACGGAAAATGTTATAGTTGGGGATGGAAATTTCAGAATTTTTGGTGGCCTTCCTAAGCCAAGATTCAGACAATGCTAGAACATCAGGGTTGGCGGAGTGTGCTAACACAGTGAATAACTCAAACTTAGGAAGGAGGCTTCTGATATTAACATGCAAGAAACCAAGGCTTTTACGGTTACAGAAGTCAACAAATGATAGCGCCTGGGGAGTAGGAGTGATACTGGTGGCTACAGGGCCTGGGTTAACCTCTACATCACCAGAGGAACAGAGGAGGAATAGAATAAGGATACGGCTAAAGGCTTTAAGAACTGGTCTTCTAGTGCGTTGGGTACAGAGAATAAAGGGGGCAGATTTCCGGGCGTTGTAGAAAAGATTCAGGGCATTATGTACAGAAAAGGATATGGAAGGATATGAGTACAGTTGAGGTAAACCTAAGCGTTGGGTAACAATGAAAGAGATAGCATCACTGGAGGCACCGATTGAGCCGGTCTCCGCGTGTATGGGGGGTGGAACAAAGGAACTATTTGAGGCAGTTTGAGAGGGACTTGGGGTTCTACAGTGAAATTGTATAATAAGAACTAACTGGAACAGCAATAGGCAAGGCATATTGACATGGGAGAGAGGCATAAAGCAATCACAGGTGTTATTAGAGAGAGCTGAGTAAAGGGTCTGAATACTTTTAATTTGAATACATTTGCAAAAAAAATCAACCTGTTTTTGCTTTGTCATTATGGGGTATTGAGTGTAGAGTGATGAGGAAAAAACAATTTAATCAATTTTAGAATAAGGCTGTAAAAAAGTTAAGCAGTCTGAATACTTTCCGAATGCACAGCTCCATCCAGACCTACTCTCTCATATCATATTTCCTGTTTGTTTCTTAAGCTACTTACTCCACCTGGCTGTATTTAAATAGGTAATGATTTGTAAGGTTAACCTTGGGCTGGCTCCACAGACCACTACTGTATATATATTCCTTTGCTGTGAATGAGGAGAATCAATAAGGATTTTATAAAGTAAATGAGGGCTGTATCAGCTGAAGGCCAAAAAGATGAACTGTGTGTGTGTGTGTGTGTGTGTGTGTGTGTGTGTGTGTGTGTGTGTGTGTGTGTGTGTGTGTGTGTGTGTGTGTGTGTGTGTGTGTGTGTGTGCTGGCATGCGTGCACAACAAGCTCTCACAGTCTCACTGCGGAATTAGATGTTCATCCACATTCTAAAAAACATCATTTTGAAGTGGCCCCAACTGCCAAAGTGTTTTTGTTGCCCCTGCTGCTCAGTATCGTTCCATTTCACCAAATGTCACATTTCGAATTAAGGGTTAAGTTTAGGCACTTATCCTGAATGGTTACGGTAAGGGTTAAGGTTTGGGATAGGGTTCAAACAAAACAATTAAAACCAGTGTCTACGACTGGAATTGAACACACATGGTATCCGATAGACTCAGGATCAGAAGGCTGTGTGTTCAAGGCCAGTTGTGGACAGTGTTTTTTTTTTTTTGTTTACCTATCCCAAACGTTAACCTTTACCTTAACCATTCAGAATAAGTGCTTAAACTTAATGTTTTAACCCTATTCCAAACCTTAACCAATGGTATTACTCCCATCCACCACAATGCCCTAGCAAAATCTACTTGATGGTAATAGCGCTCACTGCTGCCCCTAGTGGCTGGTTTGAAGGCATTTCTCGTCGTCCTCGTCCAATTTCGACTTCTCCCTGTGTGTACATGCATGTGTGTATGTGTGTTTGTGTGTGTGTCAGTGGAGGCTGGTGGGAATAGCTATAAGAGGACGGGCTCATTGTAATGGCTGAAATGGTATAACTGGGACGGTATCAAACACAATAAAAAATGGAAACCACATGTTTGACTCCGTTCCATTACAATGAGCATGTTCTCCTATAGCTCCTCCCACCAGCCTCCAGTGGTGTGTGTATGTGTGTGTATGTGTTTGTGTGTATGTGTTTGTGAGACCGTTGGCAATGAGAGAGAATGAGGGAATGACTCAATAAATGTGTAACGCTGCACAGTATATTCATGTATTACATTTTAATGGGATATTTCCCACCATGTCCCCTACTACCTGAGTCTACATAAACATGCTACTGAACAGACTTTTTAACAGCCAGCGTTTCCCCTTGTTTTAGCAGAGTTTAGGCGTAGTGCTACTAGCTCATGTAGCTTCTCTTGTCCCCCTCTCTCTCTCTCTCTCTCTCTCTCTCTCTCTCTCTCTCTCTCTCTCTCTCTCTCTCTCTCTCTCTCTCTCTCTCTCTCTCTCTCTCTCTCTCTCTCTCTCTCTCTATCCATCTCTCCCTCCCTCTCTCTCTCTCTCTCTCTCTCTCTCTCTCTCTCTCTCTCTCTCTCTCTCTATCGCGCTCTCTCTCTCTCACACGCACGCGCACAGACACATACACACACACACACACACACACACACACACACTCTATGTACACACAGTTTTTGCTCTCACTATTTATTTATTTATTGTTTATTTATTTTAAGGTTATTTTACCAGGTAAGTTGACTGAGAACATATTCTCATTTTCAGCAACGACCTGGGGAATAGTTACAGGAGAGAGGAGGGGTGATGAATGAGCCAATTGGAAGCTATAAGTAATTGTGTGAGGGCCAATTCAAAGGTGCTTAGTAAATGCACTTACCGCCAGCTCTATAGCATACATGTCAGTCAAGGCAAATCATGACATGAAAAGGGATCCTGTTTTCCAACGACAGGCGCCATAAAACACTAACACACACATACACACCGCTCGGATAGAACCATCAAACCTATCCATTTGTGGTGTGTGTGTGTGTGTGTGTGTGTGCCCGGATAGAGACATCAAAAATCTCCCATCTCCCTTTCTCATAAACGGGCCTCTCCCTCCACTTGATGTAGTAATAGCTTGGCTGCTGACACATTACTGAAAGGCTGGGGGGGCTTAATCACTTTTGGATAAAGATCAGCATTATGTTCGGCTGCCATTTTGTTGACATCTGCTCTTACATTTGTTTTTCAAGCTCTGCTGCCTTTTTGGGGATTTTGACGTGGCTTTCAGTTTCTCTGTCTGTGTCTCGCCCTCTCTCTCTCTCTCTCTCTCTCTCTCTCTCTCTCTCTGCATCGGAGTCAAATGCTGCTGTTCCTTGAGCTTAAGAGTAGAGTGGACCTGATCAGTAGTGTGGCTATGGGGGGTATAGCTATCAAGAAGAATAGGTACTGAAGTCTTTGATTGAGAAGAGTCGTTGTGTAAACAGGCAGAAGTCTCATTAACATACACCTATACAGGTGTCTCAAGAAAAATATATTAAAACAAATGATCAACTGATGTTCCCTACCCTACATTTATGTTTTAATGAGTATTCTTTGACATGTTCCATGTTCCATAACACAGCTGGGTAATTCTTCAACTATGGTACTCTTTGAGCTAGACAGTTTCAGAAAATAAAAACATTTCTACAAACAATTTTTTAGTATCAGTTGGTTTCTCAATCTGTCTGGAAACCTTCCCTGAAGTTGGCTGTGATGATTTGTATTTACTAATATATATTTTTTGCCATTTTTATCTGACAGTCCAAGAAAACGGTCATTTCCATCACATAACAAAACATGTATTTTTAAGAGAAAATAATGAAATATCTTCTGTTATAAATATATTTGATTAAATAGCACACACATATCTGTTCAAATTTGTAATTTATTATTTTTTTCAGAAATGTAACTGTAAAGATTTTACAATGTTTACACTAAAAAACACCTAAAACTAGGTCAATGGAACATTTCATTTTCTTATCATAGCTCAAAATCATATATTTCTCAAAGTGTATACACAAATCTTAGCCCTAACTGCACAATTATCAACACCACTGAATATAGTTGGTTTGATTGTATGTTTTTTATATGTTTTACTTTAAAATATGTGTTGTGGTGGAAATGACATGGCGTGGCGGAAGAGACAGTGTGTGGCGGAAATGACAGATAGGCAACTTCCAATTAAAAACAATTTTTCTACTGCTCTATGTGGTGAACCAGAGCGAATCAATAAGCAACAGCATTTGTGAACAAAAACATATCACCAATATTTTTAAATTAAAAACAATCCAAAAAATGAAAAAACATGAATTTGTGTTAAAAATCAGCAAATCATTTCTTCACTGTTTTCTACATGCTGAACTAGAGCAAACTAGTACAAACTAGAGCAAACCCTTTATGTCATAGGTGAAAAATCTGTCGATGTGCCCTTGAGCAAGGCACTTAACCCTAATTGCTCCTGTAAGTCGCTCTGGATAAGAGCGTCTGCTAAATGACAAAAATGTAATGTAAATGTCATCATTACCTTAACATAACCTTAAAATAACCAGTTGAATAACAGATAAAATAGGCAATATATTTTGAAATTGAAAACTTATATGCCTATGCTGAACCAGAGCAAACACTCTGTACTTAAACATTACTGTCATGTGTGTTATATCGTAAATCCATGTACTGTCAAACGTAATCATGTGGAATAACAAGTTGAATCTGACTAAATAGACATTGTATTTGCTAAATACTGTATCTGTCAAACTTGCATATGGGCCAGAGGTTCAGTTATGTTTCATGGTCAAGAACAGAGCATATTTCTTTCCAAACTGTTGGCTCCACCATCACATGCCTCTTTGTTACTGGTTGAGGCTCTGGGACCAGCCTGATCACATCTTCTGGCCGGTACCAAATAACATCGTCTCTCATAGGCCAGAAGAACTTGTTTTTGCCAATATGACTCATGGTTCTCACCAGAGCACAACCCTCAGGGTCCACATCCTGTATAATGCCAGGGTAAGGATCCCCATCATACCGTACCACACACCAACTTCCAATCAGTCCCTCATGCAGGTCTATGATGGGTTGAGATGTGCTGGTAAGTGTGCTTGAACTTGGTGATCCCAATGCAGTCTCCATCTTCTGTGCTCCCAGTATGTTGACTTTTTTGAGACCAAAACACTGGCAAGGATGGGGATTAAGATCTCTGTACACCTTTGCTTTTGCCTTCGCAACCTTTTTTCTCCCTCTTTTCCTCTGTGGAGTTCTCTCTGGTGTAGGCTCACACAGCTGAGGTGTTTCAGGGATGTCTTCTGCATTAACACTCATGTTGTCTGGTGATGGTGGTGGTGTTGTATGTGCCATGAAACTATTCACTGCTGAGACCATTTTCCATTTCCTACGTCTGTTTCGTTGAGAAATTCGCCACTGTCTTCTCATTTTTCGTTGTTCTCTTTTCGGCATTTCTGTCACAGATTTAACAACACCTTGTTGCTTTTTCTTCAGGTATCTTTCTCTGTCCTTCTTGAGGGACTCTGCATATTTAAGTGGATCTGATTTTATTCTTTCTCTGTATGATCTTGACCTCTGTGCTGTGGTATTGCTTGCCATCTTAAAGAAAGAGCCAAGACATCATGTCAAACCTACTTATCTATTGTTCTCTTATTTACCAACAATATTGTAATATTGTTAAAACTGTTTTTGAATTTAGTATCAGTATTATAGCCCAAATAATTTGCTGTTTAGCACGAACAATGTCATTTCCACCACAACCTGTCTTTACCACCACAATGAACACCGTGGTGGAAATGACTGTGGTGGAAATGACATTTCCCCACTTTCCCTCTAAAATCTCATGCTATGTTAGCCTGCTAATATTAGTTTTAGAGTTAGCATTAAATATACACAAATTACACATTATTAAATTAAATGTATCCAGTTATTTTTACGTCCATGTGAAATATGAGCTGTTTGGAAATGACGACCAATAAACATACTCTCAGTTTTACTCATATTTACCTTGATTTTTCTTCTTTTCATTACCCCCTGTAGAGGACACCATTTCATCCAGCCATGTGTTCCACTGTGGAGTTTCTGTTGCTATGGTTACTAAATATACAAACCTAAAACACTGATCCCAGGATTCTATTTTGTACAGTGTGGTGGAAATGACAGTGACCCCAAGGGACAAGGGTTCTATTTATGAAAAATATAGGAAATGTGAATATGTATCACAATATATAATATGTAGAATTGAAATAAATGGTATTTTATCATTTGTACTTGAAATCTACATTATTTAAATATTTAATTTAGAATTAAGTGAGGTTGAAGATACAAAGTCTGGCTTAGGGACAGAGGGAAAACAGTAAAAACCATGCATAAAAGGCCTCATATTATATAATAAAAAGAATGATTGAGCCATGATACATTTTTTATAAGTTCCCCTTAGGGTGGAGTAAGTATGACAAAAACAAAAAAGAAGAAATGTTTTTTAGTTTTTATTATTTCATCCAGGGACAAGAAAAGTACCATAGTTAAAGAATCACCCAGCTACTGTATGGTTAATGCAACCATGATGCAACACTGTCGTCACATGCAGCCTCAGTTATCCACAAGGACACAGACATTCTGAGGTGTTATTTTTATTAGCCAGGTGTTTCTGCCACGCCGCACTGATTCAACACTCCTGAGAGACTAGATACTCATTTAGTATTCAATATCGAAAAGCATGTTCAATTTAGTGTCCTTGTTACTGGGCCGCATAGCATTGACCCCGGCGATGGACACCAGCAATTTGCGGGGCTATCACAATTAAACTTCTGACTGGCTTGGAGGAGAGATTAACTGTTTTTTCAAAGTCATTAGTGACCTATCATTAGTTCACCGCAGAACTAAATCAGCATTCCAAATTGCGTTTGGCACTTTGAATTGGTCTTTGTGGACATGGGACATTTAGTTATGCTAATAATATGTTTTCACCACAGTTGGTTAATTGCGAGTCAACAAGCTACATTTTCTTTCATTCATTGCAGGTCAATTGGGGCTTTCAAAGAGGGGAGAATGTACTTGAAAAATGGCCCTCCGTGAAACTTATTTGTTTACAGTTTATGCCATCCATATTGCATTAAATCCATTGTAAGTCGACTAAACAGGACCAACAAAGATCAGCACTATGTAAACAAACTTGACAATATGTTACAAGGAGTTGCTGAAAGTTGAGTATTTTACACAACTGCCCCACATTTAATGCTTTCACCGTTTGTATTCCGTTTGTGGTTGGGCGAGCATGGCATTCTCAGAGACATGATTAAGATTTTCATGAGGGTGATACAAGCTGACAGGACAAAAGTATTCTCTGAGATTTCAGCTGGTGCCCTAGTTATTCGATGTGAATTTTCAATTCATGCTGTCACGGAGGGAGACTGCTCCCTGTCTGTGTGGTGCCACCCCCTGGCAGAGGAGAGCAAGCTTGTCTGACAACATCAGGCGCCTGCAGGGATCTCCACACACACACACACACACACACACACACACACACACACACACACACACACACACACACACACACACACACACACACACTCTTAAGCAAGAACATGCAAGCTCACGCACACACACACACAGATACAGACACATTACCATGCTTTGCATTTTACCGGCATGGCATGAATCCAATTTTCTTCTTCTATGTTTTTCTTCCTCTCTCTCTACATTGCCCTCTCTGGCAGTGCAATCTTGCTTGGCCCAAACCATCTGCTCACAGTCTTAGGAGGAGGAGAGGGCCTCCAGGGTGGTGGCACCATCTCTCAGAGAGAACCATTAGTGGCTCCCCAGTGAGGTCCAGGCCTAAGACAGGTTTAAGCAGAATGGTAATAACTTTTTAACGATTTGCCTTCTAATAGGCTGGGTGGAATTTTTGCCATACTGCTTGCACCTACATATGTAAGATTGAGGCAGTTTGATACAGCAGGAAAATAATCCTGCAGCAACAGGAATGTGAATTATTTTGTGGATTATAAATAAATAAAAATGTAGGGGTTGATACATTTTCCGTAATGGAAAATCAAGTTTGAAATTTGAAATTATAAACTTCATAATCTTTTTTAAACTTCAAATAATCTACAATATGAACATTTCCTACAGGAGTGCTTGGGAGGAGGTATAGGGGTTGATCTTGGATTCAGTGATAGATGTCATTTCAGTCTTCAGCGAGTCAAAAAAACACTGAGTTCTCTGGTCCTCTGTTTTGATATCAAATCTGACCGCTGGGTCTCTAGAATATGGTCGGCCATCTTGGTCTGTGATTCACCTGTCTCCTTGTTTAGTGTGTTGTCAAAGACCCCCTTCCCTCCTCTCTCTCTTTCCCGCTCTTCAAACCGCTCAGACCAAAGCTATGGGAACAGAGAGACTGACTGCAGGATCATACTTGTCAGGGGCCAAGCCTGGCAGCACTGAGGGATCAAGAGAGAGAGGGTTCAAAGTGGGTATACAGGCTGGCATAGTGCCCCTTGACTAGTGTTGTGTTGGGGACGGAGCCGAAGGGACATTCATAACATGCCAATGTATCGACAAACACCTGTTGTTGTTGTTTATGCTGGTTTTGATTGGTTTTGATGGAATACGTATGTTGGTGTTCTTCTACGAGAATATAGAATACGTTTGCCCAGTCTCTCTTGTCTAGAATAACCTGTGGTATTCTTAAATGTTTCTGTTTATTATCTAATAGAGTTATTTCATGGCTTATTACATACTTATAACACATATTATGTCTGTTTTGTTTCCAGGTGATCCTGATTCTGACCAGTGTGTTACAGAGAGCACCCTGTGGAGGTAAATCAGTAGCCTTTCTTCATCTCTCCCTCTCTGTCTCTATCACTTCCTCTCTCCCTCCCTCTCTTTCCCTCCCTCCCCTGACACGTATTCAGATTCATCATAGTAACAATAGTGCAGTCTCTCTCCACCATCTTTCTCTTTTCTACTCTCTCTCCCCCTCCATATTTCTCTCTCCCTTCCCCCTTGTCTCTTTCTCTCTTCCTCACTGCTTTGTACAAGACTGCTGCATGCAAAGCAGCATTGCACTACTGAGCTTTGGGCATGGCGCCCCAGGTGAACGATGACTAGTCTCTACTCTTGTATAAACTGACTGCAAGTTTAACGTGATGTGGCGCCAGAGAAGATGGCTGCAATTGTACTATTATGTGTGTTTTTCGCATTATTTGTAATTTATTCTGTACATAATGTTTCTGCTACTGTCTCTTATGACCAAAAATAGTTTCTGGATAACAGTACAGCAATTACTCACCTCGTATTGGACGAAGATTTTTTTCTTCAACGAGTTGGACGTGAAGGAAATTCTACAGACACCCGACAAGGCCCAAATCCCTGTCATTCGCATGAGAAAGAGACGGCAATATCGTGGACGTAGGTCGGGGTGCCTTGTAAGGATCCGACAGCGAGCGAGAAAAACTGCCTCATCCATCCTATTAGCCAATGTTCAATCATTTGAAAATAAATTGGATGACCTAAGATTAAGGTTATCCTACCAACGGGACATTAAAAACTGTAATATTTTATGTTTCACCGAGTCGTGGCTGAACGACTACATGGATAACATACAGCTGGTGGGATATATGCTACATCGGCAGGATAGAAAAGCTGACTCCGGTAAGACAAGGTGTGGTGGTCTGTGTACATTTGTAAACAACAGCTGGTGCATAAAATCTAATACTAAGGAAGTCTTTAGGTTTTGCTCGTCTGAGGTAGAGTATCTCATCATAAGCTGTAGACCACACTATTTACCAAGAGAGTTTTCATCTATATTTTTCGTAGCTGTCTATTTACCACAACAAACCGATGCTTGCACTAAGATTGCGCTCAATGAGCTGTATAAGGCCATAAGTAAACAGGAAAACACTCATCCAGAGGCAGCACTCCTAGTGGCTGGGGACTTTAATGCAGGGAACTTAAATCCATTCTACCTAATTTCTACCAGCATGTTAAATGTGCAACCAGAGGGAAAAAAACTCTAGACCACCTTTACTCCACACACAGAGCTCTCCCTCGCCCTCCATTTGGCAAATCTGACCTTAACTCTATCCTCCTGATTCCTGCTTATAAGCATAAACTAAAGCAGGAAGCACCAGTGACTCGATTAATAAGGAAGTGGTCAGATGACGCAGATGCTAAAATACAGGACTGTTTTGCTAACACAGACTGGAATATGTTCCAGGATTCTTCCGATGGCATTGACGAGTACATCACATCAGTCAGTGGCTTCATCAATAAGTGCATCGATGATGTTGTCCCCACAGTGACCGTACGTACTCCAACAAGAAGCCATGAATTACAGGCAACATCCGCACTGAGCTAAAGGGTAGAGCTGCCGCTTTCAAGGAGCGAGACTCTAACCCGGACGCTTATAAGAAATCCCGCTATGCCCTCTGACGAACCATCAAACAGGCAAAGATTGAATCGTACTACACAGGCTCTGACGCTCGTCAGATATAGCAGGGCTTGAAAACTTTTACAGACTACAAAGGGAAGCACAGCCGCAAGCTGCCCTGTGACACAAGCCTACCAGACGAGCTAAATCACTTCTATGCAAGCAACACTAAAGCATGCATGAGAGCATAAGCTGTTCCGGATGACTATGTGATCACACTCTCCGTAGCCGATGTGAGTAAGACTTTTAAGCAGGTCAACATTCACAAGGCTGCAGGGCCAGACGGATTACCAGGACGTGTACTACGAGCATGCGATGACCAACTGGCAAGTGTCTTCACTGACATTTTCAACATGTCCCTGACTGAGTCTGTAATACCAACATGTTTCAAGCAGACCACCATAGTCCCTGTGCCCAAGAACACTAAGATAACCTTCCTAAATGACTACCGACCTGTAACACTCACGTCTGTAGCCATGAAGTGCTTTGAAAGGCTGGTCAGGGCTCACATCAACACCATTATCCTAGAAACCCTTGACCCACTCCAATTTGCATACCACCCCAACAGATGATGCAATTTATATTGCACTCCACACTGCCCTTTCCCACCTGAACAAGAGGAACACCTACGTGAGAATGCTATTCATTGACTACAGCTCAGCGTTCAACACCATAGTGCCCTCAAAGCTCATCACTAAGCTAAGGACCCTGGGACTGAACACCTCCCTCTGCAAGAGAGAGAGAGGGGGAGAGAGAGAGAGAGAAAGGGAGAGAGAGAGAGAGAGAGAGAGCGAGAGAGAGAGAGAGAGAGAGAGAGAGAGAGAGGGGAGAGAGAGAGAGAAAAAGAGAGAGAGAGAGAGAGAGAGAGAGAGAGAGAGAGAGAGAGAGAGGGAGAGAGCGAGAATGAACATACTTTCCTAATTTAATCTTTCGTGTTTTGTTATTCCAAGAGTTTAATGAAAACTATAAAACCCTTGCTTCTTTTCCATTTGTTTCAGTACAGTATTAATTGCTAATTAATTATTCAGTCTTAGCAAATAGGTACACAGGTAAAGAAACACAGAAGCATTTGATTTGCATTGTGTGATGATTTGCGTATAAAGCACCCAAGTGCGAAATTTCATTAGCATGTAATCAATGGGGAATTTGCTTTGGTGTACCCTTTTCAACTTTTGTGTTGGTGGCCAAAAAATGATCTCCCATACTGCAGATCCTAGCTCCTAAGGGCATTTATAGTATGCTTACTGAAGAAACAATCACAGCATGTATCTTGTCACTTAATCGCTCAGTCGGAAGGCTGGAGGGAATTCAGAAAAGTCATGTTTTCAGCTGTGTTACTGCAGCAGAGCAAGGTGAGGTAAATTTACAGCCTACAGATGCATGGTGTCATGTGCGACGTGAATGCGGTAGGCGAAGTCAAACGCAGGACACCGAGCTACTGGAAACGTACTTTACTAACAAAGTAACCAGAGTACAAAACAACCTCCAAACAGGGAGGAAAATAACCTGCACAATAAGCAACTGCCGAAATGACGAAAACAATCACACACAATGAAAGACAGAGGGTTATATAGGGAATACATTTTACATTTACGTCATTTAGCAGACGCTCTTATCCAGAGCGACTTACAGGAGCAAGTAGGGTTAAGTGCCTTGCTCAAGGGCACAGGCAGATTTTTCACCTAGTCGGCTCGGGGATTAGAACCAGCGACCTTTCGGTTACTGGCACTACGCTCTTAACCACTAAGCTACCTGCCACCCAATACAACATCATTGGGAACAGGTGTACACAATTAAGACCAAACAAGACAAACACCGAAAATACAGATCGGTAGCAGCTAGTACTCCGGGGACGACGAACGCCGAAGCCTGCCCGGCAAGGAGGAGGGGCAGCCTCGGCTGAATCCTTGACACATGGATGCCAGATGCTGAAAACTCTTAGAGATGAGCCTGCCTGTATGTATCCGACTTCTCACATCATATCCCTGACTCCACTCCAACTCAACAGGACCAGCATATCGTACATACAGAGGCTGCGAAAACACAACACACTCAATATAGCTAGATGGAAACGTAACTCATAGCATTTGACTGTTCAATTCAACATATCTTCTAGGAAACTTAAATTCTTCTCACACAACATTCTTGACTTAACTTCAACTCAACAGGACCAGTATTTTGTATAGAGGTTGTGAAAATACAACACTCTTAGTTAACATAACTGGCAAAATCCCCAACATAACCTTCTCAATGTAACAATTCATCAATGTATCTTCTTAATCAACGTATCTTCTAGGGAATGTATTTTCTGCTAGTCTTAGTCTCTCAGTTTCTCCAGGCCATTAACACACATTTTCACACCAAATGATCATGATGCGTTTGAGCTTAATTATTGTCATCTAATTGTCCTCATCCTTGCCTCGAGTGCAATAGCTCCCTCCGCCTGACAATGTAAGCATTCTCCTCACTCCTCTTCCATCTACATCCCCCTTTTAGACGCTTGATTGTGGTCTTAATGATGTGCTATATGGCAAAGTCATATGATGATAACTGACAGGAATTAGTGTTAATAAAAGTGACATTATGCAATATTATAATGATCTGAAATGGGACTGCACTGTACAAGTGGATCTCAAATGCAATGGATATCGAGGCTGGTAATTATTTAATGTTGTGATTTTTAGGTTAGACTAATTGTGTAACTGTGAAATTAAGTGTACTGTATAATATAACATACAGTATTTATTTGGCATTTGTATTGATGAGTCTTTGTTGTAGCAGTAATGTTATTGTCACACTTTTCTATGAACCGTATACTTTCCCAACTGAAATGTATCATGGTTCAAAGTTCAACACATTGTTACGCTCTCCTGCTGTGAATTAGTGGGTGTCCATTCACTCCTTAAATGGTCCTAGAAAGAAAGAAAACCTTTAAAATGACTGGATAGGCTGCAATCAGATAGGCTGCCATGTCGACTGAGAAAAAGATGGCTACGTGGAACTCAGAAGGCATCAGTGCCATGGTGAAGTGTATATACTTTTAGTAAAGCTATGGCTGACTAGACATGCAGGTCTTCTGAAGGTAACATCTGGTGAGATGGAGTGGAGGGGGTTCCCCTGCAGTCACACAGCGGCAGAGGGACAGCGAGAGAGAGAGAGAGAGAGAGAGAGAGAGAGAGAGAGAGAGAGAGAGAGAGACAAAGACAAGATACAGAGAGAAAGACAATAAATAGAAAGACAGAAAGACAAAGGTTGATCTGCCCCCCATCCCCCACTCCCAATGTGCCACCGTGGGGTCAGACAGGGGTGAGGAGTGACATCCTTTCCAATTACATCATTTTGCTGAGTGAGCTCATAGGTCAGTGCCTATAATAAGGCCTGTGTCGCGGAGAGAAGGTCTCTGACCTATTACAATTGGACTTGGACGTTACCTCAAAACGGCAGAGGCACTATAGACTTTCTATTGTAATCCAATACTTCCTCAAGTAGGAAGTCTCAGAAAAGGGCTATGACTGATATCTGATTTTGATAGTCTGACGGTTTAGGTTTTCAGATTGATTCTCAAATATTGTAGAATATCTATGTTTATCATATTTTGTTATTGTCACACCCTGGCTCTGGGGACTCTATATGTTGAGTCAGGGTGTGTAGATTCTATGTGTTTGTGTTCTATGTTTATTATCTAGTTCTTGTATTTCTATGTTGGCCAGAGTGGTTCTCAATCAGAGGCAACGAGTGTCAGCTGTTGCTGGTTGTCTCTGATTGGGAACCACATTTAGACAGGCTGTTTTCCCACAGTAGTTGTGGGATCTTGTTCCGTGTTGGTTGTGTTAGACCTAGGACGTCACGTTATCGTTTGTTGTTTTGTTTATTGTGTGCACTTAATAAAAATAAGTATGTACGAATATCACGCTGCGCCTTGGTCCTCCTCCTTCGACGATCGTGACAGAAGATCCCACCAAACAAGGACCAAGCAGCGTGTCCAGGAGCAGGCAGCCTGGACATGGGAGGAGATATTGAACGGGAAAGGGTCCTGGACTTGGGAGGAGATCCAGGCCGGGATGGATCGGCGTCCGTGGGAAGAGACGGTGGAGGCGCGCCGTAGAGAGGAGCAACGGCGTCAACAGTGTCGTCGTCGGACGGACGAGAGGCAACCCCCAAACATTTTTAGGGGGGGCACACGGCATGGGCGACGGGGCAGCAAGAGGCAGTTACAGGGCGTATTGGGAGGTTAGGTGAGGAGGCCACCAGGTTAAGGGGGCTATTGGTCCAGAGGGAGCAGGAGTTAGTGGTTCAGAGGGAGGAGCTACTGGAGGCGATAAGGGAGAAGGAGAGAGTAGAGGCACGGCGAGAGGAACTGTGTAGGCAGCTGAGGGAGCGGAGGGTTATGAAGAAACCCAGTCCCGCTCCTCACACCAAGCAAGTGGTGTGTGTCACCAGTCCGGTCCGGCCCGTTCCTGCTCCCCGCACTAAGTTGATGGTGCGCGTCGCCAGCCCGGCCCGGCCTGTTCCTGCTCCCCGCACCAAGCCTACGGTGCGTGTCGCCAGCCCGGCCCGGCCTGTTCCTGCCCCTCGCACCAAGCCTACGGTGCGCGTCGCCAGCCCGGCCCGGCCTGTGCCTGCTCCCCGCACCAAGTCAATGGTGCGCATCGTCAGCCCGGCTCGGCCTGTTCCTGCTCCCCGCACCAAGCCAATGGTGCGCGTTGCCAGCCCGGCCCGGCCTGTTCCTGCTCCCCGCACCAAGCTAATGGTGCGCGACGCCAGCCCGGCCCGGCCTGTTCCTGCCCCTCGCACCAATCCTATGGTGCGCGTTGCCAGCCCGGCCCGGCCTGTTCCTGCTCCCCGCACCAAGCTAATGGTGCGCGTCGCCAGCCCGGCCCGGCCTGTTCCTGCCCCTCGCACCAAGCCTACGGTGCGCGTCGCCAGCCCGGCCCGACCTGTTCCTGCCCCTCGCACCAAGCCTACGGTGCGCGTCGCCAGCCCGGCCCGGCCTGTTCCTGCTCCCCGCACCAAGTCAATGGTGCGCGTCGTCAGCCCGGCCCGGCCTGTTCCTGCTCCCCGCACCAAGCCAATGGTGCGCGTTGCCAGCCCGGCCCGGCCTGTTCCTGCTCCCCGCACCAAGCTAATGGTGCGCGTCGCCAGCCCGGCCCGGCCTGTTCCTGCCCCTCGCACCAATCCTATGGTGCGCGTTGCCAGCCCGGCCCGGCCTGTTCCTGCTCCCCGCACCAAGCTAATGGTGCGCGTCGCCAGCCCGGCCCGGCCTGTTCCTGCCCCTCGCACCAAGCCTACGGTGCGCGTCGCCAGCCCGGCCCGACCTGTTCCTGCCCCTCGCACCAAGCCTACGGTGCGCGTCGCCAGCCCGGCCCGGCCTGTTCCTGCTCCCCGCACCAAGTCAATGGTGCGCGTCGTCAGCCCGGCCCGGCCTGTTCCTGCTCCCCGCACCAAGCCAATGGTGCGCGTTGCCAGCCCGGCCCGGCCTGTTCCTGCTCCCCGCACCAAGCTAATGGTGCGCGTCGCCAGCCCGGCCCGGCCTGTTCCTGCCCCTCGCACCAATCCTACGGTGCGCGTCTCCAGCCCGGCCTGGCCTGTTCCTGCTCCCCGCACCAAGCCTATGGTGCGCGTTGCCAGCCCGGCCCGGCCCGGCCTGTTCCTGCTCCCCGCACCAAGCTAATGGTGCGCGTCGCCAGCCTGGCCCGGCCTGTTCCTGCCCCTCGCACCAAGCCTACGGTGCGCGTCGCCAGCCCGGCCCGGCCTGTTCCTGCTCCCCGCACCAAGCTTCGCGTCGCCAGCCCGGCCCGGCCTGTTCCTGCTCCCCGCACCAAGCCAGGGGTGCGCATCGTCAGCCCGGTTCGGCCCGTTCCTGCTCCACGCACCAAGCCAGGGGTGCGCATCGTCAGCCCGGTCCGGCCCGTTCCTGCTCCACACACCAAGCCAGGGGTGCGCGTCGTCAGTCCGGCACTTCCCATGCCTGGGTCACCGGTGCCTGGTCAGGTACCGGTCAGCTGCCCCACACCGGAGCCTAAGCAATCCGCTCCTACGATGTCCAGTCCAGCTCCAGCCAGCGGGGCCAGACCGGATCAGGGGCGCTACGGGGGGATTGTTGGAGGGTGGTGGTCAAGCCCGGAGCCGGAACCGCCTCCGAGGAGGAATACCCACCCAGCCCTCCCCTGTTTGGTTTATGTTTAGGCGCGGTCGCAGTCCGCGCCTTTGGGGGGGTGTACTGTCACACCCTGGCTCTGGGGACTCTATATGTTGAGCCAGGGTGTGTAGATTCTATGTGTTTGTGTTCTATGTTTATTATCTAGTTCTTGTATTTCTATGTTGGCCAGAGTGGTTCTCAATCAGAGGCAACGAGTGTCAGCTGTTGCTGGTTGTCTCTGATTGGGAACCACATTTAGACAGGCTGTTTTCCCACAGTAGTTGTGGGATCTTGTTCCGTGTTGGTTGTGTTAGACCTAGGACGTCACGTTATCGTTTGTTGTTTTGTTTATTGTGTGCACTTAATAAAAATAAGTATGTACGAATATCACGCTGCGCCTTGGTCCTCCTCCTTCGACGATCGTGACAGTTATCCTCAAGTCAGTATATTACAGTATATTCCATATCAGAGCCGCTCAATCTAGATTATTCATAAGCAAATGTCATCCTGGACTCGGCTCAAAATGAAGGATTTGCCAACATAGTCCTTTGCATCAACAGATAGGCATTAGTCCATGGCATTGTAAGGATTTGAGAAAATCACTTGATGTACAATATCTACATGTTCCGTTTTACAGTGAAACTGCTATGAAAAACTTTCTCATAGTTTTGCTCTCCATAAAGGGTGTCTAGTCATTTCGATGGGCACTCCTGCTCCCCTCCCATTTCCTGGGATCTGATACATTAATCACTCATTCTATTATTGAAGAGGTCATCTATGTAGCTCCTTTCTCACAATATTTAAATTTGTAATTAGATACTCTTGGGATTTCCCCTCATATCCTGAAGCACACTCTAATTTACTTCCTGTCATAACAGTAAATGGTTGGATTTCATCATCAGCTCTAACCGCCAGCAGGCTTATATTATGGGTTTTCAACACAATTGTGACTCAAGAGCAGCTCCCTTTTGAAGCCGCAGCTCTCGGTTTTGTTTGCAGTAATCAAGTTAAAATCTCATCAAGCCGCCACGTGTCAGTGATAAAGGCAAAATTATTTTCATCTTGAGCGCAAATGCTTAATTCATTGTTATTTTTTCGTGCGGCACAGAAGTTGTCATTCGATATGTATGACCCTCTGCCTCATTGATGTGATATTAGGTTTGTTTTGGGGTTTTATAACTCACTGGACTGGTCATGAATCCAAATTGGAAATATGGACTTAATCATTCGTCCAAGGATGTACAGGCCGGTCTGTACTAGTACAAATTGTATACTGACTAGTGCATACAGACTGTACTGTACATGTTGCCTCAGACATGATGATGCAATGTCTTGTAGTCTATCTGGCCTACAAGTCATGCTGTGTGTGGCCTTAGAAGTCTTGAGTACATCACTGGTTTTCTGACATAAATGACATAAATACTATAAAAAAAGGATACTTTCTGACACCCGTTTTGAGGGGTGCTGATTGGTTGCCTGTGGTTGCTAGCTGGTGATATGGGCCTCGGAGCGTGTGTTGTTTTTGATTTGCTTACCAATTGCCCCTACCGCACGATAGTGAACAGGGCTTAAATCCATTGATATTATGGATGGACTTTTGCCAACGCTGTGACAGTGTTCTGAGAGCATTCTGGGGACTGAGATAAGGTGACAGGGATGTGTCAAGAGAGACCAAGAAGACAGCCTCATTGCCAGACTTATCTAATTCCTCTGAACCTGGCATGGAAAACAACATTATCCATTTCAATGAAAAAGATTAGTCAGAATGTTACTTCTTCACTCTTCTCTTCCTGAAGTTTGGGGATGTTTTTTCTTGACTTCCTCCTTCAGATCAACTCAGCCCATCTCCTCATGCCTGAGTTATACGTTTCCACATGATTGGCTCTGAAACTACTTATAGAGAGGGAGAAGGAGGAAACTGATATAGGATGTAAGAGGTGGAATATGGCTTCCTCTCACTTCCACTCTCTCTGAGAGTTCTCCTTTTTATATATCTCTTTGGAGAGTTGCTGGAAACAACAAAACACATACCCTTTGAGGGGAACGCAGCAGGATGTATGGCAGAGAATATGTTTAATAGTACGCTATCAAACACCCTTTTTAGAAAGCAAGAGTGGAGACATCTTATATGTTTGCATTGCCTTTAATCCATCTTATTTAACCCCAGATCCCAGTCCGAAAAACAACCCTGGTTGCAGTTAAACAATTGCACGTGTGTGCCATTCATTCCACAATGCGATTTATACCCGACAGCGAGGTGGAAATTTAGTTTTGGATTCTGCATACAGATTATGATGCCCATCAGTCAACCAGAGTTATGGCTAGATACAGTGAGGGAAAAAAGTATTTGATGCCTGCTGATTTTGTATGTTTGCCCACTGACAAAGACATGATCAGTCTATAATTTTAATGGTAGGTTTATTTGAACACTGAGAGACAGAATAACAACAAAATTCCAAAAAAACGCATGTAAGAAATGTTATAAATTGATTTGCATTTTAATGAGGGAAATAAGTATTTGACCCCTCTGCAAAACATGATTTAGTACTTGGTGTCAAAACCCTTGTTGGCAATCACAGAGGTCAGACGTTTCTTGTAGTTGGCCACCAGGTTTGCACACCTCTCAGGAGGGATTTTGTCCCACTCCTCTTTGCAGATCTTCTCCAATTCATTAAGGTTTCGAGGCTGACGTTTGGCAACTCGAACCTTCAGCTCCCTTCACAGATTTTCTATGGGATTAAGGTCTGGAGACTGGCTAGGCCACTCCAGGACCTTAATGTGCTTCTTCTTGAGCCACTCCTTTGTTGCCTTGGCCGTGTGTTTTGGGTCATTGTCATGCTGGAATACCCATACACGACCCATTTTCAATGCCCTGGCTGAGGGAAGGAGGTTCTCACACAAGATTTGACGGTACATGGCCCCGTCCAACACCCTCAAAGCATAATGTTTCCACCACAAGATCCTCCCGTGTAGTTCTGGGCTGATTCCTCACTGTTCTCATGATCATTGCAACTCCACGAGGTGAGATCTTGCATGGAGCCCCAGGCCGAGGGAGATTGACAGTTCTTTTGTGTTTCTTCCATTTGCGAATAATCACACCAACTGTTGTCACCTTCTCACCAAGCTGCTTGGCGATGGTCTTGTAGCCCATTCCAGCTTTGTGTAGGTCTACAATCTTGTCCCTGACATCCTTGGAGAGCTCTTTGGTCTTGGCCATGGTGGAGAGTTTGGAATATGATTGATTGATTTCTTCTGTGGAGAGGTGTCTTTTATACAGGTAACAAGCTGAGATTAGGAGCACTCCCTTTAAGAGTGTGCTCCTAATCTCAGCTCGTTACCTGTATAAAAGACACCTGGGAGCCAGAAATCTTTCTGATTGAGAGGGGGTCAAATACTTATTTCCCTCATTAAAATGCAAATCAATTTATAAAATTTTTGACATGCGTTTTTCTGGATTTTTTGTTGTTATTCTGTCTCTCACTGTTCAAATAAACCTACCATTAAAATTATAGACTGATCATTTCTTTGTCAGTGGGCAAACGTACAAAATCAGCAGGGGATCAAATACTTTTTTCCCTCACTGTATGAATCAAGAGTTTGTTTGTGGCCTCTCATTCATTATGGCATGGCTTTAAAAAGCCTGGCAAGATTCCGTACAATCATCGTAAATGCTAAAGTGCACATGGAAAAAGGTACAAACCATTTATTTCCCTCACTTACTCTGAGTAACTCTATTTTTTTGTGATTTCTGAAATGTTTTGAAAGAGTGGCAGTCTTTAGAGAGGCGTAGAGATACTTCAGCAGCATCCAAGTAAAGTGAGGTGGATTATTGACTTACCCAAAATGCCAAGGGGCAGGTTAGAACAGATGATGTGTGAAGTCACACACCTTTTTCACATCACCCCCCAAGGCTTATTGTGAAGAGAAATGGGGCCTTGAACTCTTCCATCCACAAACGAAAAGCAGCAGGATTGGGGACAGTAGAGATATCCTGTAAATGGTCACAAAACAGTGTAAAACAGACTGATGTTTAAAACAATCTTGATGAAAAAAAGGAATTTAAAGAAGAAGTACAGGTAATTGTCAAAATAAAGGACACACTAGCATAAAGTGTCTTAGTAGGCCATTTGGACACCACGAGCCTCTAGAACAGCTTCAATGCACCTTGGCATAGATTCTACAAGTGTCTGGAACTCTGTTGGAGTGATGCGACACCATTGTTCCACGAGACGTTGTTGATGTTGGTGGGGAACGCTGTCTCAGGCGCCACTCCAGAATCTCCCATAAGTGTTCAATTGAGTTGAGATCTGGTGACTGAGACACACAACTCCTAAACCTAATTCTAACCCACACCTTAAACCTAATCCCTAAGCCTAAAATAGCCCTTTTCCTTGTGGGGAATGGCGAAATGCCCCCATTTGTCCAAATGTTCCTTATTTTATTATCCTTGTCCTCACAAGGATAGTAAAACCAAACACACACACACACACACACACACACACACACACACACATACACTCTTTAAACCCCCTATGCTCCTTTGAGACCCGTCTTTCACAGTCACTGAGATCTCTTCTTCTAGCCATGGTAGTCAAAATAATGACCCTAAGCATGATGGGATGTTAATTGGTTAATTAACTCAGGAACCACAACTGTGTGGAAGCACCTGCTTTCAATAGACTTTGTATCCATCATTTACTCAAGTGTTTCTATTATTTTGGCAGTTACCTGTACATCACATAAGAAAATGAAAAATGTAATTGAATCTACTGTATCGTCCTTTGTTTTCCATCTGCAACTAATTATTCTATTGAACGCTTTAATATACTGTCTACACCCCCAGGCCCAAACAGTTTATGGTCAGGATCCTTCCTCACTAGAGAGCTCACCTACATCCTCACGTCTGCTTAAAGTCCATTCCTCTGATCCTGAGGTTTCACTTATCATCAGTAACAACACTCATGAGCATGGCCTGTACCAGTTCACATTCATACCTTTCGTCCTCAATGCCATGTAGCCGGAAAATGCAATATCCTTAGCTACAGTATGTCATAGTCCAGCATCAGCCCCCCCAGTGCCTCGGCCTCAGCTTCCCCTAGCTCTAAATAATGAATGGGAATCAGTTGTGCTCGTGCCGTATCCGCCCGGCCAGAACAAAGATCCCACCTGAAGATTATACCCCAAAGCCTGCTGCTGTGCACTGACCCAAGCGTAACTCCACCAATTCACACACGACAACCACGATCCATTGTGAGGAAAGGGTAGAGTGTGTGTTAGGGTGTTGACAGGTCAGAAGAGTTTATGAGGTGACCACACGATGAGTCAACACCGTTGCATTTCAGGTCAGTGCTGATGCTTGGCAATGAGCGGAAAAAAGGCGGATGTTGCTGACTCGCTAGTGGATTAGTCTCGCTGTGACCTAAAAAGCTCTCTTCGCCCTCATGCAAAAAATAATCACTCCTGGTAGGGGAAACTTCAACTTTTATATGTTTATTTAAAGATTTATTCTGGAAAAGAGCTTTCTGGAATGTAGACAACAGGGGAGAACATGAGGTCAAACTAAGACGCTTGAAGATGCACAATCAGGAGTGAAAGAGGAGAATTGAACGTGACAGAGATAGTATGTGAGGTCACTTAAAAACATCCTCAAAATGTCAGCGTTTTTCCCGCTATAGTTCTTCAATGCAGTTCAAGAGTGCATTTGTGAATGAAAGCAGTGCCATGCCATGCTTAAAATGCCATGAAAGAATGACTTAGGTCCATAGTGAGATTTAAACTTTAATGTCTTGTAGTTGTTTTCCCCCATGTGTTCAGTAACTTGTCACAAATACCTTTTCTGGTGTTCACTCTTGGTTGTGAACGGAAGCATGTATTGATGTCATGAAGTCCATGCCTAAAGTGCCATGGAAGTACAGTGGGGAAAAAAAGTATTTAGTCAGCCACCAATTGTGCAAGTTCTCCCACTTAAAAAGATGAGAGAGGCCTGTAATTTTCATCATAGGTACATGTCAACTATGACAGACAAATTGAGGAAATAAAATCCAGAAAATCACATTGTAGGATTTTTTATGAATTTATTTGCAAATGATGGTGGAAAATAAGTATTTGGTCACCTACAAACAAGCAAGATTTCTGGCTCTCACAGACCTGTAACTTCTTCTTTAAGAGGCTCCTCTGTCCTCCACTCGTTACCTGTATTAATTGCACCTG